>NC_135376.1:62582500-62925000 GCF_049243985.1 Paroedura picta | reverse complement strand
CGCGGGCCATGGACCGGTGCCGGGCTGCGAAGGCCTTGGTGCCGGCAAGCTTCTCACTTCAGGAGGGGAGGGAAGAGAAGCTTGCCGAGCCGCAAGCTAATCGGCCGCTTTAGCGGCCAATTTGCTTGCGGCCCGGAGGGGCCGGGAGGGGAAGCTGCGGCCGCCGGCATGGCGGTGGCGCAAATGTGCATGTGCGGACTGCCGTGCACGCGTGTTTGCGCTGGGGCTGCCGCGCGTGCGCGGGCCCCGGGACCGCCCTCTCCGCCCAATACTCCTCAGCGGTCCGTGGCAAGCGGAAGCTTGTGGACCGCTGCCATAACAACACTTGTTCAGTCAATTACATTAATTTTATTGAAGTCTTAAATGTTGCCTGCCAAACAGTCCACTTTTGAAAATATTAATTTTAAAAATTCTTCAGATAACTTGTAAATAAGTATGATCACTCATTTTAATGAAGTGCCTTTTTCAGTGGACCAACACAGCCTCAGCCTCTCTTATTATACAGGACAAATCTGTGAGGCTGTTATATAGAAAGAGGTCTGAGGCTTGTTTTGCATTTTGGAATGTATAAAAACAATTTGTATTTTCATATTTCATATTTTGGGGCCAGACTGTAATACATGACACAATCTGCCAGACTACCCATAAAATCTTTCAGCTGAGAAACATGAAAATCACTTATCTGTTGAATTTCAATCTATGGCTTTCACTTTCCTTAGTACCCCCTTTGAAGGTCCTAATAACTTACAATCAGGCAATCATTAAGCCATGTTTATCATATACAATTTGTCTTTTCACAAATGCAGATATGTCAAGTTCCTGTATGTTCTCCTAATATTGTACAAATCTTGTCTACTTGGAGTTATTCTCCTCTAAGATCACTCATTTCAATAGTGTTACAAGAGCATAACTTTGCACTTTTGAGTATTATAACTACCCACAAAAAATATAGATACACTGAAAAATTATTATTATTAATATTATATTATATGCCACCCATCCTAGTGGCTCTGTACAATGCACAACAGCAATAACAACAATCAAAAGCACATTAACTTTAAATAAATATTCATAAAACCATAAAACATTAGACAATAACCATTTCAATAAAAGCAGTAAAATCAGTGCACCAGGTGTAGCTTGGTTGCAGCATTCATTGTGAGGGGTTTTCCTAGGGAAGGCCCATTTGATGTTACTGATCACTGGCCCAGCCAAAAGCTTGGTGGAAGAGTTCCATCTTACAGGCCCTGTGGAACTGAGTTAGTTCTAACAGGGCCCAGATCTCTTCAGGGAGCTCACTCCACCAAGTAAGGAGCAGAACTGAGAACATCCTGGCCCTGGTTGAGACCAGATGTACTTCCTTGGGCTAAGGACTACCAACCTGTTGGAATTTACAGAGTGCAATGCTCTTCAAGGGACATAGGCTGTATTAATTCTCCATCTGTCCTGTAGGTGTAATTCTCCATCTGTCCTGTAGGTGTGACAGGCCAAGACCACATATGGCCTTAAACGTAACAACCAATACCTTAAACTTAATCCAGATTTCAACTGGAAGCCAATGCAGCTGCTGAAGAATGGGACAAATATGGGCCCTCCAGGGAGTTCTTGCGAGAACTCAAGCAGCTGCATTCTGGACTAGTTGCAGCTTCTGGGTCAAGGACAAGGTTATGCCTGCATAGAGCAAGTTACAGAGGTGATCGTCACACAGATAACAGTGGATAGATGCCCCAGGGCCAGGTAGAACACTAGTTGCTTGGTTGGCAAAGATGAAAAAATGCCATCCGAGCTACTCTTGTGACCCACACCTCCATTATACCATCCGTCTAAGAACAGTCTGATCGCTCTTTATTCTGCCACTCCCATGTGCCCTTTTACATGCATGTTTATTTCTCAGCATCTCAGAAATATGACTTGAGTCTCCTAACATGCTGGTACCTAAAGTATTAACTCTTGGGTAAATACATAGCCAGAATCCTGTGTATTCCTGATCATACGCAAAATCCAAAATTGTTTCTTAATAAACTTGAAGCTTTAATAAGTATTGCTCTAGTCTTGAAGATTTAACTATCTGCAAACCTTCATTTTCACCACTAGGAGCAGTCTAATTATTGAAGATATGCTCATACAAAAATATTTACATGACCTAGCCTAGTCATCAGCAATCATCTAAATTCGGTAAACCCATATTAATCTTACTAAATCTCCTTTATGCTTTATTTTGAAATGGAATTTAAGTTCAAAACAGTAGTCACAGCTCTCTTATAAGTATGTAGACACTCCGATGTCAGAAGAAACTAAACACCTCAAAATATTTTTTTTAAACCAAAGTTGACCTAGTTTTCAAAAAAAAATTGCTGAGTTATTTATTTTCTATCTGGTGTGATATGCTACTATAAACATGAGAATTGCCTTTAGCATTACTCTGTAATTCCTCAAATAATAAACTTAAATGGTGTTCTTCACTGTTACATTCACAAATTTCCTATATCAAATACTTTATTAAAGAAAGTAAATCATTTAACTGAATCATACAAATCTTAGCACAGACACATGTAACTACACAAACTACACAGAAGCAGCAGCACCTAGGGAATGTTTAACCTATCAGAGACAGCTCCTCTTATATATATACATAACAGCCGAGTTTGATTCTGTGCTCCCCCACGTGCAACCAGCTGGGTGACCTTGGGCTCGCCACAGCACAGATAAAGCTGTTCTGACTTAGCAGTAATATCAGGGCTCTCTCAGCCTCACCTACCTCACAGGGTGTCTATTGTGGGAAGAGGAAAGGGAAGGTGGATATAAGCCACTTTGAGACTCCTTGGGATAGAAAAAAGCAGCATATAAGAATCAACTCTTCTGCTTCTTCTGCTCATGTAGTACTTATTTGCTTATTCATTTGACATATTATAGAATTATTGTAATTAAAATTGCTATACAAATTTAATTTTTGTTCCGTCTGGCCTTGCTACTGAATCTACTAAACAGATTCTCAGTAATTTCAATGAAACTCACCAGTAGAAAATCTGAAACAAAAGTCATATAACACCTTTTATTACCATCAACCAAAATTTAATGTGGACCAATCAATGTGCATTCTTTTTTTAAAAGAGCTGCTTGTGTATGGGTCAATGAAATGCTCATGTTTACTATAATACTGAATACTTTTACTCACTAATAATGCTGATGTTCGCAGGTGGTGAAACTGAAACTCTAACATTGAGCAAGGGCATGTGAAAGTGCGTTTGCAAGCTTTTTCATCCTTCATCCCATCCCCCAAATTACAGCCTTGTAAGGACAAAACTGATCACAGTCCTCTTTCATGCTTTGTTGTTGTTATGTGCGAAGTCGTGTCTGACCCATCGCGACCCCATGGACAATGATCCTCCAGGCCTTCCTGTCCTCTACCATTCTAGACCTCTACCATTCTCTACCATGCTAGACCTCCCATTTCCCTGTGCTGGTAATGAGTACAGAGCTGCATTTCCTGATCCCCAGCACAAGGCAGGATCATACCACATTCACAGTCAAGAAAAGAGAGTTAAGCTCTCTATGTTTAATTTAAACAACTGTATTTCACATACAATATTTTAATTCATTTAGACCCCATGTTTCTCCCTAACAGTGACCCAAAGCATCTTACATTGCTCTCCATTTTATCCTCACAACAGCAAGAGGTGGTTAGGCAGATAGCATATGCCTGGCTCAAGGGTACCCAGTAAGCTTCCATGGGAGAATGGGGATTCAGATCCTGTCTCCCAGATGCTAGTCTACTATAATTACACCACAACACCAACTAGGGTTGTCAGGTTGAATTGGGCTGCCAGCAGGGGATAAGCATCATTCCCCAACGTGCTTATATCACCTGGAAGTGGCCTTGGAAATTCAGAGATGGGGGGAGGGCATGGGAGAATTTGCTTCAAGCCACAGAGTTATGTCCAAAACCCAGAGTGCCCCCCCCCCAATGATCCTAGTGTGTGCCAATGTCAGTTCCTGGTGACATCAACACTTTGGCAATGTTCTTCTCAGTTCAGTGAGTTAGAGAAAAATTCTGCGTGTGTGTGTGAGAGAGAGCTGTATCCAGAAAATAGGGGACCCCCTCCCAGACCAGTAAACCTGGCAACTCTTAACACCAGCTCAGATTAACATCAAAGAACAGAAATATGCTACAAAGGTACAACCCCAATAAAGACAATAAAGACATGAAAAGAGGGTTTTCACTTTCTTCTCCTGGGAGATTATTGCTGATATTTAGTGCTGATTCTGGGCAAAAGCTTCTGTTTATTAATCAAAAGCATATTCAAGGCCTTCAACCACAATCTCCAGGGACTAGAGAGAGTTATGAAGGCACTTTGAAAGAGAATTAAACATTAACATTACTCATCAGTTCAATTTAAGCAAAATACTGCTTCATAAACGAAGAAAATTGATGTTTAAAGTACACAAATATTCACAGAGGAATAAGAAACGGCTGAAAATATTATGGTTGGTTTACAGATTTTTAGATTGCACTAGAGAGTAACAACTGAATTATACATTTCAAATCTTTTAAACGCTTTAAGCTACATAAAATGCTGAAGTGGCAAGAATCTGAATTCTGCCTTCAGAAAGCTTTATTTTTAAAGACACTTGAAAATACTCAGCTGGAAGATATACTAAATGTTCAAAGGTTTACTATGTAAGAATCTTCCCACAAAAAGAATATATTTTGCCATAGCTGCAAGGTATCAAAAGGTCAGCATGATTAAGGAAAGATTCAGGAGAATCAGGACAAAGTGGCCTGATGCTACAGGGCGAAGCAGAAGGTGCACAGATTTTTCACATGTTCCCTTTGCTTCTGCAGTGTCCCCTGAACCTTGAAAAGTTTCTTCCCTGTGTTGTGGGCCCCACATGGATTAACAGTTAGATAGGTTAAAGACCTGTAGTATAGAAGGGAAAGTAACAAAGCTGTCTTTACTGCATTTTTTTCTTTTTGTAAATGGTCAGGGAGTACTATATCTGTAGTATAGAAGGGAAAGTAACAAAGCTGCCTTTGCTGCATTTTTTTCTTTTTGTAAATGGTCAGGGAGTTGATAAAGGGCAATTCCTCTCCCCTTAACCCTCCACAGCCCACTTAATACTCACGCATATACAAGTGGGGACTTGCACAAAACTAGCAGGGTAGCTATCCCATTCCCCCAACCTTTGCTTCTTCTCTTCTCCCCCTACCACTCTCACACTGTCTCCCACTTGCCATCCATTTCTTATTCTCTGCCCCCTCCATGCATGTCACTTTCTGTCCCATAATTCCTTTTGTTTTTCTGTCTCCCCAAATAATCACTTTAACTTTCTGTCTCCCACCCCATCACTCATTTTGCCCCTATCACAGTATTGAGTTTTGTAATAACTTGCATTTCTGCAATACTGCTGCAAAACTCAATACTATGACATACCCAGGACTCAACAGGGACAAAGGTTTTTTATCTCACTATTCATGCTAACCTTGTTCAACTTGTGTATCCATATTCCTCACTATTTATTTTATTTGTGATAATGTGACTGTAAGATATGGCAATGTAACAGAATTTTGAGTTTGACTCCCTGGCCTTGGGATAAGTTACCAGCAATTTCCTGGGAGGAATGTTTCACAGTTGTATGGAGATGGATGGAGCAGGCAACATATGGGGCTGTGAGATCCTTTGATCACTAATAAAAGGCAGTTTGGTTTCTCCCTGTGTTTTTGTAAAGTACACTGAATTCTAGGGGATTGATTGGCTATTTTGACCAAAGATTATCATTGGCTGTATTTGGTAGTGACACAGTCTACTGATGTAACATAACTGATTTTTGCTATATATTCCCTGTCATGTAAGAAGATCATAATCTGACGAAGACAGCTTGCACGCGAAAGCTCACACCCTGACTAAATCGTTGTTGGTCTTAAAGGTGCTACTGGACTCTGATTTTATTGTGCTACTTCAGACCAACATGGCTACCCATTTGAATCTATTCATAAAGATTTAAGTCAGTATAAATATTTTTACATTTCAGGCTAATGAATGTTTCTTAAGTCACTATAAATATCTTAAGAAACATTCATTAGCCTGAAACGTAAAAACTAAAGTCTGTGCATGTACTGGTTTTACCTCAGAAATTTCACCCCTCATTTCTCCTAATTTTTCCCTTCTACATTAAATATTTTATCTTTGAATTTCAAAATGCCTCAACTGCTATTTAAGTTGTTTAAATGAACATGGGTTCCTGATCCTTCATTCAGGTTCCTGGGCTGAGCCAACAGCCAAAATATCATACTGTGGCAGGGTGGGACAGCCAGAGCTCTTCAGCAAAGAAGAAAACACAATTACTAAAGGAAAAGAAAAATGGAGGGAAAAACTTGCTTCAATGGTAGAGATGAGGATGGGGCTGTCATAGCTCCTTTTCTCAATTTTTTTGATGTGGAACACATCTTCTGGCATACCCTCTGAAACAGAAATGGCTATGGACGTGACATCCATAGTCCCACCCCAGGGAGCATGACGAAAAGGCAGGGAAGCAGCCAGTGGAGGAGGCCTAGAAGGCTGAGGCAGTGGCTACGCTGACCCCGGAGGCCCTGGCATTGGCCGTGCCACCGATACCCATCTTCCAAGGCTGATTCAGCCCTTAGGAGAGTGGGACCGGCCTTGGAAGTCGGCCAACGAAGACAGCGGCAGCAGAGTGGCAAGGCCTAGTGCAGAGCCTGACTCAGTGCTCTGTTGCCACGACTGCTGCCCATCTTCTAAGGCCAGTCCCACCCTCAGGAGAGAAGACTGGCCTCAGAAGACAGCCAGTAGAGGTGGCAGAGCGGCACAGCACAGTGCAGAGCCCTGCTTGGAGCTCTGCCACCACCATTGCAGCCAATCTTCTGACACTTGTCCTGCCCTCAGAAGAGCGGGGATGGCTTCAGAAGATGGGTGGCAGTGGCAGTGCAGCTAGCAGGGCTCAGCACCAGCCCTAACTAGCTGCCACCTCAGCCATGATTTTGTTGTTCCGCATAATGGCCAAGAAGCTGCCTTTTGGAAAAATTTGTTTGATTTTTAAAAGCTGCCAAGTGTGTTATTTTTATATTTCAGATTTTTTTTACACCTTTTCAAGTTAATCAGCCACTTATCCAGTTACTAGATTTAAGTATCCAAAGATAACTTGATTTTGATATTAGAATAAAAGATAGTCCAATGATGTCGGGAATCAAATTTCTTAGAGCTGATGGGGGAGGAAGGGAAAAGATCTGTGATGTGGATCTCTTTTCTTCTTATGTAGAGATTCAAGAGGATAAACCCCCCTTTTTCCAACCACATTTAATAAGTAAAACTTCATGAAGCACCACATCCAAGATGGAAGGAAATGAAACGTTCTGATACTGGCACAGATACATTTGAAGTATTTTAGAATTAAATAAAACTAAGTGTCAAACTAGATGAAATGGTAGCTTGTGCCGACAATTTCCAGAGTAGGTTCCTAGAAGGAACTTCCTTTCAAGAGTAAAGCATGGGGAACTCACTCCATAAAATGGAGGAACTCTGCTTCAGATTGCAACTGTAGCATGAAGGAAGAAGGTAGCATTTTCTCAAACCAAAATACCCTAGTTCAGGGACATTAGAAGAAGAGTTGGTTCTTATATGACACTTTTCTCTACCAGAAGGCATCTCAAAGAGGCTTACAATCATCTTCCCTTTCCTCTCCTCTCCCCACAACAAACACCCTGAGAGGTAGGTGTGGCTGAGAGAGTCCTGATAATACAGCTCGGTCAGAACAGCTTTATCAGTTCTGTGGCAAGCCCAAAGTCACTCAGCTGGCTATATGTGGAATATATGCGCAGAATCAAACCCAGCTTGCCAGATTCAAAGTCCATGCTCCTAACCACTACACCAAGCTAGCTCTCTAACCATTTTCTCAAACCAAAATACTCTAGTTCAGGTACATTATTCACCCCATGCACATGCAGATATTCCACCAAAGATGACCCTCTACACCAAGGGTCACTATGTATCAGGGAAACAGCACAAGAGGGGAGGATGAAGCCCCCACCACCACCACAATCACACTGTTGCCCCTATCCAAATAGCCCCTGGAGAGCTTTAAAACTGAGCTCCCACAATAAAGCCAGCTAGCTGCATGCACATTACTGTAAGCAGGATATAAAATCAAGTTTATCCTTATGCAGTAAAAGGTTTCAATATTTTTCAGTTATTTTGGGTTTTTTGTCCTGCTGCTTTGGAAGGATTTGATTATATCAGGAAACAATGAATGAATCATGGTATTTTTGTGGCAGGCAAAGATTTTGACACCTTAATTCAGTCCTGGTCTATGCAGTACCAAACAGAACTCCTTGTTTAATAAAAAGAATCCAAGGTCCAAAAGAAAGTTCCAATTATATTTTAGCAACACCCTTTTTTTTAAGAGAAGGAAACCTTCCCTTTCTAGCATATTAAAACAGCTTTGTATCCAGTAATAATGAAAGATAATAAGCACTGGGCTAGAACACTTGAGTTATGTCCACTGTACCTGAAACACACCTTAGGCATCTGGTCTACTATCATAATTGAAGTAGCCAGGGAGAAATCATATTCTAGCCAGCTGTAGCTTGTTGACATTAATACTAAATGCAGACTCAAAAACACTGTCCACAGTTAAACAGCAAGATTCAATCTGAATTCACACTGTCTCTCTCATTCTCTCATTCAGTGTTAATTGTTGCAATTGTAGTCGCTTGGTTGAATTTCAGTTACTGCAGCTTGAATATGTAGGCAAATTCTTAGAAGAAATCTACTGCAACCACAAAAATCTACTGCATCAATATAAAACTCTCGCCCACCATGGGCAGTTATACCCAGCCTACCAGAAAGGACTGCCCAACTATGTCCAAGGGTACTGAATGTTTCTGTAAGTGAGATGACTCAGAAATTTTGGGAGCCTTCAATACCACTGACCACGGTACCTGTCTGACCTAATTTGCTAAGATGGCAAATGGAGATGCTGTTCACTGAGGCTCTTGTACAATTTGAACATATGAAACTTCCCTATATAGTGTCAGACCATGAGTCTTTCAAGATCAGTATTGTCTAACTAGCAGTGTCTCTTCAAAGTCTCAGGGATAGACTATTATTAATTATGATTATTAATAATAATAATGTCTTCTAGACCAGGGGTAGTCAACCTGTGGTCCTGCAGATGTCCATGGACTACAATTCCCATGAACCCCTGCCAGCAAATCTGGAAGACCTGCCATCTGGAAGACCACAGGTTTGACTACCCCTGTTCTAGATCATCCTTCCCCACAAGCAGGCTCAGGGTGGTTCACAACATATTTCTACACATAACCTCATAAAAATCACAGTTAAAACCATAATAAAATGCTTCTTATCTATTTATCAGTCCATCCATCACTTTCTACATTGCATCTTTGTTTTCAGTTTAGCTATGTGAATAACCTGGAGACCCATAGTTTTTACTAGGTTTGCTGACTAGCAGCTTGTTGTGACCTCAACCAAAGCCTGGAGGAAGAGAATCACTTTGCAGGCCTTGCAGAACTTTACCTTGTATATTACCTACACTTTAAACTGGAAATACCAGGAATTGGATGTGTGACCAGGCTTACCAGACTGCCTGCCACAGAAGGCAATCTCCTGTCCTTGGCTCCCCTACTATTCTTCACTCAAACAGGAACAAAAATCAGAGGTAGGAAGAGACACTGTGCGACTTTGTGGCATCAATTCCAGTGGCACCTGGAAGTGATGTCACAATGCTTTAAAAAATCCCCCAGATTTCAGGGGTTTCCTAGAGCACTGCAACATCACTTCCAGGTGCAACATTGCTCTGCTCCCCCACCCCCATCCAACTTCTGTAAAGAGGGTGGGCTGGCATTGCTGACTGTGACCTTTTCTGTGGCAATACCTCATAAGAACATAAGAGCCCAGTTGGATCAGACCAACAATTCATCAAGTTCAATATCTTGTTTCACACAGTGGCTAACCAGTTCATCTGAATGGCCAGCAACAAGTCCTAGAGGCTGAGGCCTTGTCTGATGTTGCCTCCTGGCTCTGAATGTGGAGGTGCCCCTCAGTCACCATGGCTAGCAACCATTGATAGACATCAGAATCTATCTAATCCCCTTTCAAAGCTGTTTATTCCTGTGGCCATCACTATATCCCCTGGGAGTGAATTCCACATTTTAATCACTCTCTGTGTAAAGTAGCATTTCCTTTTCTCCATCCCATCAGCTTCATTGGATGCCTTGGAGGTCTAGTATTTGGGGGGAAGAAAAACAATAATTTTATAAAATTCTATTGCGTCCCCTTAGTCTTCTCTTTTCTGAACTGAAAAGTTCCAGACTCTTCTTCCTTTCCTCATAGGGAAGATACTCCAACCCCCTAACTGCCTTGATTGCCCTCCTCTATACTTTTTCCAGTTCTTTAATATCCCTTTGGAGAAGTGGAACCAGAACTGTGCACAATATTCCAAATGAGGCCATAGATCTATACAGAGACATTACAATATTGATTTTATCCTCAGTCCCTTTCCTAATAATACTGAAGATAGAGTTTGCCTTTTTCACTCCTGCAGCATACTGGCTTGATACTTTCATTGAGCTATCTGCTGCAATCCCAATATCTTTTTCCCTCTCAGTCCCAGCAAGTTCAGACCTTATTACTCTATTGGGATTTTTTGTCCTAATGTACATCATGTTACACTTATCAACATTGAACTTTATTTGCCACATTGTTGCAAACTCATCCAGTTTATAGAGGTCCTCTTGGAGTTCTTCAAAATCAACCTTGGATTTTACTATTTGAATAATTTTCTGTTGTCTGCAAACTTGGCCAATAGACTAATAGCTCCTCATGCCAGATAATTTAGGAATAAATTAAATAGTACCAGACCCCATATCAATTCTTATGGAGCCCCATTATTTACTTCTCTCCATTGTGATATATGTCCATTGATTCTTATTCTTTGTTTCCTGTCATTTAACTACTTTTTAACCCATAAGAGAACTCATCCTCTGCCATGACTGCTAATTCAGGAATCTTTGGTAAGGTATCTTGTCAAAAACCCTTTTGAAAGTCCAGGTACATAATGTCTACCAGGGTCACCATTATAAAAATTTAATAAAATAAATAAATAAATATCTACAGAGCTTGTTTACATTCTCGAAGAACACCAAGAGGTTAGTGAGGCAGGAGTGAGGCAGAACTTCCTTTTGTGGAAGCCTGTAACTTCCTGGTTCCTCTCAGGATTCCTTTTCGGTGTCACCTTTGTTACTCTCCAGTCTTCTAGTACAGTGGCTGAATTTAGTGACAGATTCCATAAATGGATTAATAGATCATATCTCATATCTCTTACGACCTCTCAGGTGTATGCTATCAGAACCTGGTGACTGGCTGGTTTTTAATTCTCTAACCAGTCTAGAACTTTATCTCCAGTCATTTCAATTCAGCTCAGTTCTTTAGACTCCCTTCCTGAAAATAGGAATTGTGGCTTGGGCGTGTACCCCACACTTTCCACAGTGAGAACAGAAGCAAAAAAGTTATTGAGCTTCTCTGCTATTTCCCCATCTTTCTTTAGAATCTCTTGATCCCTTGCCCCCAAAGGCCACACTACTTCTCTGGCTAGTTTCTGCTCCATATATATTTTAAAATATTTATTGTTTGCCTTGGTGCTTTTAACAATTCACTCCTCAAAATATATTTTTGCAAGCCTAACTATTTTGCATGCCTACATTTCTTTTGCCAGAGCCTGTGGTCCCTCCTGTTGAATTCACAGGAGCAGGCCTTAAAAGAAGCCTCTTTACCTTTTATAGTTTCCTCGATTTGCACCGTTAACCTTGCAGGCCTTCTTTTAGACTTGGCTGTGCTTTCACTGCATTCAATTTTCAAACTTCCTGCTCACAAGTGCTGTCCAGCTTATTTAGGACTGTGTGTGTGTTTTTTGTTCACCCAGGGTTTTGGTGCTCTTTGTTCATTGGATATAGTAGGGGTTGGCTTCTTTGTAGTTTGTGTGAAGGACTTTGTTTTTTAGAGACTAATTATGTTTTTATTGCTTATTATTATTTTGATTCTTTATTAAATTGTTTTTAACAGTTGATTATGAAAAAGACTTGGAAGCCTTTATATGGGAGACAGGGAATAAATCAAAATCAATGAATGGACTACAAAATAAAGCCTTCCATTATTTTAGGTGTTGATAAAGCGAGTGAGACCACCGTATATGAAATCTCCAGTCTCCTATTATAGTACAAATAACATCTTTTCCAATCAGCAGGATACAAAGCTTTATTTTCTCCAGTTATGCAGCAATGATCAAACATTCTTAATCAATAAACCAATAAAGTGGATTTAAAGTGAAAAATAAATCAAAGCAGATTTTTATATATACACATACATACATACACACAAACACACACACATGTACATACAGAGAGAGAGAGAGAGAGAGATTAAAAACTGCTGTTTTAACATTCTCAGATGCACTAGATAACCTAAATTCTGTCTCCTAATCAAATCAATATAACCTTTGTCTCTACAACAGCACAACTAATCCAGTAAGTGCACTTCAGCAGTTTCTCTTACATCTAGTTTGAAAAACCTCTCTAGTCAAAATACAATGATATTCAACAACTCTCAAGTCTCCATATGATGACTCAGAAGTGATTGGTAGAACATTCTAACATTTTCCTTATAGATCTGAACAAAAGGACTTCATTTCTATTAAACTCTGCAGCACAGGGAATAAAAAAACAAATTTCCTGCAGACATTTAGAAGGGAAAAATATAATTTAGAACAAAAAATGTAAACTATACTTTTGGACTTATTTGAGAATTCAGGATACAAATATCAATCCCATTCTAATTTCAGGCAACAACAGAAGGTGCATTTGGCTCCACAAAGTTCTCTGAACAGAAGAACTACCAAGTTCTCCACAAATACTAATATGTTTGGGTTCTTGATTCACGTGAACTTTTAAGAAAGATGTATTGCTAAGAAATGAATACTACAAGTCCAGGAAGCTTAACTATAGTTCTTTAATGCATAATTAGATTTTTTTCTTCTATAATAGGCAAGGAACACTAGCAGACCTGACAGCTAGGAACACTAGCAGACACAGTTATAATTTATATACTGCCCATTACTGTGAAGTCTCAGGATGATGAACACAGAACCAGAGGGGAATGGCAAAGGTACACTGAACAAGAAAAAATAAATACGCAATCTTAACAGCACAACATATGGGTGCTCATAACTACTGAAGAAGATAAGAGTAACAATTAGGAACATACTGGGTGTCAAGTTTGCCTGGCAAAGGGACCAGATAGCAGGGGTCCCCATCACTGGCCTCATCTGAAATCCTTCACTTTACAGGCCCTGTAGAACTGTTTAAGTTCTGAAAGGGCCTTGATTTCATTGGAGGCTATGGATGAGAAGGCTCTGACTCTGACTGGAGCCAGATACATCTCTTTGGGGCCAGGATTCACCAGGTTGTTGGAATAAGTAGAGCATGTTGCTCTTTGAGAAGTATAAGTGAGCTGACAATCCTTGAAGTATGCAGGACTCTGACCTTGAAGGTGGCTTTGAAGGTGAGTATCAGTACCTTAAACCTGACAGGATATTGAATGGGTAGCCAGTGCTGCTGCTAAAGGATCAGGGTGATATGAGCTCTCCATGGTGCTTGAGTAAGAACATGGGCAAGCCGTACCCGTGAGCTGAAGCTTCTTCATGATGGACAATATTTTAAAGTTGCATTTCTTATTTGTTTTATATTTGCATTCTGAAACTATCTAGATTATCCAAACATGCATAACCTGTTTAAGTTTACCCTGCTTTCAGGCTAGGATTTTCAAATTGGATTCACTTGTTCTTGAGTAATGGTTGGATCAACATACATCTTGGAGTCTAATTTCAATGCCTCTGGTCTTTCTCTCTAGATTTAAAAAGTCTTGCAATGGATCACAAAAACACAGCTAACTTGCATGGACATATGGGTGCTGAGACTAGAAAACAAAAACATAAATATTTGTTAAATTTCCTGGGACAAGTCAGTTGCAAGCCACTTAGAACACTGTATTGGATTTTTGTTTTATAGTGCTTTAATCTGTTCAGTATAAATCACCTTGGAGATCATGAGATCAAAAGACACACTTATAAATCTTTAAAATAAATACATATGTATGGTATTAATCAGTTCCCTTGTATTGCAACACGACTTTTGTTGAGTTAGTGTACTCATAGGAATAAATAAACTGAACCACTGTGATACTGTATGACAAATATATTTATACAAGATAAGAATTAAAACATTATTTGAGATTAGCATCAGTTCAGGATATCAGTTTACACTTATTATAAACTCAAACAGAAAAGATATCAGAAACAAGTCTGCTAAAAATATGTTGTGAACTGAAGTCTCCTTACACAGGTATATGAAAAACAACACAAGGTGAATTCTTTGATTAGTTAATCCAAACCACTTAGATCTTTTCATAGATGAGATTCCACATAAAAGACATATTGATTATGGATAATGCTCTTGCTGCACTAAAGCAGTTTCTCTTTCAAGTGTCTTGCTAAGTGTGCCATTTCATACCTTATATTTCATTGACATTAAAGGAATCACTTGAATGTAGGAACAGGCCACAATTTTGACAATACTGAAGTGGTCCAAAGCACAGTTACTCCTAACTTTCAAAGCCCTAGTCCACAAAACATGCTCAGCACACCAGGTTGCAAAGGATGCTTGGTGAGATCAACCTTGTCAGCATCAATCATATAGTTAAAAGAAACAGTTAGATTTAAGTCTAGTAACACCTTAGAGAACGGTGTGTGTGTGTTAAACTTTCAAAAATCAATGCTCCATCAGATACAAGTTGAAATGGAGTTCGGAGTCCCTACATCCAAGTCAGAAGGTAGGAGGGGTACATCAACAAATGTATTCTACACACATTGGATAATGTATTTTTGATGTGCTTTTAGCAACTGGATTCTCCTGTGGAAAATCTACTTCTAAAGTGCATTGAAAGTGCATTATCTAATGTGTGGAAAATTGTAATCAGGTAGATTCAAGCAAACAGAAAATGCTTGGAGGCAGAAAATTAGCATCTGTAGTGAGAGAAGAATACTATGTTTAACCCTGGGAGGCCATTGTTCTGATTCTGTGAATCAACTCACATTCAGAAATTTCCCTTTTGAATCTCTTCTTGAAGCTTCTCTGTGACTGTTTACGCACTGGGAACTTCACTGCCCCAGCTCCCAACCAGGAACACAAATTGGAGGTGAATTAGGTGCACCAGGCCAAATGCTCCCTCATGTGGGTGCAGGAAGAGGTAGGGCAACCTGCCACAACTAAGACTCCAGCCTGCAGCCCAGCATGAAACCTCCAGTGCGTAAACTGTCTGTTTGAGGACTGCCATTCTTAGATCAGCAATGACCTGGAAGATTAATATGTTCCTCTCCTACCTTTGGAGCGAGCTAGGTCACAGCATTCAGACAACAGCTAGTGTCAAGGCAAAGTCCACAAAGAGAACCAATATGCTAATGCTCTGGGGAGAATAAATTCCCCTACCCAACTGAATGCTGGTAGAAAAGGCCTCAAAACTGTAAATTTGAATTAATATAGAATAAGAATGAAGATAGTTCTCCTGTATCTAGTTCTATATTTTCTATTGTTCTTGGTTGGTGTTAAATATTAAAAGGATATAGTTTATCTGGATCTGAGGAGATAAGAAATAAGATTTTTATTCTTGGGAACTTAAGGCCTAACTATATTAACCACCAACCTGACAACCAAAAATGCAAGTCTACTCTGTTAAAATACATTTAGAAGGAGCAAATTGCACAGTTATATTTTTAATTCCTGCTGTGATAAATTAAGTGGCAAGTTTGTGATATGTTATAGTTTGTTCAAAGTTCATAGCAATTTTGCATTAATTAGTTCTGGTAATTTATTTTACATTTTAACAATAAAGAACTTGATAAATTCCAGATTTTAATGTAACTCAAAATACTTAAAATGAAAGCAAGTAGTAATAATAGTGAAATATTATACATTTGCAATTCTAACCTTATCTTTCTGGCCATTGCAGCTATTTTTGAACTGCCTAAAAACTTTTTTACACTTCATTTATATTCTTTTGAAATATAGCTTTTGGCAAGCTTGTCCTAGTTCTCATTTTAGTTAATTGCAGAACACACACTGGCTATGAATATGAGTTTTTGAAACAGATGTTTCTCTGAAACAATGATTCTCTACAACAGATTATTAAATGGATCATATCTTTCAATAGTTTTGTTCACAGCAAGACTAGAGTTATCTTATCTGCAGAAGCATCTAGGCAGGTTTAAAGGAAAATAACACACACAAAGATTGTTAACAGTGTCATTATAGTCAACACCACCACAATTTGTTTTATTGCTTATACTATACAATCAATATGAGCTGTTTTATTGAGCTAAGTGCAAGAAACCTCCAATTTCAATTGGAGCCACAGAGAGGCAATTAAGATTAGAAAAGACAAGGGTAACATTTCGAGATAATAAACCATATCACTGCATATGTGTTTTGCTAAGATACCCAAAATGTTCTTCTGAAATCAATCAGAATTTTCAACAAATGTGTTCACAACTGAGGTTTTGAAGAGAACAACAATTGGAAGTAACAAAGACTAACTACTCTGGGAGGACATGTAAGTGTCAAGGGAAAAATGGAAGAAGTTTACAAGTTTTTGGAGCACTAAATTATTTGACATAAGTGCAACAAGTGATGAAAATGTAAGTGTGCTAACCTCTGCCACTGAAGGGGGAGAAGCTTTAAATCAGATTTCAAAAGACTATAGGGAAGGAGTCAAATTAATTTCCACTATAAAAATGGAACATGAAGGACTCATTGAAAGAAATCAAAAATCCAAGAGATTCATATAGGAGTCTATCCCTGAAATAGTGATGACCCAAGTCATTTAAGGCTTTTAAAATAAGCTCCTTGAAATGTGGCCCAGAACCCGACTAAAACCCAGTATAGCTAAAGCTGGTAAGTCTAGGTTATGAAATTTCTGGAGAACTGTGAGTCTGGGAAGCATGGAATTTAGGGAAAGGAGGCAGCTCAGCAAAAAAGACTCCACAATCTGAAGTTGCCATTCCCTCCAGATAAATTGATATCTGTATTCTGGAAATCATTTGTAATTCTGGAAAACTCCACGCCCCAGATGGTTGGAAACAATATATATATAAAAGTTTCAAAATCAAAACTATCAACAGAACAACTCACTTAACAATTAGAGCAAACAAGCTGCATTCAGCACAAGATGAAGTTTAAAGATCAACTTCACATACCATTGCAGTAATGCATTCTGGATACCTGACAGTAGCTAATCCTTTCTCTTTCTGTAGGTGGTGCAGTTTGTAAATCAACTGAAGCTGATAAAAGGAACACCATGTCTTAATGCACACTACATACTCAACAGCCCAGGAATAATGCCAGAAGCAGGAATACTCTCAGACTATACCTGATTTGGGGGAGGAGGTAATTATAACCAAAGCAGACATGTTGCCTAGTAATAGTTTCAGCAACCATCGATTCTGTTTTATCTGGATTATTTTTAAATTTATCTATACTCCCTGAAAAAGGGAGCATTTTAATAATTATGTATATAGGTATTTCTATATATTTAAGAAAGTAACAGGAGTAACAGTGTGATCTGAAACAGTTATACCCTTCTAAATCCCCTGAAATCAATGAGCTTAGAATCAGATAATTCTACTTAGAATTAAACTGTAAGTCTGTCAATTGGAGGAGTAAGGGTATAAAAATATTCCCCTAAGACATTAACATAGCAAAGAGAAAACAACAACAGCAGACATACATGCATCACATCACATATACCAGTTTCAAAAAAAATATGAATAGCCACAGCCAAATTATAGATGGATAAACCAGTAAAACGTAAGTACATAGGATTCCAAGTTGTTTTTACTCAGGGGAAATCATACAGCAATAATGGTTGTGCACCAGAATCAAGAAAATAATGTATGCCTTCAGTAGAATTTGAGCTCCCTGGAAGTTTTACAGAATATAATGAGTGGTTAGGAACACAGAACATGGGAAGCCATGTTTGTTTCTGCACTCCCTCACATGCAACAAGCTGGGTAACCTTGAACTCACCACAGCACTAAGAAAGCTGTTCTGACTGAGCAGTAATATCAGTGCTCTCTCAGCCTCACCTACCTCACAGGGTGTCTGTTGTGGGGAGATGAAAAGGAAGGCAATTGTAAGCCGCTTTGAGACTCCTGGTAGAGAAGTGGCATATAAGAACCAATTCTTCTTCTTCATGGGAGTTTCCAGCCAAGACATGAACATTCATATGCAGAGCCTTCCCTGGTAGTCTCCCATCCAGTATCAACTATGACCAACCCTCATATCCAAAGCCCTGGATGAGAACAAGCTAATCTGGCTATCTAAGCAGCTATACTATTAACCTAGAGAGGTAGAAAAAAGATAGACACCCTTTTTTAACTTGTGTTTCCCCCCCCCCCTTCTAATGGCATTGACAATGTGACCCAAAGGTGACTGGTGCAGCCATAAAAGAATGGAAGGATTAATATGATTATAGATTTCTTAGCATCACATCTGTGTTGACCCTCATTCTGAAGACACAAAGGAAGGGCAAGAAACTGTCGCAATCACTGTGTTCCTTCACAATATCCCTTCACACCAAACAAATGTTAGCCTTGATAATCTAGCAGACAAGGATTCATACCACATATATTCAATCATGCTAAAAATGCTCCTCACATGCAATAGCAGGTGCAAAGCCTGTAACTATGTACAAGGAATTCTGGATCAAAAGGGATATGCTTACTTGCTTTATGACAGGGGTCCCCTGCATGCCACTAAAGGTGCTGCTGTTGTTGACAGGTGTCCCCAACATTTTTAAGCCTGCTGAGGCACCTTTGGAATTCTGACACAGTTTGGTGGGTGCAGTCATAAAATGGCTACCAAAAGAAATGGAGCCAAACATTTCAGGCAGAAGCTCTATTTAACAGAATGCCTCTAAAAATAAAAAATATTGCTTTAAAAAAAGTTTTCTTGTACACACATTCTTGCATATTTTTTTAAAATTCACACAGACAGATTTCCACTGGCCATCTGGCTCTGCCCACTTTCTAAAGCACTTGTTGGCTGCCAAGATGGTGCCTGTATTCAGAAATTAAATTAAACGTATGGAAGAACTTAGGGGGACAGGGTAGCATACAAAAACATCATTCTCTCACCCACCCCATGCATGCTTGTTTGAACAGCCTGTAAATTGAATGATTAACATACTTATTTCAGTTTGCCCTTACAATTCCTCAGCTTTTAATAGTATAAACCTACCAAATTTTAAGCAATTTTACTAGGAAGAAAGCAATAATTGTATCAGCCAAGCTTATTTCCCTAGTAAGTATGCATATTATCATTTCAACTGTAAAACTGGAAAAATTCAGTCCAACAAAGAGTTTAATTTTATTTATACTCTTGGAATTGTATATACTTTCCTACAAATAATTACACAAAACACAATCATAGAAAAAGTAGTCATTATTTAACACTGAAACGTCATTAATTTAGTCATATACACAAACACTAAGTTTTTACCTTACACTCTATATTTAAATAATCAAAACAATATGGTCCTTTACCTCTTTTCCATTCAGAACTGAACCACAGAACAACCAGTAGAGTGGCATGAGATCCATTTTTTCTAATCAAATGGAAGTAACTCTAATCAAACGACGGTAACTCCACTCTTCACCAGCAAATCCTTGTTTCAAGAAATCCTGGCAGCAGCACCTTCCTTTTAACAGCCGGACATACTGCCTACATTTCCTTCCCCACAGTCATACTCTGCTAAATGGAAACCTTGACTTCTGAACAGTGTACAAGTGGTTTTTACCATGTGATACACAGCCAAAAACTCAGAGTCATGGGATGGTCTAAGAAATGGCTGCTCCATTTAACAGTGGAAAGGTTTCATCAAGTTACTGGAATAGGAAACAATGATTCTGTTCTATGCTTAAGAAATTACCACTACATAAATCCCTTCCTCAGACTAGGAACAATTTTTTCCATGAAGCTTGAGTTTCCTGAGGCTACTATCCTTTTAATAGAAATAAAATTTCTACATTTTAATCTGCTGTGCTGGGGGAAGCCCACAGCATTGCCTAGAAAATAAGAGAACTATCTATTGTATCACTCCTACCTGCCATCCAAGTTTGGTGCCCAAACTCCTAGTACATTGTCTTGGTTGATGGACTAAACATAAGGCTAACAATTCTAGGTTGTGAAATTCCTGGAGATTTACATTTTTGTTTTGAAATAAATGCTTTCACTCAATGCTTAATGATTTATATAATATATAGAGAGAATATTAGATAAATATCTTCTGTATCCCATGTTACTACGTGTGTGTTTGTAATTTTCAATTTAATTTTTTTCTCTACCTCAGAAACAGCACACCACTCATTCCCACTAACCCTGTACTGTGTATCTATTAGGAAATACAGCAAAAGTGACCTCCTCTACGCTCTCTCTAATAGCTTAATCAGGAAATTAAATTCCTGTACTATATATAATGTTTCTGCTTTGTTACAAACAAAGTGCTGTTAAGTCTATGGATCTGAGCAAGTATTACTGAGGTGAAAATATATACAGAACATTGGTTTAAAATAACTAAGTCAAATTATAGCTTTAGCATATTGATTCTTAAACACAATTTATTACTTCAGTAACTTGTTCATCACCAAGGGGGGGAATCCTTTGCATACATTCCTTTTAAGGTAAACTTGCTCTTAAGAAGACTAGGTACTATCTGAAATACCAAGGCAGATACGCTTTCAAAATTGTATTCTATCTATTCTTTACTTGAGAAATTTATACAGTAAATGTAATTATAGTAAAAGTAGCACAGCTCCACAAGTTTTTACACCAGCAGCCAAGTTTACAAAACAGCTTTAATCCAGGATGATTATTTGACACTGTATTTACAAAAGGATGTAAACCATGTTCTGAAGACAAGCCAACATCTTCTTTTCAAGATTATACACAAATGAAAATATTCTAAGTATTCACACCTGAAGTGAAGTGTAACACATTCTGACTTACAAACTAAAATATATAATTGCAATACTAAATGCAATACTAAATCCATTAACTTCACCAGAGGCTTCTTTAAAAACAAACAGAATTTTCTAAAATTGGCAAGATAACTAACAGTTACATTACACAGTGTACTCACCTAGTGACAGAAGATGCTATAGGCTATAAGGGAAAAAAAGAGAAAAAAAGTATTAAAATTTTAGCAGCACTTTAAAAAATATCACGCAACAATGATTATATATATCTGCTGAATTTTACATGCTAGTCGTTATCTCCAATATAATCACTTAAGTGAGATATTTTTGTAAGGGATGCTCACAGAGTTATCTCAATGTAGACTATGAACTTGTACAACATGGATACAGGCCAGAGTGGAGTATCAATAAGGAAGTGATATAAATGGTACCTCCCAACTTCTCCTTCAGCCCCTCTGAGAAAAGCAGTATAAGTACAAAATTTAGGTTACTGTGCCCCTGTTGTACAAGAAAACATCTGATAACCAACGAATATATTCATTTGAAGGTATTTCACCTGAAACCCTGTTCTAACCTTTAATTCCAGGTAGAAAAGAACACATAGGAGAGGATAACTCCTATGTGTACCATATCCAGCCAGCACCTGTCCATGTCACATAGCCTATTTTATAATACAGAGTTTCGCATATAGTTTGTGATATGAATGGGGGTCTAACATTCAAGGGAATAATGCTAAAAAATCTCTGAATAAATCCAATGGTTTTGATTATAATCTGTGATTTCTGTTATGCAACGTTCATGGATTAGGAACAGCCACAACTCTGTCAGAAGTGTGTGTATATATTGAACAACAATATAGACAAATGAGACAAAAATGAATAAGCATTATTACTAATAGTAAATATACCAATAAAAATATGCAGTGAAAACTGGGCAGGTGACTTTGTTGTATTCACAACTGGCAACTATATTTCTCAGAGACAGTTCATCCACATATTTTTATCTTCTCCATGACATCTCTCATCTAAAATAGACACAATACGATACGCTTGCATTTTTAATATAAATCAAGAACTAATTTACCATCTTTTTAATAGCAATCTTTCTCAACTTGTTTACTGCTGAGAAACTTCTGAAGCATTCTTCAGGCTTCAAAAAACCCCAGAAGTGGCATGATCATGCAGAATATGGTTGGGAAGCATAGCTGTGTAAACCGTGGTTGAGAAAGCTTGTTTTATGGTATAATTTAATAATTTAATATTTTAATATTTACTGTCTCCTAGTAAGAGTTCGAAAGGGAACTAAAAGTTAACTTTACAGAAGGAAGTACAGAAGCTTTTCAAGTACACAGTTCCTCATAAAACATAAATTCATGTTCAAACATGTGCTTCCAGTAGTTCTGGACATTTGACTGCTTCTCAGTGGTGTGAGTTATTTTCAGGCCAGAAATGACAAAAAAAAACCCTCACTTCAAACTTTTCAAGCATGCTGTTGAGCTCTTCCAGCAATGCAGCAGTGTTACTCCAGTACACTCAATTTTATTGGATATCTGTATTTCCTGTAACTCAGTTTGTATTTATTATTCACTGCAGGGATATACAAATATGCCCTCTTCTTTTGTTTTTTAGGTGTGGACGTACCCTCTTCCCAATCATTTTCATTGTTGGTATTTAATACCACCTTGATATTTTTTGTTTATATTATACATCACATACATGCAGTTCAAAACACAAAAACCCTGAAAATATGTTCAGTGTGAAAAATTCTCTTAGCATGAGGAATCAGAAAATGGCATAAAATAAGGACATGATTCATGTGGGAGAAGTGAAATAAAAATGGCAATTTTCAGGTTGAATCTGTGATAATGAGAGATTTGACTGTGTTCTTTGGGTTTGCTTCTGTTTTGCGGACATCCCTTGGATTTGTTGACCTCTTTGTCCAGCTCTGAACCTTTCCAACGAACAACAGAGTAATACAAAAATATCAGTTTCCACATTGCACTGTGTTCACTCGACTGGATTAATTTTAATAAGTTTGAATTTTAATATCTATATTTTCTGAAAAGCATTCACTTTTCCAGTTAAAATATTACATAGCAACTACTCTTAAAAATAAAAATCAAATTGTGTCAGTATGTGCTTGCAGGCAGCCAATAACAAAAAATAGAACAAGAATTTAGGTCACTTAGCACTGCAGAGAATGAGCTATGAACCCAGATACTAACATAGCTTCAGATTATGAAATAAACTATCTACTTATTTTGTCCTCAATTCTAGCAGGATTTCATTCATCTTGGAGAATATGAACTGTACAGCTTCGGATTCAAACATTTCAGTTGATTATGTTGCACGTCAAAAGCCAGAAAATGAAAACTGATTTAATAGTCATTCTGCATTATGAAGATTAACAAGCTGCAAATACTTCCACTAACCAACTAAATTCAATAAAACTAATTAGTTTTTCCTTTACACAGTGACACAGCTGCCCTCATTACCTACAATGCTCCCCTAACTCCCAATATAACCCCTCCCCCTGCTTTATCAAATCCCTCAATCACTGACCTTCAATTTGGAGGTGTAAACTGCCAATGTAAACAATTACAGAAGCAATTTTGCAGACAATTATGCAGGCCTAAACCATTTAGGTGCAATCATACAATTACAGCTGATTAAAACTTAATACACAGAAATAGTTGCGTGTTGTTTTCTAAATCAAATATCACTTAAAATTTGAACTGAAAAGGAAATGCTGTTGTAAAGTCTCAGTACTGAGACTCCTATCAGTGAACTCAAAACTTTTATTTGCAGAGGATAACCCTAAATGGCTTATGTGCATTATCTGCCAAGGCCTCACATTCTGAAGTGGGGAATCACTCTCTCTTACACACACATACACACACACACAAAGAAATGAAGGAAACCATTACTGAATTTCCTAGTTCCTAACAGATGTTTCCTGGAAAGGTAATGTTCGGTGAGTCACTATGGCATAGTAAGTAGCTATACAGCAAAAGTAGTGACATTTAACCTCGTGGTCAAGTGTCTGCAGAACGTCCCTGCAGACAAAGAATTCTCCACTTAGTACTATTATTATTTGGCTCAATGCATTCCTGTCTATTAACCAGTTTAGTTTCCCACACAATGACAGCATTTATTTATCATCACATTTGGGCCAATTCAAAGAATATAGCCTTGCGAAACTAAAAAGGTGTTTTATCTGGCAGCCCTCTGGCATTAAAATGCCTTTTCCACTTACATTAGCATACATGGAGAGCAGCTTCCAAAAAGCTGAGTCTGGCACATGAACCATCACTATGAAGGATGTGCATGCAGAGGTTGCCGAGTCATATTCTGAAAAATGCAAGAACATCCATAGGGATTCCAGACTGCAACCCTTGAAAGAAATTGGGAGGCAGGGACTGGAAATCAGAAGTGATGTCTGTGGATACTGTGGTTGTTCCTAAAGTCAGTGGTCCCCAACCTTTTTTGGGCCGGGGACCGGGGGGGAGAGGGAGGCCCGGGGACTGGGGGGAGAGGGAGGCATGGGCGCTGGCACGCCAGTAGGCACAAATGCGCAAGCGTGGAGTTGCCGCACCTGCATGTTTGCGCCTACTGGCGCCTCCTCCCCTCAGCCCGGTTCCGGGGGTTGGGGAACACTGCCTTAAGTGAACACTGCCTTAAGTGAAGAAACAAGTAGATAGCCTATATTCTTCAGGTCATTCGCTTTATTCACTATACTGTATTGGGGAAGCAGAAGGCCGTCATCAAGCAATAAGGGCCTCCACAGTTGTGGAACATGTCTGTTTAAGCATAACTAGGTAATACATACAATTTTCAAAGAAAAATGTAACATATACCATTAAATGCCAAGAATCCTCTTCCATTTTCTACATAGGGCAAACAGGTCAAATGATCAGTGGACACAAATATGACATCAAGAATCACAAGATGAGGAACCTGTAGGAGAACACACCAACCTTCCAGTGGGTGACCTCGAAGTAGGTATTTTATTGCAAAGGAACTTCAGGAACAGATTGGAAAGGGAAATTGCTGAATTAAAGGTTATTACAATCCTCAGAACAATAAACCTCCAAAGACATAATAGGGATATGTGTTTTTATCTCACTACATATGCTAATCTCATTCAGTTCTTACATCTATATTCTCACCAAGAAGATTTAAACATCCACTTTATTTCATTGTATTTCATATTTGGAATAACATATTGGAACAGTGATTGTAATGTAATGTAATGAATAATACAGTTTAATATAATCTTGAATGGGAGATAGGGATGGACGCAAACCAGCTCCTAAGGCAAGATCTGGCATGGTTTGCAGGTGATATTCCCCAAACATCTACCAGACTTTGGGCCAATTCAGTTCAGCTGTTTGATCCATTTAAATTTTACACCTCGGTAGTGCATATCTGCAGCTATCCTGTTATGTTTAAATGTATACAAGCCATTTAATGAGTCAGTTTTGCTTCCCCCCCCCTCATTTCAAAACAAAATGGGTGGGTTAAAAGGCTTCCAGTCCAAAGAGTAGGAAGGGGCCATATAAGTCCAACTGCCTACTCCATGAAGGATCAGCCTAAAGCATCCAGGATAATTATCTGTCCAGCCGCTACTTAAAGACTGACAGTGAGGGGGAATTCATCGCCTCCGTAGGCAGCCTAATCCACTGCTGAATTCCTCTGACTGTGAAAAACCCAATTATGAATTGGTAACTGTTGTTGCATACCAGGGGTAGTCAAACTGCGGCCCTCCAGATGTCCATGGACTACAATTCCCAGAAGACTACAATTCCCAGAAGCAAATGCTGGCAGGGGCTTCTGGGAATTGTAGTCCATGGACATCTGGAGGGCCGCAGTTTGACTACCCCTGTTGTATACCACCCAAAACTACTTGGTCGAGAGGGGCAATATAAAAATTAAAATATGTTTTATGGGGATTTATATGTTTAAAAATGTATATGTTTGATGGGGATTTTATATGGTAACCCACCACAAGTCTCTAGAGAGTGGTGGGCTAAAAAAACATAATAAATAAATAACCCCCCCATATGGGCTGCACCAAAGGCAAATTATTGTGCCATATCTTGACTTAAAAGGCCATAAAAATGGTTTGTAGTTCCATTAAGAATATAATGGTGCCTTTCCCCCAAGAGAAGACCTCCACCATTTTAAAGATAAGGTAAAGGTATCCCCTGTGCAAGCAGCGAGTCATGTCTGACCCTTGGGGTAACGCCCTCTAGCGTTTTCATGGCAGACTCAATACGGGGTGGTTTGCCAGTGCCTTCCCCAGTCATGACCGTTTACCCCCCAGCAAGCTGGGTACTCATTTTACCGACCTCGGAAGGATGGAAGGCTGAGTCAACCTTGAGCCGGTTGCTGGGATCGAACTCCCAACCTCATGGGCAAAGCTTTCAGGCAGCTGCCTTACCACTCTGCGCCACAAGAGGCTCTTATTTTAAAGGTATTATATGCTTTTCCTCGTCTTACATTTACTCTGTACCAAACCACAATCACATTTTCCTCCCATATCGTAAAAGAAAATAAATATAAACAAAATGATCTCCATTCATCTCTCAATCTAGAGACCATGCCAAAATGCTATAGTTCACTGTTTAATACCCAGTTCTCTTAAGTGATTTGATTCCATTTGATTCCAAGAGTGGGGGTTGGAACTTTTGTAGAAGGGAGGGAAAAAACATTTCTTGAAGTAATGTCATGTTTTGCGTAAGATTCATTGGTCTGCTCACCAATATACTAGACAATACTAATTTGAAAGAGTTCAACACCTAGATTAGCAACCACAATACTACCTGTTTGATTATTGCATAAATTCTACAGCATATGGGTCCTCTCACTTTCCTGCCAATTGTTATGACTGAAATTTCACTAGAACCCACAACATTCTGAAATCTAGGGGATGAAAAATGCCACCATGCAATCATGGAGTTCCATTTTTTTTATTACCGTTTTATATATTCTGTTTTCCCACAATATGGCAAAGTAATCTCTTCTATTCTGTTGACAAAACTCCTGGTGTAAACATTTCAGTTATTTTCTTTTTTCAGATGAATTCATTCTCTTTGTACACGACTGATCAAAATAACATATGTTGTGAATTCACTTGCGCCCCATGCAAAGATGATTTCTCTGTTCCTACTAGATGTTTTTCCTAACAGATCTGCAATCTACATTTGCAATAACATACATCACTTTAACAACTCATATGTATCATACAAACAACCTATGTTCTGAGATCTTTCCACATCTGTTGTTTCCATATGGTAAGGAAGAACCAACATGCAAAAAAAATCATTACTCCCACTTTAAATGTTTGTCATTATATACTCCATATGCTGAATTTCATTATTACTTCTGTTTATGAGGTCACCCAACCTATCCTGCCTAATTAATAAAGCCTTCTCGATATTTCCAGTGCATCATAAATTGGCAAATAATCCAAGGCCCTACCTTTAGGCATCCTCAAGGACTCAGATGCAACTTTCCTGTTTTCACAGTATTTAATAGCATCTGTAAACAGCCCGTGGCGCCACGGGCGCCACGGACTGTATAAAGGAGTAAGGGGTAGTGGGGAGGAGTTAGGGCGGGACCGGTCCGGGATAAAAACTCGGGGGGGGCCAATCAGGAGCCGCGAAGCGGCTCCTGATTGGCCCCTCCGAGTGTCAATCCTGCCCCAAGCAGACAATGGGGAGCCGCGCGAAGCGCGGCTCCCCATTGCCTGCTTCACTCGCTCGGAAAATGGCGGCCCGCCTGGTGAGAGCCTCGGCTGGGGGGTGGGCCGGGAAGCCTTCTCTCGGCCGGCGGAGCGGCCTCGCAGCGTTGTGGACGCTGCGAGCCCGCTCCGCCGGCCGAGAGAAGGCTCCAGAGAGCCTCGGGGGGGTGGATGGGTGGGGGGGGAAGGGAAGCCTTCTGCCGCCGGCCGCAGCGGGCTCACAGCGTCGTAGACAGAAAAAAAAAACCCTGTAGGAGCCTTTCGCAGATCCAAGCAGCAGAAAACAAAACCCTGAAGGAGCCTTTCCCAGCTCCAAGCAGCAGAAAAAAAAACCCCTGTAGGAGCTCCAAGCCGGCACGCCCACGAGAGCTAGCAGAAAAAAAAAACCCTGTAGGAGCCTTTCACAGCTCCAAGCAGCAGAAAAAAAAACCCTGTAGGAGCCTTTCCCAGCTCCAAGCAGCAGAAAACAAAACCCTGAAGGAGCCTTTCCCAGCTCCAGGCAGCAGAAAAAAAAAACCCTGTAGGAGCTCCAAGCCGGCACGCCCACGAGAGGCAGCAGAAAACAAAACCCTGTAGGAGCCTTTCCCAGCTCCAGGCAGCAGAAAAAAAAACCCTGTAGGAGCTCCAAGCCGGCACGCCCACGAGAGGCAGCAGAAAAAAAAAACCCTGTAGGAGCCTTTCACAGCTCCAAGCAGCAGAAAAAAAAACCCCTGTAGGAGCCTTTCCCAGCTCCAAGCAGCAGAAAAAAAAACCCTGTAGGAGCCTTTCCCAGCTCCAAGCAGCAGAAAAAAAAACCCTGTAGGAGCCTTTCGCAGATCCAAGCAGCAGAAAACAAAACCCTGAAGGAGCCTTTCCCAGCTCCAAGCAGCAGAAAAAAAAACCCTGTAGGAGCCTTTCGCAAATCCAAGCAGCAGAAAACAAAACCCTGAAGGAGCCTTTCCCAGCTCCAAGCAGCAGAAAACAAAACCCTGAAGGAGCCTTTCCCAGCTCCAAGCAGCAGAAAAAAAAACCCTGTAGGAGCCTTTCGCAGATCCAAGCAGCAGAAAACAAAACCCTGAAGGAGCCTTTCCCAGCTCCAAGCAGCAGAAAAAAAAAACCCTGTAGGAGCTCCAAGCCGGCACGCCCACGAGAGGCAGCAGAAAAAAATTAACCCTGTAGGAGCCTTTCGCAGCTCCAAGCAGCAGGGGAAAAAAACCCTGTAGGAGCCATTCGCAGCTCCAAGCCGGCACGCCCACGAGAGCTAGCAGAAAAAAAAACAAACCCTGTAGGAGCCTTTCACAGCTCCAAGCAGCAGAAAAAAAAAAAACCTTTAGGAGCCTTTCCCAGCTCCAAGCAGCAGAAAAAAATTAACCCTGTAGGAGCCTTTCGCAGCTCCAAGCCGGCGCTCCCACGAGAGCTAGCAGAAAAAAAAAAACCCTGTAGGAGCCTTTCGCAACTCCAAGCAGCAGAAAAAAATTAACCCTGTAGGAGCCTTTCGCAGCTCCAAGCCGGCGCGCCCACGAGAGGCAGCAGAAAAAAAAAAACCCTGGAGGAGCCTGTCGCCGCTTCAAGCCGGCGCCCTGGGAGCCCCGGCAGCCGCCCACAGCGCTGCTGCTGGCGGCTCCCTGCCCTCATGGCCCCAGAACACAATGGAGCCGCCGGGAAAGCCGCAGAAGAACAAAAAAATGCAGAGGAGCCGCCGCAGCCCAGCGCACCACACCTGGTGCTCCTCGGCAAAAACTACGAGACGCCGAGGAGCCGCCGCCCGCCTCCTCTTTCAGGTAGCCTGTCCCTCGCTCTGTCCCTCGCCTGCCGCTCGCTCTGGTCCCCACCTGCTAGCGCCCATTGTCTTCTTCATACAATGGGCTTTTTTACTAGTTATTAATGTTATTATATAACTGTATGCTCCAAGTCCACATTGTCCTTGAACATCACTTTAGTCATACAAAGGCTTGTTCATGTAGGCTGGGCTGTGGCAAGTGTTCTTTAACAAGCACAATGCCTATCTGGACATGCAAAACTAGTTCTTCAAATCTGGCCTTTGACCATTTCAGTGCATACCACTTGTTACTTCTCTCTAACTTCAGCCTTTGCCTTTAGCATTTCTTCATTCCAATTTCCCCTTTAACTTATTTCTCAATTATCTTGCACAACAGCATACCCAGATAGTGGGTGTTTCTAGATAATATGCAATTCACCATATAAGAATCCTTGGGTAAGATTCAAATGTTACTTATTTTAAGCATTTTTATCCTGCCTTCCCACCCAAACAGGATCATGAAATTAGTGAATAGTTAAAAAAAAATTAAAAATTAAAAAACAGATTTTTTTAAATTTAAAAATCAGACAAATAGTATACCTGCATGCAAATGCACACATCGTCATCATTGCCACTCAGGATGGCTTTCCCACCCCTGAAAGCCTCCTCCTCCAACCAGCTTGCCTGCCTGTCCAGCGGCCAGCCAATTGCCCTCAGTCCCCCACTCCTGACCACCTCTTCCTCCTTCCACTTCCCTCCGAGGCTCAGAGGCTGAAGATCACTCCTGCATGAGAGCTGCCTCTGCCAGTGAGTTCCCTTCCCAGGGCATTCAGCCTGCAGCCTTTCCATGTCCTGGGGGGAGGGAAAGGCCATCCACTGAGTTCTTCCACCATCCCCAATCTGGTGCCTGTTATATTTCTGAATGCTACGGGCTATGTCCCTAGTCCTATATAAAATGTCAGGCATACTGGCAGATGACTCATTTCTTTGAAAAAGAGGCAACTGGTCCTGAGTGGTGGAATATTCCACCAATAGGAAAAAAGTAATCCGAGTGATCTGTCCAGCAACTGCTGACAAAACCAGACTACTGGTGTGGCTCCTGCTTCAGATTCTATCCCCCCATTCCCTTCAGGCCTACTGTGAATCACGGAGTTGGAGCAGCCCTTGGCAGTGAGCATGGATGTTCTTACCCCACCAGCAAGGCCAGGGCAAATGCCCGAGCACTAGAGAAGGTGGAGGCTGGTGTCAGATCAAAATAGCCCAAGCGCTCCCAGCATGGCCTGCTCCTCAGTCCCAGACTCCAGTAAGTGGCCTCAGCCTGCAGCAGCCACTCCCTCTGGGACATGTACGTGGCGTTGACCTGGCTGTGCCCCGCCAACCCTGAGCACATTGAGTGCCTTTGCAGCCTCATCCTGGTGAACATACCTAGGTGAAAGGCAGCTGAGAAGGCCAGAGTGCAGGGTAGGAGGTGGTTGGGCCATGTTCTCACCAGGATGCCCTGTAAACAGTAGGTGGGAAGTGCTTTATACTGAGAACAAAGGTTGGGCTCAGGGCTGCCTAGAAAGCCTTTTATAAACTGGCTGTCCAAAGCATCTCAGTGCAATTTGAGGCACTCTTCCCATGTTAAGTGATAGCCCCCTTGGTATAATAATAATAAAAATAATAAAAACAACAACAACAGCCACAATTTAAAAGCTCTATAGTTGTCCTTTGTTCAGTCACTTTCAGCCTAGCCTACCTCACAGGGCCATAATAGAAGGGAAGGATGATAATTTTAACAAAGTTTCTGTTTACCTTTGCCTAATGGTAAATGGTAATTCAAAGTACAAGAGAGACTAGAGATTAAGCTTCTTTCTGGCACAGATCCTATCCCCAAACAGTATTCTAGAACCCACTGTATTTTTTCCCCTACAACGGGCATTATTACTAGTGTATGAATAAGTACCTAAAAACAAACTGGAAAGAGGATCAGGGAGGGAATGCCAAACTAAAACGGTCTTCGCTTAGAGCAGGAAGGGAACAGCACAGTTTTCATACCACAAGCAAGGTCCTTTGGTATTACATACAAGGCGCTACCACAAAGATTGCTCCATAACAATTATAAAGAATAATGTAAACATCAATATAATGTGTTCCTTTATTTTTCTGAACAAGCAAAATGCAATTGATTCAATTCCAGGTGCCTAGAGACCTACAAGGATTTGGCCTGTGAGAGGAGGTGCATTGCCTGGTTTCCCACTGTGACCAATTTGCTTGACACTTTGCAGATAAAATCTCTCTGGGACTATACCAACTCGGAGTCTGCATTAGCAGTGGTAGGGTCAGTGATTCCATGAAGTGGTTGGTCCACTGTGTGGGGCACTTTTCAGCACATTCTTTCTGAGATGAGGACAGGATTCTTGGAAGTATAAGAACTACCATCTGTTTGTATGATTCTTGCCACTTGGTTCCTTAATTTGGCTGATGAGTGAGCTGACTGTGTCTGGGAGATAGTAAATACTTAGAAGATGAAGACGAAGAAGAAGAGTTGGTTCTGTTTTCTCTACCAGAAGGAGTCTTACAATCACCTTCCCTTTTCTCTCCCCACAACAGACACCCTGTGAGTTAGGTGAGGCTGAGAGAGCCCAGATATAACTGCTCGGTCACAGCAGCTTTATCAGTGCTGTGGCAAGCCCAAGATCACCCAGCTGGCTGCATGTAGAGGTATAGGGACTCAAACCCAGCTCACCAGATTAGAAGTCAGCATTCCTAACCACTAACCTGTGGTGTATCTTCTACAGAAACCTGCTCGGAGTTCAGAAGAATAACTGTTCTTCAGTGTCAAATGTAGCGTATTCCAGACCCACAGTGAGCTGGGATATGAAACTCTATGAGTCTCAAAAGCAAATTTGAGTACACCTTTGAGTAACAAAGCCTCATGGGCAGTAATGGTATATATCTAAAAATACTAAACCTGAAAGTTAAAATAAATCAGCTCAATGTTAATGGACAAGAGATCCCTGCATTTTATGTTTTGTTAGGAGGTCTAGTAAGTTTAGAAATAGGTCCCACTTCCAAAAAGTTTGGAAACCACGGTTCTAGAGTCATACCTTACAGCCATACTAAGCTACCTTGCTCACTTCTGTTTCATTTTAGCTTTCTGATGTTTAGGTTCTCAAAAGCATGAGCAGTCTGATCTTTGTAAGAACCTCTTGTTGAGTTCAGTGAGAGTGCCTCCCAAGTTCACAGGATTTAAGCCTATATTTGATTTGCTTGGAAGAAGTTCAGGCAGCAGCAATCTGAGCTGCAGAGACAAACACATCTGGAGTGTCTTGTGACCAAAGTGGATGCTGTCATTTTTTTGGCATCCGTGCAGTAATTGGTACATGCTGGATTCCATGCAAATAGCAAGCAAAGGCTTGTGAAACACAGAGATAGTGTAGTTCTCACTGCAGACAAATAGGCTGGTGGAATGACACCCATGCCTAGGCATCTATCCCCTCCCTCCCTTTTTTCCAGGGTACTAACACTGAAATGGTTGGAAAGTTCAGTAATAACACTGCAAACAGATATTACTCAAGTACTTAGATGAAAAAGCTTTCACTTTAGAATATCAATTCTTTAAAATGCCTATTGAACCAATTATATGCAAATCAATTAACTATACAAAATAAACATTGCAATATCCCAATATGAGTTGACATTTTATTTCCACAAATACCGCTAAGGAGAAAAATAAATTTCAAGTACATAGCCAGAAGCAAGAAAGGCATGGCAGTTTAACACAATTCAATCTACACTGAACATATTTTCTTAACAGGAAATAGTCCTCCAGTTATGCCTATTAAAATCTATTTTAATTGCCTACACAAGTTTATAAATAGTCATCTTATAACACATTTGTTACTGTATAAGAGTATATCAAAACACTTATCATTCATCTTTATAACTGATCTGTGATTTGGGTAATTTATATCTCCATTTTGCAGGAGGAGAACAGATGATAAAAAAGTTATTTGCTTGATTAACCACTATTAACCTATTCCCCAGCAGGCTATGCAAAGCTGAGAAGAGAGTTCAACAAGATGAACAAAAGAGATGTTTCCCAGTTGGCCTTCCTGGAAACAGAAAGATGATGGACCTTTACTCTGTTCCTGTAAGGTTCCTATGTTCATTAGTTTAAATGGTATCTTACACATGTGAATAAGTCTTCACAAACCTAATACTGCAATTTTCATATCATCTATCATCATTACAAGTGCAATGCTTTCCAGTGGAGTCATAAAGGAGGTGGTCTGAGAGGAAGCAAAATCAGATTGCAAAACCAGTTTGCTTTTAAAATCTTTTTGCATAGAAGAGGAACAAAAGAAACAAAAAGGAACATAATTCCAGCTTGTCTGGTTTGGATAAATAAATACAGACAAAAGGGACGGATTGTAGTGTCTACACAAAAAGAGGAAAAAAAACCTATCCCAAGGCTACTAACAACATTAACAAAACTAATACAGGATAAAGAAAAGTAAAAAGTCTCTTCTTATTATGTAGGTTTATTGTAGCATCCAACCGGAACAGGTTCCAGATATCTCCCGTTTTCAAAGTTAATTTTCCTCAGTGGTTGCATTTAACATTTTGAGATTGAATAGAGGTATTGAAGTACCAATTTTCGTACAATTGAGAGGAACAACCACTGAGGAAAATTCCCTTTGAAAACGGGAGATATCTGGTTTGGAGAAATACCAGAAGTTCCAACAACATCAGCTTAGTGATGAACATTTTCTAGAAGAATATTCAAAATATGCCTTATGCATGACCACAGGAATATGGAAAGATGCAGCTATAAAGCAGTCACTAAGCAACGGTTAGTACAGAACTATAGCAGGACTAATTTGCCCTTGTGGTCTTTGACAGTTCAGACACAACCCCAGGATTCTGGAGTATCACCTGTGACTGTAATGCAGCTCTATGGTGATTCATGGACAACTACTCCCAGCTAACAGCCAATAAAAATTGTACATTCAAAATAACATACGATATTCGTAATGCGAAAAACAGCTTAAACATCAGTTGTAAAAATGACCAACATGATAATGAAAGCCATCTGATCCAAATTAAGTAAATTATCAGTTCTCAAATTTACATGCATGTGATCTCTTTTATGTAAAAACTAGCAGAAAACTCCACCGTCACCATCCCCAGCAGCCCTGGTGACGCCTCACCAAGCTGAGACTAGGCTGGCTGGAGTGGGGGCGAGCTTGGGCGCCTTGCCTCCCTCCCCCACAACTTACCTGGACAGCACTGCCAAGGCCACCAGGCTGTGGCAAGGTTGGCTGGGGCAGGAACAAGCTCCGGAGGGCGCTCCCTGCCTCCCCCCCCCAGGCAGCCCCGCTGAGGCCTCGCCAAACCATGGTGAGCCTGGCCGGAGTGATGGTGAGCCTGGCCGGAGTGATGGTGACTATGCCTCCCTCTACATTTTCATTCTTAACATCATTTTACATGGTCTTAAAGTACAGTTATAAGTATATTTTAATACCAGTAACATCATTGTATTTTCTATCAGGTAGTGATCAAAGAAAAATCATTCTCATCATGCAAGCAGCTCTGGAACCAGCATATGTTTAAAGACGAAATAACCTTATTTTCATGTCAACAGCTGAATACAAGCATCTACCCCCCACATACACACCAGCAAGCTGTGTTCGGAGAAAGTTCTATGAACTCATCATGAATACTTCCTCCACACAAAATAACACAGCTGTATTCATTTATTAAACAAAACGAGCACTGTAGAAAAATATGCTGCTCTCCATTCTGGTGCGTTATCGGTGCAACAAAAGGCTAATGTCAAAAATGGAAAGCATGCTGTTTAGGCTATCTAGAAAGGTCAAAAACTTCTTGCATTCTTCTTTCATGCATTTCTAAAGGAGTCTCCTTTTAATTAGTTTCTTCCTCAGTTAAGGTAACCAGATTTTAACATTGGTAAAGCTGGACACTATTGGCCATGGGCTGGGGGGTTCTTGATTAAAAATTTGGTCTATATGGAGCAACAAATGTTTCATAGAATGCAAAAATAGTATTGTAATATATATATATATATATATATATATATATATATATATATATTAATTTCAATGTAAGTACAATTTGCCAGGCGCCCCCAGATGTCCCCACAATCTGGTCACCTTACTCAGTCCCAAATCCTATGCAATATACTAAACATTACCAGTATGGTATATTACTGCAAAATAACAATGAGACAGCAGCAATGCCTTGTGATTCTGAGTTAGCCCTGAGGTGGGAATCAGCCAGACAGAGAAAGCAAACTAATTAGGGAGACTGTTCAACATAAATAAGCATGCAAACAGTCAATGAAAACCATGCTCAAGAAGAATAGGATTTTTATTCTTCCCTCATAAAACGGCATCCCAGAATTTTTTTTAATCCCACATGACAAGGCTATTCTACTTTTACCACCATATGGATAGCCCAAACAAGCTAAGCACGGCTGACCCTAGCTGGCATTTGGATGGGAAACCTCCAAGGATTTGAATGGTGTTCTGTTGAGGTCATGACACAGAGGCAGAGAGTGGCAAACTACCTTCAAACATCCCTTACCTGGCTGCTTGACAGTCCTCAGATCACCTGGCTATACTACACATTCCATACAATAAAGAAATAAATAATCCTCTTTTACACATTAAGCTTTATGGTAGCTTGGGTAAAACTATATTTTGGTCTCTATATAGGTTTTCTTCCACAGTCTTAAGAAAAAGAAATGACAGTTGCTCTTTGTTAACATTAAGGAGTGTTTCCAGAGGATATACACCTCAGTTTTTCAAAACTGTTGCTTTCCTGCTTGTTCAATTGGCCACAAAGTATCAGATCATCCAATGTGATATTTACACAGTTCTTCCATATTTTCTGTTTCTTAAATATGATCAATAATCAAAGTGGTATCCCAGATATTCTACTCGTTTTCCTGCACCTTCGTCAGTGATTGTTAATCTTAATACTCAATTTTATTGGATATCACATAGGCTTCTACTCAGAGATTCCTGCCTGTAAACATTGGGGTCGTACCATAAACTGGCCCTATGTTGATCGTATTTTAAGAAATGGAAAATATGAAAATAGAACTCTTTGAACTTTTGTTGATTAAAATTGTGCAATCGTAACAAAGAAGAAACAAATGAATAAAAACTGCAGAAAATTTATTTAGCCTACAGATCTCCTTTTGGTTTGGGTTCATTACCTGGAGGAATCAACAGTTTGGCTACTTTTAAAAATGGAGAACAGCCTGGAGCAATGAACAGGCGGACAAGCATGAAGGCGATGCCATAAATAAAAGTTTTTTTCCCCCAAAGTTGTGACACAAAACATGCCTCTCTAAAGTTCCCCTACCCCCCCCAAAAAAATCAGGAATGATATTAATATTTAAAGGTATCTAAAGATTCATGATTCCATAAGGAGTGGTGTTCAAAAAGCACTATGCATCTATGCATAGACACTGCACCTGTGCTAGATTGTCCTGCAACTCCCAATTTGAAGGTAACAGCACACAGAAGGCCAGCATATCACATCAGGCAACCATGACGTCATGACATACCAGGTTTTGGATCTGACCATAGAATAGAAACAGACTTGCAGTCCCATGTACAACTTCTGTTCTCTAAAGATCCTTGTCATCTGCTCCCTTGTTCAGTATGCTGGAAGCAAAACCACATCTACAGTTCAGGGTAAGTACACAAGAATTCACATAAGACACTTACTTATAATTGGTTGACTTGGGACACCTTAGAATCACAGAATCATAGAGTTGGAAGGGACCTCCATGGCCATCTAGTCCAATCCCCTGCACAATGCATGAACACACAATTACCTGCCTACCCACAGTAATCCCAATGTCATGGCATTTTATCACCTCCACCAAGCCAAATTAGTGCCCTACCTGGACCCAGAGCACTTAGCCACAATGATCCATGCGATGGTCACCTCTAGACTGGACTTCTTCAACTCACACTGTGCAGGCCTACGCTTATCCTTGATCCAGAAACTACAACTGGTACAGAATGCCGTGGCCAGGATCCTCACTAAGACATCGTGGAGATCTCACATCCGTCCGGTTCTCCAGGAACTCGGCTGGCTCCCAGTTGAATTCTGGATTAATCTTAAGGTTTTGGTAATCACCTTTAAGGCCATATGTGGACTGGGCCCAGTGTATCTGAGAGACCGCCTCCCTGCCTATAACCCCAGAAGAGCTGTATGCTCTACCACCTCCAACTGGCTACGGATCCCTGGTCCTAAAGAGGCATGTCGTACCTCAACAAGGGCCAGGGCCTTTTCAGTCCTAGCTCCCACCTGGGGGAATGAGCTCGTTGAAGAAATCAGGGCCCTACCTGAACTTCCACAATTCTGTAGGGCCTGCAAAAGGGAGCTCTTCCACCAGGCATTTGCTTGAGGCCGACTGACCCATAACATCTACATGTTGACCCCCCTCAGACTGAGAGGTCAAACCTACTGTTGTTTGTTTGTTGAAATGCTGTTCCAGCTGATATGGTATTGTTGTTATATTGATATTATTCTATGTAAATGTTCTATATGTTTTATGTAAACCGCTCAGAGCCGTAGGGCAGGGCGGTATAAAAATCTAAATAAACAAACAAACAAATGACCCCCCCCCCCAGCCAAAACATCCAGAATCTAGCCTGGCCTGGAGGAAATTCACCTACTATCCCACAGCAGAAGTTAACAACTCCATGGGTATACAAGGAAGGGCCACAAGAGACAAATACTGGCACAACCCTTCCTGCCCACCCACTCACAATCTGCCTAAGTTCATAAAATCTGTATTTCTATCAGATGACTATATAGCTTCTGCTTAAAAACTTCCAAAGAAGGAGAACTCACCACCTCCCAAGGAAGCCTGTTCCACTGAGAAACTGCTCTGTCAGGAACGTCTTCCAGATGCTTAGCCGAAAATTCTTTTGAATTAATTTAAACCCATTGGTTATGGTCCAACTCTCTGGGTCAACAGAAAACCTTGCCAAAAGATCTGCTATCATGTCAACTGCATCCTTCTTGTAAGGAGGGCCATATAAGCAGTTGTTCCAAAGCCAAAAGATATGTCAGGGCTTTAGCAGGACTTGGCTGCATAGAGTGAGAAAGCTGCATCAGCACAGCATGCAATCCCCACATCCTCCTGCAACAATCACGCCAATTTTTCAGAACAATTTTATTTTATTGCTGCCTTTGAACAAAGCAGTTTAGTTATTTTTACATTTCTAAATATTTAAATGTCAAGCTTCTTCCCAAGTATTTGTGAGTTGCGTGGTAAACCACCAAGCGAAAATGTATTTTTACAATATTTTTGTAACCAATGACTCTGGCTCTTCAAATATCACACTGCCATCAAGTGCAGAAATCCACTGTAATTTTCATTATGATTTCCCACCTACTATGTCCTGCTAATACTATTTCAACAATGCAAGAGTCTACTTAAAATGAAATAAATATCTCAATTATGAGCATCTTTGTCTTACTCTCCTAATAATTAGTATTGATATATTTCTGATGGATAAAATTATTATTTAGGTCTTTGTCTACATTTTCAGTTCAGGCAGTGGAATCTGTAGCCTGATTTCTTCCATTACACCAAGAACTGAAGTGGTTTTCATAAGGCTTTAAAAACAGCACAAGATAGGAAATGGTAGATTTGAAGGGTGGAAATTACAGGTTGCAAATTACCAGGGGAGATCTAAATTGAAGGAGTGTCTTCCAGATGCCCTTGGTCACAGTGTGTAAAATCTGTGAAATTGCATCTCATCATTTTAAACATTAATTATCTCATTCTTAAACTAATTATACCTCTATAGATAATTGTAAATTCATTAAAAGCATCAATGTAGGATGGTACTTCTTATAAACACATTATCTATGCTAAGGTAAGTTAATTTTATCAGCATTTCTGTTACATATTCTTTTTATCTAACGGTTATAACTTAACCTGGCTATATTTTCAAACTGGACAGTCTATTTTTTTTTCTTCTTTCCCCACTGGGAAAGCAGACCACCTGCCTCAGGAATTGGCCTACTCAGGGAAGCTGCCTGACAAGGGGGCCAAAGGCAAACAGCTCTGGCTGACCCTCAGACAGCTTGGCCAAAAGGGGGCTTGCGTGCCTACCCCGCTGGGTTGGATTTTGCCTCTCTGGTCCACCTCCTATGGAGGCCCCATACCCAGGGGAGTGCGGTGACACACCGCCTCCCTTCAAATCCACTCCCTCTCATGGACAACCCTGAAGGTGTGACGAATATCAATCAAAAGTATTAACAAAACAATATAAAAACTTTATTTATTTTGCTAACTTAACTCCTTAGCACAGGGTGGGAGGGTAGGAAGCTGTGCCAAGGCATCCGGCAAAGAGGCCGAGTCCTTGGCATGTGGCGCCTTAAATAGGCGCTCCAAGGACCCGCCCTCCCAGTGTGCGCGCTCCGAAACGGAGCGTGTGCGCCCAGGACGCAGGGACAGAACGCGTCCCTTCTCGCCCGCCCTCCGCTGCGCCAAAGGTGGCCGCAGTAAGTCGCGGCCACGTATTCTCATTTCTCATCCATGGCACTGAGGCTCATTAAATCTAAAGAGAAAGTTCAGTCCTTGAACCATATTTCTCCTAAAGTACAGAAACTTCCATTTTAATTTTCTGAGATTGGGAAGGGATGAAAATGCTTTATAGCATTAAAGTACACCGACTAAGCAATAAACTAACAAAGCTGGATAGAATGAAACTGCTCTATAAGAGCCAGCTTGGGGTAGTGGTTAGGAGTGCAGACTTCTAATCTGGCGAGCCGGTTTTGATTCTGCACTCCCCCACATGCAACCAGCTGAATGGCCTTGGGTTCACCACACAGCACTGATAAAGCTGTTCTGACCAAGCAGTAATATCAGGGCTCAGTAATATCAGTCTCGCCTACCTCATAGCATGTTTGTTGTGGGGAGAGGGAAGGGAAGGCGAACGTAAGCCGCTTTGAGACTCCTTCAGGTAGAGAAAATCCGCATATAAGAATGGGTGTAGCAAAGTAGGTAAGCCACAGGTCCCTAATATGGCATCTATGGGGTCCATGGTGCCCACCAACATGCTTTCTGGTGCCTTCCAAATATTTTTAGAAATGGCAGGTAAGGTAGGGCTTTTGTCAAGCAAGGTTTCTGTTTGGCTGGACAGATTTTTAAATATGTTGCTTTGGCCGCAGTTGCTGCCACAGCACATGGATCTTCACTGTGTGCATTTGGTTGCCATTTTGTGGCTGGCTCTACTCCCAGCAGCAGCCATTTTGTGGCAGCCATATTTGTGGCTATTCCCACCTCACTGTATCATAATTCCAAGGGCGTTTGCAGGCTCAAAAGAATTGGGCATCCCTGATGTAAGCATTCACCTTAGGTCCCCTTTTTCTCTGTGGAAGCCTTAAAAAGAACAAATTCAAGCAGAAAGATATTTTCTTTCAGCTTCTACTCCAGGTACTCATATAGATTTGTTTCTTTCTGATCCTCACAAAGAGCTTATTTACTCAAGGGCTGACATATGTAGTACTAGCAGAGACCATCTAAGGCGAAGCAGAGCACAAAGCAGGAGCAGAGTAGGAGCAGCTTCTTGAAATAAGCTAGTTTTACCATCAAATAAGCTATTGCAACATCACAAATCCTTTATTTGATGTTAAGGTCTAGACCAACTAATTTGCAGCAATCTAAGAATTCAAAGTTCTTAGCTTTACAAAAGGATGAAGCAATGAATGTGGAATGAATGAAATTCACAGGATTCAACATGAACATAAATCAGTGTAAACAATCTTTTAAAGAGCTCTTATGCAAATAGCCAAGTGCTTTGGACATATTCAGGTTTTTCCAGGCAGAAGTACAAAGTATCCCAGTACATCCAAAGTTACACTTTACTAAGTAATACACTACAAACACACTAGTTCAAATGGGAAACATCTGGTCTTTCATATTGAAATAAGGAACCTTTGAAACTACTTTTGTCATGCTACCTGCTCAAAAAGCAGATTTTTGTTATTTATGAAACATCTGATCATTTGTAATCAGGCCCCTGTTCTGTGTCATCATTTCTGTAAAAATACATGAGTGGTGTTAAATCATTCCAGTATGTACAGGAAATACCAGCTGCCTCTATTTGCCTTTAGGGCGGGAAAATTGCCTGTGTTTACTTTCTTCACACCCAAAACGAGTCATGGATTGTTTTTTCAACAGCTAGATCACACCAGCATTACAACCTCTTAACCAACCGAATATCATAAGAAATGTGGTAGCCAATAGAAACATCAAAAGAGAAGGTATATGTAATGATTGGCCGAATTCTAAAACTCAGCAACTAAAATGAATAGCTGCTCCAGTGAGTGTTACTGAATACACATAAGGAAAAAGCAGCCAGATAATATGGAAAAGGACACATAAGGAAAAGACAGAACCCTAATGTGAAATCAGGATAGGAAAAATAGCAGTGTTTGAAGCATAGTACACAAGATGGATAGATATATTGGGGTATAAAATGCCATCCAGTATCAACTGAGTTAATGTGACTCTGACCATTTATGCACGGGGCTAGAAATCCGGAATGGCGTCACCAGGGCAGCAGCCCTGGCCCGGCGCAGCGCCCTGGAAGACCCACGACAAGGGAACGCGGAATCTTCCGTGTTCCCTTGGAAGACACGGGTGCCAGCGGGGGCTGGGTTGGGCCAGCCCCGTGCATAAGTGGCTACTGCCATGCATGATGGGTCTCTCAGAGGTCTTCAAGGCAAAAGATATTCAGAGGTGGTTTGACCTTGCCTGCTGCTACATAGCAACTCTCAACTCCATAGCAACTCTCAACTTTCTTACTGAGCTCCCATCCAAGTATTAACCAGGGCCGACTCTTCAGCTTTCCAAGATTTGACAGTCTGATCTAGGCTGGGCCATCAGGGTCATGGCACAGATATAGTACCTAGTATTGCAGGAAATTTTGAAGGCAGTGAGAAATGAAGAAGACCCAACATGAGATGGATAGATACAATCAAGTAAGCCACACCCCTCAGTTTGCAAGATCTGAGCAACGTTATTAACAACTGGATGGTTTGCAGATTACTAATTCATAAAGTCACCATAATCTCCTCTGGAGATTCAACAACTGGGCACAGAGGCCAAGGTCAATGCATTCCGCTCATGTTGCCTCCTGTCTCTGGGATTCAGAGGTTTAATGCTTTGGAATGTGGAGGTTCTTCTTAGTTGTTATAGCTAGTAACCACTGATAGACTTATCTTCCATAAATATATCTAATCCCCTTTTAAAACTGTTTATTTCTGTAGCTAACCCTACATCACTGTAATTGCTCAAATGACACATTTTTAATCATTCTCTTCATAGTATTTCCTTTTGTTCATCCTGAAACTACTGCCCATCGGTTTCATGGGATCTGCCAAGTGTTAGTGTTTTGGGAGAGTTTTCTTTGTCAACTCTCACCATCCCATGCATAGTCAGTCCCAGGCAGACATTTCTCAATGAGCAACAGACCAGAGAAAAGACACAAACAGACCAAGACAAAATCACCACACTTTCTCTCTCCAGCACACTAGAAGCACCCACTCACCCTCAAACTCTGTCTTCTCTCAAAGCAACTTCAGTTAATGCCCCCCAGTTTTGGAAAGGCAAAACACATACACCTTCCCAGCAGCTCTCTCCCGTGCTCTTCCACTCAGCCCATCTGGCTCAGTTCAATTCAAACACCACTCACTAGTGAGACTGGAAGGCTAAAGAGGTGTGGACTCTGTAAGGTTGACTCAGGCCTGTAAGCCACCCCAGTCACGGTCCTACCAAGCCACATTCCTCCCATCAGGATGCAGCTAAACTTGGATGGATCTCTCAGACATGAAAGAACATAAAAAGGTAAAGGTATCCCCTGTGCAAGCACTGGGTCATGTCTGACCCTTGGGGTGACGCCCTCTAGCGTTTTCATGGCAGACTCAATATGGGGTGGTTTGCCAGTGCCTTCCCCAATCATTACCGTTTACCCCCCAGCAAGCTGGGTACTCATTTTACCGACCTCGGAAGGATGGAAGGCTGAGTCAACCTTGAGCCGGCTGCTGGGATTGAACTCCCCGCTTCATGGGCAGAGGTTTCAGACTGCATGTCTGCTGCCTTACCACTCTGCACCACAAGAGGCTCTATAAAAGAACATACAGACCACCTTTTGACTCATTTTTACATCTATGAAGCTAAAAAGGGTTACAGGATTCAAGCCAGTTACATCTTGCAACCTGATAGGGAGTGCATGGCTCACCCTGAAAACTTTTCCAGTCTCTTGACTTCCTAACCATCATAAGGGGTTACACAATTGGGTCCATGTCCAGAAAAACTAGCATAAATACAGAAAAGCAATAATTTACAGAAAGAGAGAGAGAAAGAGAGAGAGAGAGAGAGAGAGAGAGAGAGAGAGAGAGAGACCACTGTACAATTAGCTAAATCAAGTAGTTAAGTTTTTCTATATTGTACCTTTCCATGCTGCAGACAGTCCCAGATGATCAATTTTCCTTTGTATGCTGGAAAATAGTATACCAATTAGAAAATATATATATACCAATTAGAGTGATTTTCCTGTTGACATTTTAAATGTGAAGAAAAGTTATTTAGTTTCTCCCAATTTTTAAAGCGTTCCCTAATCAATATTAAAGTTGGTAATGTTACTCTGCAAAAATGAGTTTTCTATAACGCTGGTTTATCAAGTTTCTTAAATGAAAGTGATGCTAAGAAAGATAACAGTTTCATGGTCGTTACAGCAGTTTTAATCAGCCATACATGCATTAGATTGATGAATCTATTCACGCAAGTATCCCCTGTCTGATTATCAATTTTCCATTCTGATTATTATGAACTGCAATTTGGGCTGAAGAACTGAAGTTTGAATATGCATTTAATTTATATGTTAATTCGTCAACATGAATGTTGGTTAAGTAAAATATAACGAAGCTGAAATTAAGATGCAACATCTTTCAACTTTTGCCACTGACGTAAATAGAAATCCTGCTTTGAATTCAATGGAACAGCCATCTGGCTGTTGAAATTCACCTAACAAAAACACTGAGAATACTACACATACAGCAGTTCAGAACTTTTCTCCTTAAAATAAAACAGTGATTTCAGTAGCCAGTGAGACACAGAAAAGTGCACATGAACAAAGGTGCACTCTATGTGGGCCTACAAATTGCAGATAGCCCAGAATGCTGCTGCCCAGGTCCTCATCCAAGAACATCTTGGAAAGCCCATATTCAGTGGGTGTTTCAGCAGTTGCACTGGCTTCTGGTTGAATTCTGGATCAAGTTTAAGGCATTGGTACTAATCTTTAAGGTCATCTATGATCGGAGCCCAGCATACCTGAGGGATCCCCTTTCTGCCTATGTCCCCCTATAAAGTGCTTTACTCTGCAAACACCAACTGGGTTGGTAGTCCCTGGCCCCAAAGAAGTAAGACTGGCCTCAACCAGGGCCAAGACATTTTCAGTCCTGGTCCCTAATTGATGGAAAGAATTCCTGGAGGAAATCTGAGCCCTGATGGAACTGGTACAGTTCCATAGGGCTTGCAAGATGGGAGTTCTTCCAACAAGCTTTTGGCTGGGGCCAGTGATCTGATAACATCTAATGGCCTCCCTTTAAAAACAGCCCCATGTTTATATCAATCTGGCAACAGATCTATTCAAAGGGACAGCAGTAGAAATACTAGCTTCAATTGAGATGATGTTGCTATTAGCTAAAGATAGTTTTAAGGATGGTTTAAAATGGTTTAATGCATTATTTTAATTGTATATTGTTTCATTGATGTTGTACATCGCCCTGAGCTGGTATAAATGGAAGGAAGTAAATAATTAAATAATCATACAGTGCAATCTCATCTCATGTACTGTTATTCTCTACACACTAAAGTAACTGTATACATTGGAATTGCTCATAATAGAGACCACTATCAACAAACTAAGCTTCCATTGCATTTAACAGAAATGCCTTTCACTTTTCCCATACTCTTTCTAGTGATCAGGTGGTAGTAATCCTTCGAAGAAGAGCTAGATTTGAATCCAGCAGCACCTTATAGACCAACAAGACTTTTAGGGTATGAGGTTTAGAGAATCAAAGCCCCCATTATTAGGTTTGCTCCTTTTGTACTGTTGCTGTTAAAAAGTAGCTTAAATACATGATTATTCTTTGTTTATCCATTAACTGTTACAGTCCATGTGATATAGTGATCCAAGTATTGGACTGACTCCTACATCCCTGCTGATCCATGAACTCAGAGTACATCTGCAAAATAAATAGCCTCTACAACGAGACAACAATAAATGGAATCATTATTGTAAACACTTTGCACATTGAAAACCCACATGGGAGTTGCAATACCAGTTGCCCTCAAGCAAATATATCTACTGGTTTAAGAGAGAATATTTTCTTATCCCTAGTTGTTCAAATAGAATATTTTCTGAATATTTTACACTGACAGCATGAAAAAGCTTTCACTCAAAACAGAAGTTTACAAAAGAATCACAGAATTTAATATTCATACAATGAGCAACACAACTGACAAAAGAACAGAGCCATTCCACATCATCTACTTTTGGACCAGAAAATAGAATAGGGCTTTTAAATAATACAAATCTCAATCTCTCTCTCGCTCTCGCTCTCTCTCCAATTTCAACAGTACTCTTTGAAAAGCGTTTTTAAAGTGAGAAAAGGTCACATTCTGAGTCTGAAGTGCTGTATTCACAATGTTCAAAAGTGATTTTCATCTCCATATATGAAACTGTGAAAAGAAATCTGAAACAAAAATAGAGTTACCATATTTTGAAAAGCAAAAACAAGAGGGCATATTTCCGACTGACTACTTTAAACAACTGTTCACTGTGACAAATATCATTTTAAATAGCCTGACTATTTAAGCTGAACTTTGCTGAGCCTGCCCCCCCCCCAAAAGGGACATGTTCTGTAAAATTAGAACATCTGGGAACCCTAACAAAAACCAAATCAAATATAATTTATAATTATTTCAAGGAGCTGTCCATGAATGGCAACTTCTTTTACAACCGATCACTCTAGAACAGTGAACAGACAATTCCAGCATATTTTTCACCCCCTACCAGCAATGTGAACAGTGACATTATATGCTTTGATTTGAAGTGTATAAAACTCAGCTATAATAAACCTCCCAATGACGCAAATCTCATTAAACATAGAGTTAGTTTCCCAATGTAGGAAAAAAAGTCTTTCCCATTGGATCACATTCCTTTCTCCTGATATAGTTCCAATGCAGACTTTCTCAACCAGACTTTCTCAACCAGTGTTGGAGGGGTTTCATATGGTCATGTTAAACTGTCCCCCCCCTCCCAAAATGGCCAATTATGGGCCTGGAAGGATGGGGAGGGAGGGGTCCCAGGCAGGCATGTACACAACTTTGCTTCTCTATCATATTCTGCATGACCGTGCACCTCTGGAATTTCTCAAAGGCCAAATAATGTTTCAAGGGTTTCTCAACAGGAAAAAAAAAGTTGAGAAAGGCTGGTCTCATGGTTTTCCAAAAGAAAATTCCAAAAGATTATAGAAGGAAACTACATACCACACAAAAATTAAAATATGCCAATTATTAAATTGAGTAGAAACAAATACACTGCAATTTCTATGAATGAAGAGATATTTCCAGAATTCCATTAATGGTATCAAGAAAATCTGGACTCTCAATGTCTTGATTCATTTCTAGTTTAAATGACTTTTTTAAAACCCTCTTAAAGTGAGAGTGTAATGTGAAATAATTCAGATTAATGACTTATTAGGCATTAGGTTTTTGTCCAAGAAGCCAGCTCAACTGTTTTACCAACTGGGCACTTGGGAAAAATTCCAGCAACAACACAAAATTACCAGTTGGTGATTTAAAAAACAAAAAGAATAAAGAATTCAAATAGCTAGAATATCAGTTTTATTTCTAAAAACTGTCTCAATGTATCTTGTCTTTTTAATGACTCATTTGAAGGAATATTGCAAGAGATGATATGAAATAATGCCTCATATTTTATTTTTATACAATATATTGTATTTTTATACAATATAATATACTGAATGCACACAATACCATGTGAAACCAATGCATTTATAGTAGCCTACTGACCAGTTCAGTGAACCCATGAATGAGATTATGGCCCACTGTCCACACTCATCAATCAAGTAGTCAAATAAAGGTGTGTGTCTGTGTGTACCTATGTACATAAAACAACATTATTCATACAACTGAGTAACTTCCAAAAGAAGGTTTCTTGATCACACATCACATCTACATGCATACAGCACTACACACAAATTCGATGCACAACTTCAAACAAATGCGTAATGGTTAAGCACGCAGCCTACCACACAATCCATTCCACCTTCCTTCCTGCACCCCTCCTTGATGAATTCACTGAATTCATTATTTTTATGTATGCAAATAAGGCTAATGTCTAACAACATACCTAAATTTTGTTTCTTTAGGAGTAGTTCTGTTTAAATACACATAAATCGTAATAGATTTTCTCCCCAAAAGGGTTTTTTCTCATTTAGACCATTTCCACACTGGGAACATCGCTGCTTCAGTAGGAGCACAAATCTGAAGCAGATGAGGTGCACTGGCTCAAAAGCTCCCCCATGTGGGAGCAGGAAGATGCAGGGCAACCCTCTCAGCAGGAGAATTCCCAAAGGTAGTGGTCTGCCCATTGCTGAAAAGGCCATCTCTGGACCCCCAAGGGCCCACCAACTATTAACACATCTCGGTCCTAGCGCTACTGGGGAAAATGGTGGAAATGGCTGTAGTAAATCAAATATCTGCATTCCTGGATGAAGCTTCAGTTCTAAACCCATAACAGTCACGTTTCCGGCCTGGCCATGGGGTTAAAACAGTGCTGGGCACCCTGAAAGATGATCTCTGCTGTCAGCTGGACCGAGGCAGATCTGCACCGCTCATACTATTAGACCTCACAGCAGCATTTGACACAGTCAACCATAACCTTCTAGCTCACCACCTTGCCAATGCTGGAATACAGGGGACAGCCCTTCAATGGCTGATCTCCTTCCTCCAGGTTCACGGATAGAGGGTAGCAATCAGAGACAATCAAGCCACCATCAGCTTATATGTGGAGTGGCTCAAGAAGCGATCCCCTGCCCAATCCTATTTAACATCTTAACATGGTCAAGCAAAGTCATATGAAGCTCACCACTTCAAAGCCAGAGGTCCTATGGCTGGGCGGGAAGCGTCCAAGCAAGGAAGCATGTTTGGATGGGGTGCAGCTATCAGTGGCTCACTCTGCCAGGAACCTGGACATGAACCTTGATGCCTCACTCTCTATGGAGGCACAAGTCACAAGAGTAGCACAGGTGGCTTTCTAACATCTACGCCAAGTCAAACTACTAGCCTCCTACTTGGCTCTGGAACACTTAGCCCAGTGATCCATGTGACTGTCACCTCTAGACTGGACTTGCGCAACTCACTCTACACAGGCCTACCCATAACCTTGATCCAGAAACTTCAGCTGGTCCAGAATGCAACAGCCAGGGTCATCACAAGAACCTCACGGGGGTCCCACATCTAGCCCACTCTCCAGCAACTTCACTGGCTGCCAGTCCAACTCCAGATCAGACTTAAGGTTTTGCTAATCACCCTTAAGGCCATATTTGGTCTGGGCCCAGTGTATCTGAGGGACCGCCTCTCTGCCTAGACCCCCTTCGAAGTGCTCAATTTAGGGTACAAATTTTGTAAATAATTACAATAGATAAAAAATGCAGCTTCCACCTGACTAGTTTCCCTTCTTCAGATCCTTGCAGCAGCCATCCCCTCCCCCATACCATATGGGATTAAAACCAACAACTGAATAATATCAGTTTCTCTGAATTCCTACTTTCCATTTAGAAATGAAAAGTTTTCATTGCAGAGGTACATCTTTTCCCTCTTATCTCTTCAATGAAAGGGACTATACTCTTACATTAAAAAAATAAAGTTCAGAATTCAGAGAACCTAATATACAAATTGTTTCATTAAAAACATGGAAAAATCTATTATCAATTACAATGTTAAAAGCCCTCTGTTTTTTTTTTTTGGGGGGGGGTAGACATGGTTTCTGCAGGGGCAGGAAATGCTACCATACTCACATGGCAAAGCAACTTTGTGAAAGATCAGAGAAAACCAAGAAATGCTGTGGGGATGCAATAGCACATGACAATACTGTGGGGAAGCGAGAGGAGGGAGGAAATTCTCAGAAGCACAAACCCCATGAGGAACAGCCTTGATTAACTGGAACTTATTCAAGTTGGGAAGTATTCAATCAGGACCCATGCACGAGAAGGGAAAAGGAAGAGCAAGGAGTGAGGGGCACACACAAGCACAGGAACAAACTCTGTTCCATGTCTGACAGGAATTAGACTGTGGCTTGTTATGATGTCTAAATGCAGACTCAGAAATATAAACATAAATTAAGTAATTCATTCACATCATTATTTTAACGGTGCTAAAGTTCACTGTTTCTAAGTAAAACAAAAGTAGACGATTTAACAACAACAAAAAGAGAATGCCAATTTTTCCTTTTCCATCTCTTATTTCTCAAGGAAGTAAGTGGGTATCATATTTTAAGTACAGCACTTGACATAAGAACAAATAATGGAGAGCAAAGGACAAATAATGCTGCACAACATTTTGCAGGCCTTGAAGCCCAGTTTTAAAAGTGTCCATTATATTTGCATACAAATTACTAGCCTTTCTGTCATGATTCTTTTGTTGCTCACATATCCACTTCCAACAAAACTGTCAGCTTCAATACATTCAGATATGAAGGTTATTCTCGTCTTCCCTAAGATTACTTTCCTTCAAACATATTGTATTACCAGAAATGGTTTTATTTAACTATTGCAGGTCCCTGAGTGAGCAATTTCTTCAACCCATTTCCTACATAAGGTCAAACATACCATTCTTCCAAAAACATTAAGCATCATTTTCAATACAAAAACAGTATTTTTCTATAATAGAAAAGTTGAAACAAAAAAAGAGCAGTCCCGATAGCTTCCTGAGTGGCAAGAATATGGGGAAAGGTTACTTCTCATTGTGAAATATAGACATTCATTTCCAAAATTCTATTATATTTTTATAGCACACTTCTTTCAATAACCTTATGCCAGTATAGATGGTTCTCTTTTTCGTCATCTTGTTAATCCACAGACCAGTCTCCCCAGTTAGTTTAGAGATGTGGCTGTTAGGCTAACAATGGGACCTCTAGACTGATTTTACAGAGTCCCTCTTTCCACAGTGGAAGCCCTTTTAAATGAACAAAAACAGCGTTAACATTCAATCAAGGAAATTTATTTGGGGAACTATTGGTATACGTTCAGAGAAAACACATAGACGCAAACATACAAGAATCCTTAGAAAATACAAGGGAAGAAACGTCATACAGGTAATGTAAAATAAGAGTATATATTTACCAGTCTAGGAGAGGGAGTCACAGCATGGGGCCCTCCACAATAATTATGTGAGTTAGACTGGGAGAGAATCAATGGTACTGATTATGCAGGGCATTTCCTGTGTATACAAACCTGGCCATTGCCACCTATTACACCATGGTGTAGGGATACTGGGAGAGGTAGAGACTGACAACAAGAAGATACTTCTGTGTAAACCACCCTGTGTAAATTGTGTAAACACCTGCTTGACCCAATATGACATTGCTGCAATACAGGACACTTGACACTCTGGTTGTCAGAATTTTCTCCAAACTCTTTGTAAAAGTCATATCATTTCAGAGGAATCCTAGAGCCCCACAAAATTCATCACTCCTGGAAATACTGCCATGACATCATGGCATGTACCCCACTGTGCTGTCCACAGTTAGGAATTTACAATGTTTAGTGCTGCTTATTAAAATTACATTGGAATGTTAAATTTTTTTCCTCCCTTTCTCTTTAAGAGGGAACACCGGAACTTGTAGGAGAACATTGATTTCCTTCCAATCTGAATGGGACTGGCTGTATAGTCTTTGCCTCTGGGTTAATTACTAAAGTGGGAGTATTTCTTTGTTGCAACCCCACCTTGCCTCCCTTTTTGCATTATACTAGCTTGGCAGCAGATAGAATTACTCTCTGCCACCTGGATGAGACAACCTTAAGAAAAATGCTATTGGAATAATCTCTGCTGAGACATGAGTCTATGCACTGGAATACCTAATACAAGTTTTTAAATGTGTTAACTCGTCTCAAATTGGATCACTTTTCACTCTTTGAAAAGGGCTGCATACCAGCCCCCTTTTCACCGCCACCATCCTTTCAAGCAATGACAGGGGACTGAAGCCAAACACCCTATTATGGTGGCAAAAATGTAATCTTCACTTTATAGTAACCCATGTTTAGTTATCAGCACTCTGGTTGTCAGAAATAATATTTTTTCCAGAATTGTGAGATATATTATAATCTACCATATTTCTGGCTATTGGTTTTGTGTATAAAATGCCCTGACCATTAGCTTCTCATTGAAGCAAAGAGATGCCACAAAGTACAATGTTGCCATTGAGAACTCTTGCAGTTAGGAAACAAACTTTACAAGCAGGCTGCATGCAACAGCCCCTTCCACATTGCTTCTCCTTTCCCATCTCTGGCAGGTCCCCCATCTCTCCCTTTTTCCTGTTTCTCTCTCTCCTTCCTACCCACAAGCAAAACTACCTTTAGCTCCTCTTCAGCTTCCCAGTCCCAGCTATGTCGATAATGAGTCTGGTACTTGCTGCCAAATCTGTCCTCAGCGAATTCTCTTCCATCAAGACATGACAGGGGAAGGGAGACAAGACTTTTTCCACATTTGTTTTGGCTTCCAATTTACAAAAAAAAATTGCAATAACCCGATCGCTGCAGATTACATGAAAACACATAATCTGTAACAATCTGATTCTTACTGGCAGCCCTCACTGATGGTCGTTGCACAAGTGGCCCCCCTGCCCCCGTGGCTGCCTCCTTCATCCTGGCATGAAGCCAAGGAGAAGGAGACTGGGGCCCTCAGCCTCAGGCACAGCCTTCCACAGGGGCAGAAAGAGTGGGCATGGCAGTAGCTGGCCAGGCCCGGTTCTGGGCCCTGCTCGGAGCCCTGCTGTCACAGTTGCCTACACCACACATCTTCCGTGCCCAGTCCCACTGCCAGGAGTGTGGTGTAGGAGCAATGGGTGCTGTGGTGACTGGCCAGGCCCAGTGCTGAGTCCCGCTTGCTCCGCTGCCACCTGTTTTCTGTGCCCGGCCCTACTGCCAGGAGTGTGGGCTCCAGGCTACATCTGCTCTGTCGTGGGGGGTTGGGGTCAGGACAAACTCACACCACATCTGTAGTCATTCCCACTTCTTAGAGCACACCAGAAGATGCATTTTCACATCAACAAGGCCTAGAAAGCTAAGAAATTTTGTTATGGATGCCTAGCAGCCTACCAAACAGCCACCGAGTTCTTAGTGGGCATTTTCTTAAACCTACAGGCATTTTTATTATTTTATGAAGAAAAATTACCTGCCAGCATTATTATTTGGCTAGTTTTAATCCCTGGACATATTTACAGAGGAATTCCCTTTCTTTTCCTAGCTTTGAGTCTGCTTGTGAGGAGGGGTGGTCTAAAAATCTTCTAATAAATAAATAATTTTGTAGACCTATCAATCAAATATTATGCTGTGCAGTTCAGAATTATGACAGGGAATCTTGCTGCTGCACTATTAGCTCACTCTCCCAATCTTCCCCACCACTCTGCCTGCCCACCTGTTCACTGTCATGAGCTCTACTGCCTCAATGGGCCTGACTGATGCAGAAGCAGTAGTTCAAAGTTCTGCTCCTCACCCAATCATTAAATTTACCAGTGGGGAAGTCTTTTCTGGCCTACTTTCCCTGCCAGTTTGCCCGCCCCCTTTCCCCTGCTGCCTGACAAATGATCGGTCCTCCCCAGCACTCTGCAGGAAGCAGCAGTGTGTATGTGGGAAGGTGGCAGCCCCTTTCTTATCTGGCTCAATCATCTACTTCCCTTCCTACTCCAATGTCTCCCACATGTGGGGGGGGGGGGGGGAATGAACGTGGCTTGGCTAGGTCCCTTGGTTTGGAGGAATTACCCCCCCCCCTTCTAAAGTTATATTTTCTTCAAAATTGGGGAGAGCCCATACTTATTTTATATGCATTTCAGTATTTCAATGCTGCAAACAAAATAAACAAAGTAAACTCTTTTACATAGTTGATCGGTAAAATGCAACCCATTATGTTTAATACCATAATCAAGGTTATATTTCAGTTTTTATTTGTATTAAAATTTGTAACATTTTTTTGCTATTTTACCAGGAACAAAAGCTACCATATGTTTCAAAGTTGTTTCATATTTTTTCTCTGCAGAACATATTTTGCAGCAATTAGATTTTATAGCAAACATACACAGCATGTCCTTCATATAACATATGAGGACAGCATTGTTTTTTAAAACAGAGAGCCAACTTTGTGTTGCAGTTAGGAGTGTGGACTTCTAACCTGGAGAGAGAGCCGGGTTTGATTCCCTGCTCCCTGCACATGCAGCCAGCTGGGTGACCCCGGGCCTGCCACAGCACTGATAAAGCTCTTCTGACCGAGCAGTAATATCAGGACTCTCTCAGCCTCCCCTCCCTCACAGGATGCCTGTTGTGGGCAGAGTTAAGGGAAGAGAAAAATAGCATATAAGAATCATCTCTTCTTTTTAAAAATGAGATAAATACATTCTTATTACAAGTAGGCAAAATCATTTCACACTCTAGCACTGAATTCTGCTGCAGCAAAAGCAGCTTAATCAAGAAGTCAACACGCACAATAAAAATATCCCTATATAAATAAGATTGCTATTAGAAGGAAGAGGAGGAGGAGGAGTTGGTTTTTATACTCTACCTTTCACTACCTAAAGGAGTCTCAAAGCATCTTACAATTGCCTTCCCTTCCTCTTCCCACAACAGACATCCTGTGAGGTAGATGGGGCTGAGAGGGCTTTGACAAGTCTGATCTGTGAGAACAGCACTATCAGGACTGTGACTAGCCCAAGGTTATCCAGCTGGCTACATGTGGAGGAACAGGGAATCAAACTCAGATTAGAAATCACCATTCTTAACCACACCAAGTTGAAGATCAAGTTACACACAGAATATAAAACAGTGCTTTTAAATTGTAACTTCCATTTATGAGGCTTCAGACTAAAGGGTAGACAATTTCTGTCCAGGCTGAAGAAAAGATTTTCAAAGTCAACAGTAGAACTGTGACCTAGGAACAATGCCTTGCTCACCACAAAAAGAAATCCTTCACATTTAGCTACAATTGCTCTTCAAAAGGCCTTTTGTGTACTAGTCCAACAACATACAGGCCTATGCAATAGCCGTATTATCCACGGGCCATATTGTACAGTCAGCATAAGCATCCATAAGCAAACCGTGCCATTATGTAGCCCATGTGGGTAGTGAATTGACAAGACATATGACTGTTAAATACTAAAGTACAATAGATTTTTTTAAAGTTTCCGTATTTATTTCTTAACGGATACTTCTTTATGAAACATTCTCTATCTCATCCAGCTGCAGACAATGCTCAGTTAATAGGCACAGTATCTGCTTTCCCATCCCTCTTGTTGATTTGCAGTGAATTTTGTTCCTGATACTGTACTAAACCATCAGCTACACCTGTCCTGCTAGTAAAAGTCTGCCAATGCACACAGTATTTTTATCCACGAGTACTTATGCTCCATCTATCTGGTTTTAAGCCAAGATAGTCAGGATTTTCAGAGCCCCCCTCCCCGCAATAAAGGCAACCAGCTCCCCCACCCCACATCCCCGGCACTGTGCATGCCTATGTTAGCTAAAGCGATGGCCTAGAACAAACAAAGGAACTGCCAAAGTATAGTAATGTTTATATAAGCTACCTGATGGTGCTAATACTTTGGGATCCATATAGCCTCTTATGATTTTGGGGAACCAGGCTGGTTTTGAGATGTGAATCTTCCCCTGAGTTACAAGACGTTTTAATGGTAGCAAGTATAAAGGCTTTGGTTGCTGCTGTGAGGTAAGCTTTCTACTGAGCATGAAGAGCACAAAGATCACTGAAGCAGGAGGTTCAACAAGACAACAAACTCTTCTTATTTAGAAGAAGAGTTGGTTCTTTTATGCTTTGTTTTAGTAGAGATTATTTGGTGATATTTGCAGTTATAAACAGGCTTTCATTGCCTAACCACCATATTGGAGGGAGGGGCTGCCTTTTCTCAAGAGTCAGTTTAAATGGTATGTGGCCTGACTATCACCAGAGACAGGCCTCACAACTAGGTCTTCTGTCCCAGAGGTAGAGTTAAACCAATCTGCCATGCTACCAAGCAGAGCTGCCCTCCCATAGGCTCAAGCGTGAAACAGCTGAGTGGCTGTTTTCCTTCTCAGGGGCAGAACAGCCTGTCATCAGTGACAATATCAGATGTATCCAGCCTCATGTGGAGTAGTGTCTGCAGGATACTTTCTCCACAAACAGGAAGAATGTTACTACTCACCCTTACTAAGTTCCACACCAGCCTGCAAAATTTGAAATAGGCATCATCTGAATAATCGAGAAACAAGTGAGCATACACAAGCATTCAAATCCAAAGCAGTGCAAACTAGCATACCACAAAACAAACATGAGCCAAGCACCATATCCCACAATGCTTTTAACTTGAGTCATTATAATTCAGATCAATAGACCACAAAGCCTTGACTTTAAAAGAGCAATATTAAACGTGTCACTAGAACACCAGTTCGCAGAAAAGATCATCCATCACCAGTACTGAACCTAATGAGGATAAAATACGGTGGGCCTTTCATTAGTTGAAATGTCACCCTTCTGCTCTAGGATACCAGCCTAAGAATAAGCCTGTATAATTTTTGACCCATACTGAGCTCTGCACAGTAACTATGAATGGCAGTCCACCTTTTCTTTTTTTTCCTGCCTCCCAGGGGGGGAGAGGGGAGGAGTGGGGAAACTATCTACGAAGGTACATAGTAGAATTATCCTTGCTAAATCACAACTTGTGCACATAAGCCAGCTGTAAATGATTACCCCTCACAGGGCTGGTCTCCCACACAAGGGCCCTGGAGGGAACAAAGCCAAGCCTCAGTTCAAGGGCTGGTACTCCCATACTTGCTATTCTGTTTTGGCTTGAGAAAGCAGCAGCAGCATATTCTAGTTTCAGTATTGACAATCCCATTAGTCACCATCAGGATCGGCTTCTGTCAAAGGTCCTTGGTATGCAATGGAAGCAGAACCTAATATTTCCTAGAGACTAGAGATAAACCTCCAACATTTTTCCCAGTCAACTACATTTTTAGCTCCTATTTAGCGCAGCTTATATTTTAATATTGTAAACCACCTTGAGTATTTATTTTTAAATATAAAGGCAGGGCTGGAATTGCAGTGTAATAAACATAATGGCACATCCATAAATATTTTGCACTTGATCAGCACTGAATTAGAGCACTGGTCACCAGCAACCCACATGTTAAGGGGCGAAATAATCATAGGAGGAAGAATTACATTATACTCGGTGATACTTCTATAGGCAAAACACACACCTTTCGTACATGTCTAAATGAAAGCCCCTGTCAATGTAGATTTAGGTGTCCAACTTCCGAAACACTGGAAAATGCTTACAACTATGCAAATTCTCCAAATAAACTAAATTGCCCACAAATATACTTGCATTTGGAGACAGATTACTGTCTGGAAACAGACAAAGTGGCTGATGGCAGAAGCAATAGAGTCAGCTAGGGGCTACAAGGCATTTACAAAATCAGGAACAGAACCCTTTGATAATTAAGGAAAGTTGCAGGAGAGGGAGGCCTGGAAGAGATACAGGACACCTGAAATCTTCCTACAGATTTAGTATTGTTCATTTTGGAAGACTCTAAAGTACTTCTTCTTAAAGAAAAACAGGAATTCAGTCTCATTTTACAAGCTAGCAGAAATTTATTTCAGGATGAGCTTTCAGAGAGGGGCTATGGTTTAGCAGTAGAACATCTGCTTGGCATTCAGAGGTCCCATATTCAATCCCTGGCATCTGCATTTGAAAGGGGATATGAATTACCTCTGTCTGACACCTTGGTGAGTTGTTGCCAGTCTGAGTAGACTATACTAACCATGATGGATCAATGCTCTGATTCAGTATAAGACAACTTCAAGTGTGTTCACAAGTTAGAACTCACTTAATTTCACATGTCGAATGAGGTGAGTTCTGAAACTTTGTGCTGGAATGCATTCAGTGAGTCTCTAAAGTAGATCCCTGTTTTATTGGACAATGGATCCCTGTTTTATTTTCCTGCTACAGATTAACAAAGCTATCCATCTGGAGCTTTTATCTTACATATGGTTCCAAATTCTAACCACTGCCTGTTTAAAAAGTAATCAGTTTGTTTTCTGCAGCTAAGAATGGCAATTTTTAAAAAAGAAAGATTTTAAACTTTCAGGGAACCAAATGATCCTCCTCCTAACACATGCTCAAATCACAGAATGCTGTTATTGGATTTTTACCAGAATTTACATCTCCAGTAAATAAAACTCGGAAATAATGTTTATTATTCTCCCAAAACTGGAGGTATTCCTCCTACAGATTCAGGAAATTGTCATTTCAAGTGGATTTTCCTCTACACATTTTCTCCCAGGTTGTTCTTGGTTTATTATTATTATTATTATTATTATTATTATTATTATTATTATTATTATTATATTTCCAAAGGAGATCTACACTGCTTGTATTATAAGTAACACTATCATTGTGCAGCAATCAGGAATCCTACCACAAACTTCAAGCAGAACTATGGAAAGTCACAGTACCCAATATCCTGAATGTAAACTCTTAACAGAGCTCTAAAGAGATATTAAAGAGAACTCTCTTAATGCAATATAGCCACAGAACGCTTTACAAAGAATCAAGGAAACCCTTATGGTGCTGATCAAGTGACAATCACTTTCTCCCAATAACTTCAAAGGAAGAATTCCATGGGAATTCCTAAATTCAACATGAAGTGTAATGTTTTCTCTCAGCCAGGGCTTAATAAAGCCATGCAATTTCACACTAGCTATAGTTATTAATATCATCTCACTCCTTAAAGATATCACTTGGTTCAGTAATAACCCTATACTTTTAAAATTGCTTTTACATACTGTGGTTCACCCAGCACTTGACCTATTTATGTTAATCTTTTTTGCCTGTCTATTAATAGTTGGGAGTGGCCTGATAGATTACATTTTTGATTGGATACCATTTTAAATTGGCCTCTCTTCCTCACCAACACCTTTCACTTGTCTAACTTCTGAGTACAAGTGCTTCAACCTAATGGAGTAACACAGTTCATACATGTGATGAAACGCGTTCTGGCTCACCCAATCATATGCTGAGATAATGGTGAGCCTGAACTCTTAGGTGAGTCTTAGGTGAGCCTGGACTCCTGTTCTATGTTTCCTCAGAATCTCCAGCCCAGATTCTTTTTCTCCCCAGGAGAGAAGAGATACAGAGAAGTTGAGATTTTGAGCAGACAAGCATAATCAGGCCCTTTCTCTATTATTTCTTCAGCGCAGCCACCCACAGCCAGTTTATGTTCAAAAACAAACAAAAGAACCCATCGGGAGAAACAACTATACAAAAACCCTGAAGGTAAAGTCTGTCTCACTGGCATTTTTTAGACAGCCAATCTCTGGCAACAGACAAACAGATATGAGTTCTTTATGATGGTTGATTCAAACTGAGGTACTACTGGGCCACTATCACATTAAATAGAATTTATGGGCTAGCGGCAGGCTTAAGCATACCAGGAGGAAGTGTGGTCCAATGAACATAACATGGTACATTTCTGACTAAGAATACATAAACTTGGACTGCAGAAACAGTATTATGAGATCCCCAGATTTCCTGACTGAGATTATAACTGTTGTCCTCCTACCAAAATGTTCTCAAACTAACTTCTCTTGGCACGTAATCTCCATCATTCCTTCTTCAAAGCCTGCAAACTAGTGCTGCCAAAAAAAGACAGCCTCTTCCATAAATCCCCTTGTTCTGCAATAGAACCCTTGCCTTTTCACTCCCAAATTACACAGAATGGTAATGGTTCGTTGAAAACTACGATTTTTAAAAAAAGAATTATACAAACCTGTGTAAATCTATTTGGTCCACTAGATTTTGCCCTTCCATAATCCAGCTGCATGCATACAAAAAGTAATTTGCCAACACTCTTGGACCATAAAAACAAATAATTACACATGAACTGTATCAACCCAGCAGGAGTATTGTAACACTTTAATTAAATTAATTTTTCACTTTGATGCCCCTAAATGCTATATACTTTCAACAGGAAAAACCATTAAGTATAGAGTTAAAGCTGTTTAAACACCAGAAAGCACAGCAATTCCAAAACTGAGCAATCTTTGTATTCACCAGCCAGCCCAATGGCCTTAACTTTCTTCTGCAATCTGCAATGTAAGAATATCAAAAGAAAACTATTCACTGATCAGGTTTCCACATTACAAGCTCACAAATTATTATAATATTAAAATTACTAGTTGCACTAGGAGACGCTCTGTGTGAAGCAATGAATCTAAAGCCACTACAAAGAATATATTGCTGCTATCAAAAAGAACATCCCCCCATACAAAGGATTCCCCAATCCAATGAGTAGTTAGTATTGATGTCATCACTTATTTCTGTTTATGTTCCACATAACTAGCTGCTGCTAGAACAAGTTAACATTGTTTGTTTGTTTTTCTATGCCACCCCTCCCTTTAGCAGGCTTAGGGTGGCTTACGATTATAAAACCATAACAGCACAATAATAAAAGACTTAAAAGCCAGTCCCCCGCCCCTCACCCTCTTAACACCCTCCAACAGCTGAAGATGGTATAAAAGTAATGTGGGGGGGAGCCAAGAAAGAGGACACAGGATCAGTTTTATTACACATTGTAGGAGATGACAACATGGAGATGTCATTCTTAATAAAGCTCTCTGTAATAAACACAGAATAAGAAGCTCTGCCTTAGAAATCCTCAATTACATGGAACTTAAGGAAAGCACTGAATATCGATGTAGAAGCCACAGATCCAACCACCACCTTTGACATCAAATGTACCAGGTGGTCTCAGTTTTATTACTTTATTTGTAATGTTTCTGCGATCTCGTAACCTGGTTACAATGATGTAAGTCGCTTTGAATCCCACTAATTGGGGAAAGAGCAAGTTATAAATATTTTAAAACAAACATATAACCAAGATTAGAGAACTACTTTAAAGACTAAGGAGGTAGGAAATATAAGGGTCATGCATGCTATATTATATGCTATATATTAAACCATTGAAGGAGGAATGACCCACCGAAGCAACTTAACCAGCATTTCCCAGCTAGGTTTATGCATGAACTCAAGGTTATTCCAGAGTGCTGAACATGTTATGTGGGTTGGGGGGGGGGATTTGAAAGGGTGAAAAAGTTTGCTGGCCGAGACTCCTGTGTTGTGGTCATTGAAGACCAGCGCAATGAGTCCGCTTGGAGTTGTTTCAAGTTTTGTTTTGTTTACTCTGGGTGGGTTGTTGGAATGGGGGTCTACTTTGGCCTCAGGCTCGGCCCAGCAGAGCAGGCCACTGGGGCTGCTTCAGGGCTTGGGACCTAGCTCCTGCCTACCACTGCAGTGTAGCATTTTGATCCTAGCATCAGAAAGAGCAGACTGCTGCTCGCCAGCTGGGTGAGTTCTTTTGGGGTTGGGTGGGGGGTTGTTCTTGGTTTATTTTAATCCTGGGTGCATTGGAGGGAGACAGAGGAGAGTGACATGTCGCCGCCCCCTCCCCACCCCCGTAGTGTGATAAGGAGGCATGGCCACTTGACATCACTTCAGGGTTACCTTGAAGCCTATACAAAATTTCAGGGGTTACTCCACAGTCAAAATGTTGAAAAAGCCTGCACTGAACTACTGTAAATGTGTCGTGGTTCGGTCCTTGGTGGCTTGGGAACGGGACCGAACCCCGCCATCAGAGGCGCCCGCGATCACGGAGGTAGGGCATGGTGATCATAGGCAAGCCGGCAGCTGGGCGCCCCACCCGATCGTTGAAGTGGCAATGGCCGCTAAAGAACCTCAATGTCCCCCTCCACCTTTTGACAAGGGCCCGGAGATGGCCCTTTGTTCCAGGAAAATGGGCCATCAGGAACCCCGGAAAACCTCGCATATGTGCATGAGTCATGATTGTATCAGCATGTTCCCTCCGCAAGTACTGGGTGGGGCAATACAGCCTAAGGAGGTGGGTTTTGTATAAAAGGGAGCTTCCACCTGGAGTTCGGTGGAAGCTCTTACTCCACACCAGCGGACTCCACGTTGCTGAAATAAAGCTTGTTCCTGTTGTATCGTTCACCAGGCCTGGCGTGACGTTTTCTTCAAAAGGGGCACCCTGTTTTTTCAGTTAGCAAGCGGGTTCCCGACATCGTAAGAGCTTCCCCCGAACTCCAGGGTCGGCATCGCATCCGAGCGCTTATCGGGACGGATCCAGAGATGGCGTTTTCAAGCAACGGGGTGGTCTCGACCCCCACGAACCCCGGGAACATGAGTTTAATGTCCCCGGGAGATTTCCTCCGAAAATCGGGGGGCCAGGAGCAGCTGTCCGGGACCCCGAGACCCTCGGCAGCGGCGGCCAAGGGAAGGCGCCGGGCCATGGGTTTCCCAAGCACGGCGGGGAGCGCGCCGAGGTCTGGGGGGTTGGCCCCAACCTGGGACACCCAGCTGAGGCAGGCGCTTCGCCCGGTAGGACCTGAGGAATCCCTAGAGGACCTGCGGCGGGCCATGGCGGACTTGGCCAGGCGCTTGCAGGCAGCTGAAGCCCGTGAGCAAGCTCGGGCCGGGCCCGCCGGGACTGGTAATACAACGGCGGAGGGGATCGCGTCGAGTGAGGACGTCTCCAGCGACGAGGATGAGCCCGGTACTGGTGAGCGGGCCCCGGACCCCGACCCGGAGCAGTTTTCAGTCCCGAGTAGGCGAGACGGCCAGCGGAGAGGCGAGATAGCAGAGGATCTCGGGGGAGCGGGGGAGCCGACGGGGCGGCGAGAGCCGGACCAACGCAGGAGCAACGTGCAAGGCAGGGAGCGGCACGGCGTCGTTGGGCAAGTTGGTAGCCGGTGGAGCGGAGCAGGACGAGACGGCGGACGCCGAGAATCCCGGATCCGGAGGGGGTCGGACTACTCTCCAAAACGTTCCCCCCCAGAGCTTAAGGCGCGTTTCGACGGGACGCCGGACGACCTCCCGCAGTTCCTCCTCCACGCGCTGACGCATGCCCGGAGGTATGGAGACCGGTATGAGGACTCCGAGGACTTGGTCTGGGGGGTGGCCTCGTGTCTCCAGGGCAAGGCGGGTCAGTGGTACCTAGGGTTGGCCGAGCGCGGCGACCCGGCAACTCGGGACCTGCAGGACTTCGTGGTCGCGCTCCGCCGACGATTCCAGGACCCCCAGGCTGAGGACAAGGCAAAGAGTCGGATCAAGGGACTTCGACAGGGTACTAGGGGGGTTATGGACTATATAGACATTTTCCGGAGGGAAGCAGGCAAGGTGTTCTCCTGGAACGAGGAGACCCAAATCGAGTACTTCCGGGAGGGCCTTAACCCGAAGCTCAGGGAATGGGCCGACCTTCGCGAGTGGGGGAAGCGTGCCGGGAGCTGCTGGAAGTCGCTGCAGGAGCAGCTCCACAAAGTCAAGGCAGCGCAGAAAGAGGACGCCGACCGGAAGAGACGACCAGCTGAGGAGATCCGACCGGGGGATCGAGTTTACCTTTCCACCCGGAACCTACGGTTGAATTTGCCCAGCAAGAAGCTAGGCCCTCGGTTTTTGGGGCCTTTCGAGGTCTTGGCCCCGATCAACGAAGTTTCGGTCAAGCTCAAGCTCCCCAAGAACCTCCGGCACATCCATCCCGTCTTTCACGTGAGCCTTCTAAAAAAAACTCCGGACGGTGACGTTTGGCACCCCGTGTTTTCCCCGCCAGCGCCCGAGGTCCTGCCGGGGGGGGAGCACCACGAGGTGGCGGATATCCTGGACTCTAGACTCCACAGGGGGAAGTTGCAGTACCTCGTGGAATGGAAGGACTTCGCTTTGGGGGACCGGGAATGGGCCGTGATCAAGGGGACGGAAGAAGATCTGTCTACACTGGAGGGGTGGTGTTTTGTGGTCGCCAAGCTGGAAGCCAGCCTGGGTTGGGCCGCCGCACCCCCCCGGGAGGCCAAAGGCGGGTCAGCCGAGGCGCCGAGACCGGGCCCCGACAACTCTCGCCCCAAACGACCCCCGAACCCCGAGCGGGAAAGGAGACGCCGGGAAGGTCTGTGCCTGAAATGCGGGGGGTCAGGACATTTCGCAGCAGCGTGCCAACGGCAAGGGGGGGAGGACCGCGGGCTCTCCCAGGGGGGAGGTGCGACACGCCCCCAGCAGGCACGCCGGGCGGAGGACCTCCGCAACGAACCGGGAAGCGCCCAGGCGACGGGAAACGGCCAGGACCTGCTGTAGACGGCGCCGGGCAGCAGGTCCCGCGGTGCGAGGGAAAACCCCTGCAGCATGAGGCGCGACCTCCGAACGTGGTAATTTTAGAGCTCCGGAACCCGGAGAACGGACTAAGTTGGGTGGGGGAGGCTCTTTTGGACTCTGGATGCGACCACAGCATGGTCCACCCCCAGATAGCCCGGGCTTTGGGGCTACCGAAGCGCATTCGGAAGGTTCCCCTGGTTTTCGTCCAGATGGACGGCAGCCCGATTCAGGGGGGACCTTTCGGGGAGGAGGTGGGTCCTATCGCCATCCACATAGGAGACCACCAAGAGCTGCGGTGGCTGATCCAGGTCCCCGTAGCGGGATATCGGGCGGTGTTGGGCCTGGATTGGCTGAAGGAACACAACCCCGTGGTGGACTGGCGGGCGGGGACCCTGAAGTTCGACTTGACGGTGGGTGCACGGCATCGGGTCCCCCACGAGAATTCCAGCCACAAGAGGACGGCGGCGCGTCCCAGGGGAGCGGCGGCGGCGCAGCAGGAGAAACCAGAGCCCGAGGTCCCGCCAGAGTACCGAGACCTCGCAGCCGTTTTCAGCGAGCGGGAAGCTCTTACGATGTCGGGAACCCGCTTGCTAACTGAAAAAACAGGGTGCCCCTTTTGAAGAAAACATCACGCCAGGCCTGGTGAACGATACAACAGGAACAAGCTTTATTTCAGCAACGTGGAGTCCGCTGGTGTGGAGTAAGAGCTTCCACCGAACTCCAGGTGGAAGCTCCCTTTTATACAAAACTCACCTCCTTAGGCTGTATTGCCCCACCCAGTACTTGCGGAGGGAACATGCTGATACAATCATGACTCATGCACATATGCGAGGTTTTCCGGGGTTCCTGATGGCCCATTTTCCTGGAACAAAGGGCCATCTCCGGGCCCTTGTCAAAAGGTGGAGGGGGACATTGAGGTTCTTTAGCGGCCATTGCCACTTCAACGATCGGGTGGGGCGGCCAGCTGCCGGCTTGCCTATGATCACCATGCCCTACCTCCGTGATCGCGGGCGCCTCTGATGGCGGGGTTCGGTCCCGTTCCCAAGCCACCAAGGACCGAACCACGACAAAATGATTTAATCAATTTTCTCTTTGGATGACTAGAGATTTAGCAGCACTATGCAATACTAAGCAGCCATCTCTCGCCTACACCTTAGGTTTCTCAAACCAGCCAACAGCATATTGTTATTTGTTATTCTACTGCACAATGCGAAGATTTTAACACCTTCTGACTCAAAATGAATTAAACAAGAAATGAGGGGAAAGCGTATTAAGCACTTGTTTGGAGCAGACGCCGTCACTGCCACAAGCCAAACTCCATATAATTTGCATAACAGAACCTCTTGCTATGTAAAAGATGTGTGACTATGTTAATCAGTTTAAATTAAAATCTTGCTGCTGGAAATAATGCCCTAAAATGCGTTTCTACAAATATCTCTTTGATCAGTTAGTTTTCTAAATGCACCCCCTGGATCCTGAGTGCAAAAGATGGTATCATGACCAATATCTGATAGAAAAGTTGTGATACTGTTTTATTCTTATCACATTACCAGTATTTAGGAAGTCCTTCAGCAAACCATGATATGCATATTAGGTAGATTTTTTTAAAGATATAATATTGGAGATAACATTCATTCCAGTCTTTTTCCCCCTTCAAGGATCGCTGCCTTGTTGTGGCAAGGGGGCTTGCGTAGTTCAGTGAAGCTATGAGCTATGCCGTGCAGGGCCACCCAAGACGGACAGGTCATAGCTGAGAGCTCTGACAAAAGGTGATCCACTGGAGAAGGCAATGGCAAACCACTCCAGTATCTTTGCCATGAAAACTCTATGGACAGTTCCAATAGGCATAACGATATGACGCTGGAAGATGAGCCCCTCAGGTCGGAAGGTGTCCAATATGCTACTGGGGATGAGCAGACGGCTAGTACGAGTAGCGCCAGAATGAATGAAGCGGCTGGGCCAAAGCCGAAAGGACGCTCAGTTGTGGAAGTAACTGGTGGCGAAAAGACAGTCCGATGCTGTAAAGATTTTTATTCCATAGGAACCTGGAACGTCAGATCCATGAATCAAGGCAAGCTGGACGTGGTTAAACAAGAAATGAGAAGACTGAACATCGACATTTTAGGAATCAGTGAACTAAAATGGACAGGAATGGGTGAATTTAATTCAGATGACCATCAGGTATACTACTGTGGACAAGAATCTCGCAGAAGAAATGGAGTAGCATTCATAATCAATAAGAGAGTAGGAAAAGCAGTCTTGGGATACAATCCCCAAAATGACAGAATGATCTCAGTTCGAATCCAAGGCAAACCATTCAACATCACAGTGATCCAGGTCTACGCCCCAACCACTGCTGCTGAAGAGGATGAAGTTGATCAGTTCTATGAAGCCCTACAACACCTTCTAGAAGCAACGCCCAAAAATGATGTGCTTATCATCATGGGGGATTGGAATGCTAAAGTAGGAAGCCAAAAGATAACCGGGATAACAGGCAAGTTTGGCCTTGGAGTACAAAATGAAGCAGGGCACAGGCTGGTAGAATTTTCTCAAGAGAATACAATGGTCATAGCAAACACTCTTTTCCAGCAACCCAAGAGACGACTCTACACATGGACATCACCAGACGGTCAACACAGAAATCAGATTGACTATGTGCTCTGCAGCCAAAGATGGAAAAGTTCTATCCAGTCAATAAAAACAAGACCAGGAGCTGATTGTGGTTCAGATCATGAGCTTCTTGTTGCAAAATTTAGGCTTAAATTGAAGAAAGTAGGGAAAAGCACTAGGCCACTCAGGTATGAACTAAATCATATCCCTGACGAATACACAGTGGAGGTGACAAATAGATTTAAGGAATTAGATCTGATAGACAGAGTGCCTGAAGAACTATGGACGGAGGTTCGCAACATTGTACAAGAGGTAGCAACTAAAACCATCCCAAAGAAAAAGAAATGCAAGAAATCAAAATGGCTGTCTGAGGAAGCTTTACAAATAGCTAAGGAGAGAAGGGAAGTGAAAGGCAAGGGAGAAAGAGAAAGATACACCCAATTGAATGCAGAATTCCAGAGAAAAGCTAGAAGAGATAAGAATGCCTTCTTAAATGAACAGTGCAAACAAATAGAAGAAAACAATAGAATGGGGAGGACCAGAGATCTTTTCAAGAAAATTGGAGATATGAAGAGAACGTTTCATGCAAAGATGGGTATGATAAGGGACCAAAATGGTAGGAACCTCACAGAAGCAGAAGAGATCAAACAAAGGTGGCAAAATTATACAGAAGAACTATACAAGAGCGAGCTTAACATCCCTGATGACCACAATGGGGTAGTTACTGACCTGGAGCCAGACATCCTGGAATGTGAAGTCAAATGGGCCTTAGGAAGTCTGAGCAACAATAAAGCTAGTGGTAGTGACAGCATTCCAGTTGAACTATTCAAAATCTTAAAGGACGATGCAGTAAAAGTGCTACACTCAATATGCCAGCAAATTTGGAAAACTCAACAATGGCCACAGGATTGGAAAAGGTCAGTTTACATTCCAATCCCAAAGAAGGGCAATGCCAAAGAATGTTCAAACTACCGCACCATCGCACTAATTTCTCATGCTAGCAAAGTTATGCTCAAAATCCTACAAGCTAGGCTCCAGCAATATGTGGACCGAGAACTTCCAGAAGTACAGGCAGGATTTCGAAGAGGCAGAGGAACTAGAGATCAAATTGCCAACATACGCTGGATCATGGAGAAAGCTAGGGAGTACCAGAAGAACGTCTACTTCTGCTTCATTGACTATGTTAAAGCCTTTGATTGTGTGGAGCACAACAAATTGTGGCAAGTTCTTAAAGAGATGGGAATACCAGAGCATCTTATTTGTCTCTTGAGAAATTTATATGCAGGTCAAGAAGCAACAGTGAGAACTGAACATGGAATCACTGACTGGTTCAAAATTGAGAAAGGAGTTCGGCAAGGCTGTATACTGTCGCCTTGCCTATTTAACTTGTATGCAGAGCACATCATGAGAAATGCGGGATTAGAGGAGTCACAAATTGGGATCAAGATTGCAGGGAGAAATATCAACAACCTCAGATATGCAGATGATACCACTCTAATGGCAGAAAGTGAAGAGGAACTAAAGAGCCTGTTGATGCGGGTGAAGGAGGAGAGTGCCAAAGTTGGCTTGAAACTCAACATCAAGAAAACAAAGATCATGGCATCCGGCCCTCTCAATTCCTGGCAAATAGAAGGGGAAGAAATGGAGATAGTGACAGATTTTATTTTCCTGGGCTCCAAGATCACTGCAGATGGGGACTGCAGCAAAGAAATTAAAAGACGCTTGCTCCTGGGGAGGAAAGCTATGGCAAATCTAGACAGCATCCTAAAAAGCAGAGACATCACCCTGCCAACAAAAGTGCGTTTAGTCAAGGCTTTGGTCTTCCCAGTTGCAATGTATGGCTGCGAAAGTTGGACCATAAGGAAGGCCGAGCGTCAAAGAATTGAGGCTTTTGAACTCTGGTGCTGGAGAAGACTCTTGCGAGTCCCTTGGACTGCAAGGCGAACAAACCAGTCAGTCCTAGAGGAGATCAGCCCTGACTGCTCTTTAGAAGGCCAGATCCTGAAGATGAAACTCAAATATTTTGGCCACCTCATGAGAAGGAAGGACTCCCTGGAGAAGAGCCTAATGCTGGGAGAGATCGAGGGCAAAAGAAGAAGGGGACGACAGAGAATGAGGTGGATGGATGGAGTCACTGAAGCAGTAGGTGCAAACTTAAATGGACTCCGGGGAATGGTAGAGGACAGGAAGGCCTGGAGGATCATTGTCCATGGGGTCGCGATGGGTCGGACACGACTTCGCACATAACAACAACAACAACAACAACCAGTCTTTTTAGATCGTAAACTTAAAGCTGGTGTAGTATAATGACTAACACACATCTAGGCTGTTCAGTATTATGTTGTGGGAGGGAACAATGTGTTGAATGCCCCCATTCCTAAATTCCACACATTCAGTATGCTTGTACATTCGTATAGTACATATTGGCCAGTATGAATATCTTACAGTGAACACTCATTTCTGTTTTGTAATTAGGGACCAGCAGCATGAAAAATACGCGGTCCACATCGCATTTACCTACTGAATGGGGGTCTGTATGGTTGCAAGAATGGCACACTAGGCATACATAGTCTACACATGTGCAGTGGCCATAGATGGAACATATGCACAGTGAATGTGTGAAAAGAACTGTGGTCAGACTTATATGTGCATAGAATCTTTCTGAAAGACACAAATACCCCAACTGTTCAGGGGCTACTAGATCAGCCCTATGCAGAGTTGCACCCTTCTAAATCCTTGGAAGTCAGTCGCCTTAAAAGGGTGTAACTCTGTTTAGGATTTCCACTGTTTATGAGTGCAGTTCTTTCTGTAGATGGCTATGCTGATACCCAACTGAACACACATACTGAAGGCAGGAACACCAGGCATGATTCTGCACCACTCCTCCACTTTCAACACACACACCTGAGCATGTCAACAGGAATAATGAGTGTAAACATTAAGTCAGAAGTCACTGGTTCAAATCTCACTAGGTGGCCTTAGTCTTCCTGCTTCCTCTCCCTTCTGTGCTGTGGGGACAACACATACCTTACAAGACCACTGTATTGATTACAGAAAGAATGTATGTGAAGTATCTGGACCGCTCTGCTAGATGAAGGCTAGGAATTACCAAGAGTTCCTGACTGTGGTTAAAACCAAGGATTTCTTTTCAGTGTAAAAGGAATGCAAATTGTTTTTAAGTCCAGATCTCATCGCTACAAATCTCATCGCTGGAAAGCACAGGGATGCGACTGTATTAAAGACGTTTCTTTTGACCTGAAGGCATCAAGCACAAACGTACCAAAAGACCCCCCCCCCCAAAAAAGCCACATATCTGATTCCCGATCGCTACCCATGCAACTGAGATTAGCCGTACAATATTACTCAATGCCAACACATGACTTCCTCTCCCCCTCCCCACAGCCCCAATTGCCACCTGCACGGGAATTGCTTGGCTTGCCTCTGTCCTCTTTGCAAAAAGGAAGTGCCATTTCCGCCTCCCCCCCCCCTTCCTGGCCGCTAGCCCAGGCAAGCGGAGGCAACAGTGGGGCAACAGCGCCAACCTCTTCTCCCCCTAAGACTCTGCTCAGGCCCCGCTTTCCCTAACAGAAGATCCCCCCCCCAGGGGGCAACGAAGCAGAGACTCCCCCCCCCCCCCAAGGGAGACGCCTGTCCGCCTCTCTGAAATTAGCAGCCGGGTCTGCGCCGGGCAGCCAAGAGAAACTAAAGCGGCGGCGGCGGCGGTAGCAACCGCATCCTTGCGCCCGGCTGGCCCCGTGCCCTGCGGTTCGCTCGCGTGGCTTACCTCCGGGGGACTCGCCCAGCTCGGCTTCTCAAGGCGCGCAGGCTCCTCATGCCCTCCTTGCCCGGCCGCTTACGAACTGAGGCGGCGGTAGCAAGCCGGGGACGCCCTGGCATTCGCCCTAGTGCCGCGGCTGCAAAGGACCTCGCTCGCTCGCTCGCAGCCAAGCAGGAAATTTCCTCGGCTGCCTGTCGCCTCCCCCGTGTGTGTGTGCGGCACCAGTCGAGCAGAGGCGGCGCCGGCTCAAGCGCGGGAGCCACCTGCTGCCCGGCAGGGAAATGGCAGCTGCAGGTACCCCACCTGCTCCGACCAGGGAGAGGACGGGAAAGTGGCCGCCTTCGGCCCTTCGCATCCCGCCCCGCCCCCGCGCGTGCGAAGGAGCTCTCGCCACTGGTATTTTCTCCTACAAGTTTTCTTTTCCCTGGTTCTTTCTGAAAGGTTGCTGCTTCACGAGCAGGATAGCAGTGCTTAAATTCCCTGCTTAAGAGGGAAAGTACTCTGTCCTGCTTCTTGTCCTGTTTATCTTTCAGAGAGAGTGGGGGTGAGTGATTTAAATTACTTTCTTCTCAGTCTTCCGCCTCCGCTCAAAATGGAATGCCCGACCCAAGGAGGTCAGGAAGGCTGCCGTTTTCTCTGCTTTCCGCAAACTATGCAGAACTGAATTATTCAAGAGGGACTTTCTGCACAGGTAATAGGGCTGCACTGTACAGAATGGTTTTCAAGCTTACTGGAATAAATGTGTTCTGTAAGTATATGTGCTTCCAAACTTATGTCGACCCTCTGGTCTTGCAAACTGACTTCTTCATGGAGTCAATCCATCTCTTGTTAGATCTTCCTTTTCTGCTACCTTCAACTCTTCCTACCATTATTGCCTTTTCCAGTGACGCGTAATGTGGCCAAAATGTGAATGCCTCTGTTTAGTAATTTTAGCTTCTAGGGAGAGTTCAGGCTTGATTACATCTAGGCCCGCTTATTTGTCTTCTGGGCAGTCCACATACTGTCCATAAAACTCCTCCAATGCCACATTTCAAAGGAATCAACATTTTTGTACCATTTAATGTGCCCTGTTAATTCTTAAGCCATGCTTCAGTCCTTTCTGGTTGGTTTGAGACTTCTGCAATCCTGTGGTTATTGAATGTCTCATTTTGTTGATTGCATTGACTCACTATGTGTAATCTGCCTTGAGTTCCTGTGATAAAGGCAGGCAATCAATAACAAATAAATAAAAATGTAAAAATAATAGTAGAAAAAACAAATGGCATTGGAATGGCACGGCCCTTTCATAGTTGAAGATGAATGATCTAAGGATGCAAATCCTTCCCAGGAGCATAGGGCTGAAGAGATACAGACTGTAAAGAAGGAACAAGGAGGCCAGCAAGCAGGGATGGTGTTGGCTTTGATCCAAGTACCATAAAGGTTAGGTTGCTTCACACATCCTCAGATTCTTCCTGTAGGAAGTTCACTAGTAGATCACAACATGTAGCTATCACAAACAGGGAGTTTTCAGACTATGTATATGCATTCGGAAGTCAAAATTGCCTTTAACCTCACACCCAAGCCAAAATCCTTTGCATATAGTTGTCTCTATAATGCGATGTAGAAAAAGGTTAGCATATAAAATGGCCTGAGACCTAAAAATGTTTGCCATGTTTTGTAAATCCTGTGTAGCAGTTTCTTTCCCCTCGCCATAATCTGCATGACTGTGCCGCTTCTGGGGTTTCTTGAAGCCTGAAGAATGTTTCAGGAGTTTCTCAGCGGTAAAAGAGAAAGGCTGCCATTGAGTTCAGGGATCAGATAGAGCTAATACTAAAGCAAATGAAAAGAGTGAGACAAGGAGAAATGTAAAGCAAATGGTCATCCCAACATATATATAAATAACTTACTGAAAATTTGTTCCACAAAAGTAGTGACAGTCACAGATATATTTAAAGGGGCCCTAAACAAATTAATGTATCAGTCCATCAGTGACTATTATGCTTGACAGCTTAATGAAACTTGCATGTTCAGAAACAATATACCTCTGAATACCATACAGGTTGGAGAGGGGGACAAGGAGAGGGGGACAGCAATGTATCTCCATGCCCTTGTGGCTTCCTCAAAACACTAGGGGGCTTTTTGCACGGCTTCAAAATCGCACAATGGTTGCTAATTGGAAACGCTATTGATTTGCCTTAACGCACGACGTCGTAGACAATCTGCAACACTCCTGAAACCGATCAGCAAAAAGCGCTTCGTTGTAGCGCTTTCAGGGGAATCCCAAAAAGTGGATTCACCCTCCGGAAAACGCTACACTCTTGCAAACAATCTGTAACACTAGCGATAAAGACCTGTGCGTTACCATTGTTGCGGTTTCTTCAAAGTCCCTCCTCCTGAGCCTGTCCTCCAAACTTCCGGCGAAGCGATCGCCATTTTTTTTTCTCCGAGCGAGTGGGGATAAACGCACCAGCGAGCCTCTTTCTGTTTAGAGGCTTCCCTGGCTTCAGTCCTTTACCTTTAGTCACTAAGCACAAACCACATAAAAGCCCGTTTGCTGAAATAAAGTCCCTTTATTTTTTACACATTAATTCAGCCGAAAATCGGGCCCGTGAGAGGGGGGGGGATTTTTTTTTTATCACTCGAGGCAGCGTGGCAACGATCATACGATCAAACGACAGCTCACATTAGGCAGCTGGATGGGTCTCTCCGGGTCTGTTTTTTTTTTTTTAAAACCTTTCTTAAAGGGAAAGGGGCTGTTTGGGAGCATGCTAACGGCTGCCCATTGGCTGCTTGACGGCCAGGGGCGGGACGAGCTTGGCAATAGCGCTTCCTTTCTAGCGATTTCTGCCGAGACCGGAAGCCTGTGGGAAACGCTAAAAAACGCAACTGATTCCACTACAAAGGCAGGTATGCATAACGACGAATTCCACTATTTTAAATGGCGATTTTTCATTCCGCAAACAATTTGCAACAAAGATCCCCGTGCGTAAAGGCCCTAGTTGATCACTGGAAATAGAACTAAATGGAAATTTAGTCTGATCATCCTTGTATGTTTTTACATTCAGATACTTAAATCCAATGTTCAAGACTGCCAGTTCAATTTCAACATCTTAATAAACATTAACATTTAAAACACAGACTACTCAGAATTTTTGAAATGTCAGATAACTGGAGGATGCTAATGGTTCTTGGATCATAATATACTATATACATGATGAAAAGTTCCTTCTGAATCAACCTGTAATAACCATATTTTAAAATGCTATAGTTTTATGCCTTGATGTTGTGTAGTCATGATATACCATACTTCAAAGGGATGTTATGAGGAACATTCCACAGTAAGGTTTAACTTGATGAATAGTATTGGCAAGTCCTACTTACATATAAAGCTTCATCAGGACTGTACAATATGTATGAAGCCCAACCCACAAGGGCACAGGATATCAGAAAAATAGGTTTACACGTATGTTAAACAATTCAAACTGAATGGGTGCTCAAGAATCTATACCACTTTGTTGTTAGTAATGTTTTTGCTACATGTTGGAAGCCACTTAACTCCAAAAAGAGTTTCTTTAGTTATTGTCAACCAAAATGGTTCTAAACTACCATTTGAAGGAATGCAAAAACTGCACTGTGCTAGCCCCCATGTATTTCTTCATGACTACAACGTAAAGATTGTAGAAATTCAAATGCTTCAGCTTCCCCAATAATCCATGAATTAGTATGGAGAGAAGCCAGAACAATGCTATTTTTTTAATGGAAGGTGGGGGGGAAATGATGCAAGCAGTTTCAGGTCCTCATTAGAGAGAAAGATGATGGAGTATAAATTAAATACATTTTATACATTTCAAAGACACTGGAGTTTTCTGTGTGAGCAGTGTAGAAATGAGCATTCCCCTTCCATGTTCTGCTCATATCCCAAAGTCTTCCACATGCCTGCCAGATGAGGTTCCTTTTCTTAGGAGCCTTCTCCACTGAAAGTTAATCATGCCATGACTGGAACCAGGGCCTTTACTTTGGTGACACCTATGTGGTTGTAAACAACCTCCAGTGACTACTGTCTGGCACCTAATGCAGGTTTTCGCCTGTCAGGTGGTCCTAGATGTTTATTTCCTAAACTTATTTCATTTTGCTGTTGACTCTGTTTTATGGTGCCTTGCTATTTATTTCAATTTTTCATTGATTTGTTGCTATTTATGCTGCAGACGATGGTTTATAGCCAAATATTAGTCAGCAGAAAGCTGATAGATACATATTTCCCTGCAATTCCACTAATCTTTTTTGATTCCTAGTAAGATGATACCTTGCTTTGTAGGACCCAAGGAGCACCCACAGTATTAATGTTAGGAGAAGGCAGAATCATTCAGACATCAATCGTGCTCTCTTGCTAGCTAGTGTGTCAAGGCACATTTTCAAAAATCAGTAAATTTAGGATTCTAGGGTTGCCACACAACCTCTTTCTCCCCAGTGGACATCTGTAGTGTGACCCATGTGGACAAAAAGCAAGTGTAGGCATGTGAGTGGAAAATGAAGGAGGAGACTCTTTATTTCTGATTTCTGCTCCTCTTTGCAGGTCCCCCAATCCACATGCTTTTTAATATGTGGGTCTCATATGCCCAGGTAATAATGACTACCACATTGGGGTCCCTCCAGGCCTGACCGGAGTAGGGATCCAGGGTCATTTTGCCTTCCTCTGGGCATAGATCAGGGCAGAGTCTGCTCTTACTTTCTTTACTCTATTGTCAATCCTGTTGAATTCAGATCGCTTTGAACTCGGGTCTTCTTCTCCCCCCCCCATTGAAACAGGAAAGTCTTCTGCACGTGGTTAGGGTAGTTCAGAAGGGGGGGGGGGGAAGCCAAGCCTCTTTTTTTTTCTTGAACAGTGTGGGGAGAGGAGCCAGGCAGGGAGCCTCTTTCTTTTCTTGGAGGGGGGGGGGGGAGAAGATCGAAAAAGGCAGAGGAGGGAGGAAAAATCCAGGACCGGCAGAAGTTGAGAGAAATTAGTGGCTTCTCCTTTAAGGCAAGTTTGTCACATGACCAGTGGTGGCCTACCACGGAGCTTGTTTCCCAATCCAGATATTGAGCATTAAAAGCACTCCAAGATATCGCACAATAAAGGTAGGTCACTCTGGATCAATCCTTCTTGCTGCAGAAGGAAAATCTAAATCGCCCAAAATCCAAACTGAAATCGCATTCTGTGTAGAGGGCAGGGACTAAATCAATCTGGGGTTGGAATAAAAGCTCCGTGCAGTTTACACCCAAGAGTCACTGGAGGAGTAGGAGGGGAAGTAGCTGTGAGTTTCCTGCATCGTACAGGAAAGTTACACTAGATAACCCTTGGGCTCCCTTACAGCTTTAGGCTCCTATGGCCTTTCATGCATACTCTTCTTACTTTGCATTTTCGGTGCTTTCAAGCCCAACTTTATGATTTAACTTCAGTAATTTCAGCAATGGAATCTGTGGAATTGTTAATGGTGGCACTGAATCTTCTTTTCCTTGCATGAGAAACTCCCTTGGTGTATGCACTATTTATCTGCATCACATGTGGTGGAATCAAATAACATATCGATGAACAGAACAGTGTAAAGACAGGGAGCTCAGCAACGCAGCACCTGACCCTTCTCTCATTGTGCCAAGCACCCACGGTATAGTAGAGCAATCTTGAACTACAAAAACAGGAGCTGCCATTACTCTAGTGCCCTATTGCTAAATTATCACCACACACAAAAATCCTACTCCAAAAATGGGTACTGGGGATTTAAAGCCCTCATTAGCTTTTTACCATTAATCTTATACTGCTGAATTAAAACAAAAATTAAATGGTGGGTGTACAACACTGAAGAGGGGAGTGGGGTGGCAGAAGGTGGTTGAATGGGCAGAACAATTCTGTTGTGGGTGGGGAGTAAGTGTCAAAGGACAGCAAAGGGCTGGGGAAAATAGTTGATAGAATCATTACGTTCTAGGAAGCAATGAAATAATAACTCACTGTAACAGTGCTCTCCAAAAATGTGGGGGGAAACTGAAGAGAAAGCACTAACTAAAGAGAGGAAGATGTATGCAAAAGGGGGGGGGGCATGCGGAAAGCAATGGAAAGCACATGTGTGTGCGATAGTCCTATGTTTCTAGGACTCTAGACATCATCTTCCCAAGGGTCAAAAGGGACTGCTAGGAGAAGGAGAACATGGAGAAATGCACACACATTGCATTTGTTAAATGGATACACTTCCATCATGCCTGTATCCAGGTCAGCTAAGAATTTCCTTCCTGTGGAATACTTTTGTCTCTTTAATGCTATTTGTATTAATGTTTCATCCATATGCATTCTTTTGAAAGCCAATGCTGGCTGCCTTGGGAATTTTAAATTAAATGGCTGGATAAAAATATTTCACACACACACACACAAAATTGCAAAATATACCAACAAATCTCAGTAAAAGGAAAATTAGGAAGGTATTCAATTTAAATTCATTATATACACATACATGCAATCACATATATATTAAACACAAGCAACTCAGTACACTCCTTACAGGTATAATCACTTGCAAATGATGTTATGTAATTTAAATTGATGCTCAGTCAAGCAATATAAAAAGGACAGCTGAATATGTTCAAGGAAATTAGCATATTTGGTCCATTATTGCATAAAATGTACCAGAACGATTATCTAGTAGTTTAAAAATAAACCTTTTATCTTGAGCATTTAAGAAAAGGATGGCAGCAAGCTAGTTACTTCTATAAAACATATCACTTTCTAGATAAAATGTTTCAAGGGGTAAGGAAGTTTTGAAATTTAATCAATTGCATATGCAATTAAATCTGTATCCTGTTTCCGTGACCTGGTTTATAAGTAATGTGGGCCACAGTTGAAGCACTCACCAGGGTAAATTGCCCATATACACCCTATAATTATTAAGTGCACTTACCCTGAATGTTAGTCCAGTTGTGTATGCCAATCCCTTAAGCACTTTTCCCATATGTATGTGCTACTATATAGGCTTATAGTACTGGCAAGCCAGGAACAGATCCACCCAGCCCAATAACTGCTAAATTTTCTATATATAAACAAGCCCCAAAATTTAAACAAAACCTGACTGCCATGTGTAGGGCTATATTCACAAAAATCATTTTACTAATGACATGCATACTGTATACAGTGGTCAGTTTATGCAAGGATTACATACAACACACACTGGAGGGGTTGATCATGTAACCTCACTTTCTCTCAGGTTACTTTCTTCCCCTGCTCCTGCAGTTACCAGAAACACAGATTTTAACTGGTGGCCTAAACAGTTAAGGAGGAGACAGTCCTTCAGGTATATCACCTCTAAGATGCTTAGAGCCTTAAAGGTAAGAACCTGTAGCCTGCAATGTGTCCAGGGGGAAATGGATAGCCAGAGAAGATCTTTCAGCACAAAGAGGCCTGAAAATAGCTTTGCCCCTGCATTCTGTACCTATTGAAGTTCCCAGGCAAGCTGACTCTGTAATCTTTGAGCAGCTCTTTCATTGATCAGCCATATCTCAATCCTGTCTTGATTGAGCTTCAGTTTATTGGCCCTTATCTACCTCCTTAAATTCTCCAGGCACCTGTTTAAGACTTCCAATGCTCTACCTGAAAATGCTGTTAAAGAGAATCAGATTTCAGTACCATCTGCATATTGGTAGCTCCTCACACCAAATCTCTGGATGATCTCTCCCATTAGTTGCATGTGAGGACCAGATGCCATTCTGCAGGACATCTGACCATAAGTGCCACAAGATAGAGCAGTAAGCCTTGAGCACCACCTCTGGAAATGGCTATTGGGTAACAACAGAACACTCCCAACCTAGCCAGCCTAGCCTGAAGGATATTATGGCTGATAGTATCTCAAGTCACTAAGAGTACAGAAGCAATCAATAGGGCCATACCTATACCACTTTTGCAGTGAAAATCATCAGTCTGGGCAATCAAGGCTGTTTTTGTTCCAAACCCAGAACTGAATCTGGATAGAAACTGATCTAGATGATCTAACTAGATGATCTGCTCCTCTCACCACACTCACTGATTCTGGGGTGTTGTATGCTTTACCGTACAGCTGATGGTCATAGACGGCTAGAAGCCAAATTGGCCATGACATCTGCCATGAGTCAGGGTTCCTCAACTGAGCTTACAGGCAGATGTAACATCAGGGACCTAATGTGTTATGTATGAGGGCACGCAGGTGGTCCTACAGAGGACCGAGCACATGGTCTCCAGTAGAATCGGGTAGACCTGAACTCTAACTGATGTTGCCACTGTGACAGTCAATCAGTTTAAATGAATCAAGGGGTCTGAGCCAATGGCTTGCTGTCATGACCAGCCCCATTGTTCTTGGTATGTATATACATTGGGATTTTGGGGGGGGGGGGGGGGGTAGCACAGAGAAGTCTTGGCACTTCCTGTATCATTTACTATCACGATTAAAGAGCTGCAACAATTCCAGTGTCATGTGGTTCTTGAATCCACATATTTTTACATAATGTTCCCAACTTGTAGAATTTGGCTCACAAGCATGACATGGGTCTTCAGAGGAGGGTCTTCAGCCTTCCCTCCCACACCATTTTTTCTAAGACAAATGGCCATAGGGGAACCCTGTTTGCCTTGATGTGGAGTTCCATATGCAGTGACCAAAGCTGGGGCTGGCAGTTTTACTGAGGCAGGGGGGCAACCAGCTGTCAGAGGCAGACAAAACTCACAACAAGGCTTCTATAGAAAGAAAGCTTTAATTGGAAGTAGATCTGAATACTCAAACATCTGAAGTTAAGACTGTTCGATATTGAGGAAGCAAGCAGTTATCAATACAATTATCCCGCCGAAACCAGACCCATTCCCAGGGGAGGTGTCATCCCCCACCCAGGTGCCATCCTGGGCTTCCTGCCAAAGTGTCTCTGTTAGCTTGGCCTTGGTCAGCTCGGCGCCTCAAACTACAGATAAGATGTTTACAGGGGCACTGGTAACAAAGTATCACAGAAGGGAGAACATGCAGTGTGAAAAGCTAGGGAGGGGGATCAAAAGGGAGAACAGAGGATCAAACGGAAAACTACAGAGTCATAAGCATAATGGTTACATGGGAAAGCAGCAGAGGTTACACACACACAAAGATGGAGTCTCTCTGGTTCGGCTGATGCAAACATGGTAGAGAGCAGGGGACTGAAGGCAGGGGGGAACTTCCAGCCACTGTAAAGCTTGGGTGGTCATGAAGCCAATGCCACTATATCTTGCAGAAGTGGCTTCCAAACAGTGGCTAAAACTGCTGGCTACATTGCAGTTTGGGAGCCTTAAGTGCAGCCCTCCCCCACTCCCATGCTAGGGTTGAGTCAACTGCCCTGGATGCCCCAGATTTCCCATAAATAACACTACCCCTCTAGTCTGCAGGGGTCTCAGATCCTTCCCTTTTTCCACTCACCTAATCCTAATAAATTCTATCTATTAGCTTGTTCTCTAAGGATGTTGTACTTACAATAACACATTAAGGTCTAGATTTTATTGTGTGTGTGAGGCTCCCAGATGCAGATAGGACACTAACCATGCCCCTTCAGATGTTCAAGAGCTGGTGGTAGTAGTCACATCATACCCTTCTTACACGCATCCACATGTGCACGGGCACACACACGCTAGCTTAGTCTGCTATATACACTTGAATATATACTCTGAAATTTTAGCTCACAGGGTATAGGAAATAAGAAATCAGATGAAAAGGGTAAAATGTGCAGGATAGGGGGGAGAACATCTTCTCTGTATCATCCTCCTGACAAATGAAAAAGCTTGTAACAGCGCAATTAATCCACATAATTAATTACGCCACTGCTGGGCTACAGTAATTTCTTGTTACCTTTCCCTCTAGCTCCTTAGTACCACAACAAACATGAAGTTAACAAATATCAACATGTCTGACAACAACAGGCAAATATATCCTGTTGCGGAAGGTGAACAAAATCATAATACATTTCAAAACATCCCCAAAGTAGCTTTTCATAAATAGTACGTCATACATAGATTACGTGATGATGTGGTGTATTTATGACTTTCTACTATGATGGCTGTGGGATAAGTTGAATAGGCCATTTGTTGCCATGCCAATAAGATCTTGATAGAATGCAAGGTATTCCTCTCTATCCATATGCATGATGTCAACACCCACACATATCCTGTGAACAGCCTTACTTATTATACATATATGACCTTTTTTCCTACATCACAGAAATTCAACAACTTTACAGCATTATACTTTGAAACAGTACTCCATTAATTCTGGTTGCTCTACAACAGCCGGATGTTTTCATGTGTAAGTGCAGTGGCTAACATTGAAAACCAAATGACTGCACCATTTTCTCCTCTGTCATGGCCCCACTAGGTAGACCCAGGGAAGTGACTCTCCCTCTTAGTCTCAAACTTCCCTTTCCTGCTTCAGTAAGGGGATAATAATACAGACTTACTTTACAAGGCAGATTTATGTGAGTTTTTAAGAAACATGTGCAAGCTTTGTGTTGGGAGTTTGGTTGAATAGTACAGCACAATTTCATTTACAACACGCAAACAGCCAAAAGGTAATTTAAAAATAGTAAGCAGCCAATCAGTGCATATAGTGTAATACTGATGCTTTTTATAGAAGCTCAGAGGCTAACGCAGGTTCAGTTCTCACATCTTTATTTCCAATTCTCCAAATTCTGACAAGTTTGGTGTAGTGGTTAGGAGTGTGGACTTCTAATCTGGCATGCCAGGTTCGATTCTGTGCTCCCCCACATGCAACCAGCTGGGTGACCTTGGGCTCGCCACAGCACTGATGAAGCTGTTCTGACCGGGCAGTGATATCAGTGCTCTCTCAGCCTCACCCACCCCACAGGGTGTCTGTTGTGGGGAGAGGAAAGGGAAGGCGACTGTAAGCCACTTTGAGCCTCCTTCGGGTAGGGAAAAGCGGCATATAAGAACCAACTCTTCTTCTTCTTCAAGTTATCCAGATTGTAATCCTTGTTTCTCATTACAACATTCTTCTTCAGCCTATCCCAAGTATTTGGATAGCTGCTGACATGACTAAAATCCACTTCCCCTGTTGCTTTAGTTTTTTTCTCCATAATGGAAACAATAAATGGTTTATAGATAGATTGATTGTTTAGCTGGCTCCTGCAGCTTACCTCCACGTCCCCTTCTCTGAAGGGGTACATCACCACTTCCAGAGTTCTGCAAAGGCCGAAAGATATTTCATAGGTTCCTCCATGGTCCAACAGATGAAAAAGGCTGAATTAAGACATCATTTCCCAAGTTTAAAGCATCATGTGATGTGTTATTAGTCTTCTCTCTTCATCTCTTTCTCCGTTTGGTCTCCGCATTCTGAAACATCAACTTATTAAAAACACTAGTTTTTATGTGCTGCACAATTTTGCTACATTTCATATGTAAACTAACAGCAGAAATTTTCTCTCTCACCATGAGCCTTATAAATCCTCTGAGTCATTAATTTCCTTCATGCCTATTGTGTCATTTGGTCACTGGAATAAACATGTCTTAGTTTTTCTTATTTATCAGAGCAACTAGATTTAATTCCCTTGAACAACTAAGCAATTCAAATGATGCAGTAATTCTATCCCCAGTGAAACTCAATTGCCTTCAAGTGACTTACACTGGAAATTAATTTAACATCATAAATCAGAATGGAAAGATGATTCACAGTTGGCAATAGAAACAGCAAAAATAGCCTTATTCTGTTTTTCACCTGTAAGTAGGTGTTAATGTTGATGCTAGTAGGCAAATTCTTTAAAGTATTAATGTGGTAAAATATGAAAAGGCATGATCATTTCAAAAGTACTATATAATAGTGCTTATAAAAATATGGTCTAAGAATCATTTATTCATCGTACATTAAGTAAATTTCCCAAACACTCTTTAATATAAATGCCTCAATATAATGGGGTTCCTCTAAGGTTGTGCTCCAGAAAGTGAGCAGAAATAAAAATGTATTTAGTGAACTCCTGCTTATGCAACTAGTAGCACAGCTGCAGCAATGCAATGTTTTAATACAGGCTTTAACAAATCCCAGCTACCAGGTAATCATGAATTTCCTGCATTCTGCAGGGGGTTGGACTAAATGACCCTGGAGATCCCTTTCAACTTTATGACCATTTCCACATGGAGGTATAAAGCGTGCATCGCCTCCTGCTTTCAAATGTGCAATAGGAAATCACGCATTTGCATGCTTCCTCCCACATTATTCAGCCTCCCCGTCATGGCTTTTTCCTTCCTGATGAGGCAGCAGAGAAGGCTAAACCATGGACAACCTGAACTTCTCCTCCTGCTTCTTGGGTTGTCCAACAACACAAGCCACCCTTCACAGCAGTTGTTTTGGGCACTCAAACTTCCATCCCCCCCCCAAGTCCAAAAATTAATTTTTAAAATCCCCAAACTTCCGCATTGCTATAGGGAAGTGCCAAACAAAAAACATTTCCTTTGATCCCTTTTTTGGGATACTTTGTATAATGGTCTCTCTCTCTCTGTCTTGGGCAGATTCATGATAGGCTGGCCATGGTAACTGGACCCCGATGACTGTGTGTTCACAATAAAGATTTAAAACACAGAGCATAGATGCCAAGCTAAGGGAGATGGCTGCTTCATCACATGCCCCCCCTTCTTTCCCCATTCATACCCCCCACCAGAAAGCACAAACAGGAATGTGTTTTAGCTGCCCGATCCAAATATTACCACGCACAATGAAGATAACATTTTATTTGTACTGAGGGCACGTTGCTTTGTGGTCCTGTAGTAATGTGGACAGCACCATTTAAAAATAAATTAGTGTTCTGGAAATGGAGAGGGGAGGGCGGGTGTAAGGGCAGGCAAAAAGCTACCTAGACTGTCACACATTTCTCCCTTCAGATGGTCTTGCCCCTGTTTGGGCCCAGAATTGCAGCATGACAAGGAAAGGGAAATCGGTATTTTGCGATGATTACATAAGGTTATGTCAGATTTGGAAGCCACTCCTAGGAGCCTAATTTTTTCCCTGGGACCTGAAAACTCACCTGGAAGAGGATGTGAACATTTCACAAGGCTTTAATTTCATAAGTAAAAATGGGAGGTTGTTCAAGTTATACATTTGGAGTAGTCATACCTTCTTCCCTATGTGCCTGGTTATGAAAATGGAATGTCTTTGCAGGAGAATATCCAAATCCTATTTGTAAAGATCCAAGGCCTGTGGCAGACATGAGACAGCATACCACAGTCTTTCATACAGTAAACAATATTTCATTTCTTTGGCTTCCTTTCTTTTGCTTAGAGGGAAGGTGACATCATGGAATTGACCTGAAGTTACTTCTATGGGGGAAATATTCGGCCCATTGGGAAGCCAAAATCATCCCAAGGACACACATAGGTTTTAGTAATTGACCAAAGAGCACTCTGGGACCATTTAAGATGAGCGAAATGGTGCATGTTGTAACGGTAAATAAAAACTTTCCATGAAATTATGATTATGATTTAGGTTTTGTTTCTTATTCAGCTGCAATTCAATAAGTTACTTGATTATGGAAAACTTCCAGATCTTTGTTCTTCATGGCAGATGTAAGTTTCTTGTCACTATAGTAACATCTTACTGGAGACCAAAGTTCAGTTATTTTACAACTTCGTTACCACAGCTGTTAGTTCAAAGGTTATTGTTATAAATCTATGTCAACAGAAACATCAATAAATGCTCCCTTTCTTTAACAGCAGAAGGGAATCCTTCATTCACTGAATTTCTCACCAAAAGAACCAAAGTACCTAGGGGGAAATCCTGCTTGACTCCCTGAAAAAAATGCCTTCCAAGAGAAAGTCCTTGATGTTTGCCTCTGCTTCTTTCATCAGCATTTGCTCCTTTGTGATAATTTGCCTAGTTCTTGCAACAAAACATTGGATTTCAAGTGAGATTAGTTTTACTTCCGGGATGGCCAATACAACAATCTTCTTTACATATGGGCTTTTTGAAGGACAGTGGTCATCAAAGGTGGTTCACGGACTTGCTGTACCAGACACCCATTTCCAAGGTAACTACTACAGTGAATGTAGTTTTTATTGGAGTGGTTTGGCTTGATGTATTTTATGTAGACTGATGCTGAGAACTTTAATTTGTTTATACAGTTACTTTTATGGCAGACTAGACTTATCGACGGAAAGCAAGGAGTTGTAAAGTAAAAATGGAGAAGAAAATGTTCAACATTGGGTCTTTTAAAATTATCAACTCATTTTTAGGTATGCAGGACAAGCAAAATAGTTTTTTTCATTTTATCATATAACTGCATTGTTGAAATTTGTCACAGACAAATCAGGCATTTCACTGGGAAATGCTTCTATTTTGAATTTCAAGAAATGTCAATGTTCTATATATTCTGAATGTGAAACAGGTGACATCATAGACAACCCACACAAATATTACCAATTTACTCACATGACCAGTCTAATACTTGAGAAGCAAAGCCATACAGGATTGCCTCTTCCCTAGAGGACCTGCAGTCTTGCATGAGTTCATTCTTTCAATGTTATACTGCTTGTCCAAGTAGACAGGTCATGAGATGTGCTAATTGTGCATGTGAGCTAGTTAGAACTGGCTTTAGGATACCATTTGATTTTTAATATTTTGGCATCCTTTTCTGGATGCCATCCGACACATATTTAGGCTTTGAGAATCCCAATGAAATCAAAGTAAGAGTTCTGGGTTTCTTATCTCCATGGTAAAAAGTTCCCTCAGCGGTCTCCAAATTGATCATATGGTTATAATTCCCAAGGACAGAGCTTCTACAAAGCTAGATGGGTACGTAATAAATGCACCTAAGAGAGAAAGAGAGGGAGTAAAGATTAAACTATATGGCATACCAACTTTTCAAATAATAATTGCTGTGCTTTTAATAGAAACAAAGAAGCAAGTTGTTACTAAAGCAGTAATACAACATAACATTTGTGTGAAAATCTATAATTTAGCAGTCATGGAAGATTCCATAAATTGTTAGAAGAAGGTGCCTGTGATATATACAAGTAATGTAAACATTAATCCCATTCACTATATTGTACAGGCACCATATTCTCAGAACTGTTGTCCTACCCTTAGGTAAATGGTGTGACTGGCCTATAACAAGAAGTGTTGCAATAGAAGAAGAAGAAGAGGAAGAGTTGGTTCTTATATGCCGCTTTTCCCTACCCGAAGGAGGCTCAAAGCGGCTTACAGTCGACTTCCCATTCCTCTCCCCACAACAGACACCCTGTGGGGTGGGTGAGGCTGAGAGAGCCCTGATATCACTGCTCGGTCAGAACAGTTTTATCAGTGCCATGGTGAGCCCAAGGTCACCCAGCTGGTTGCATGTGGGGGAGCGCAGAATCGAACCCGGCATGCCAGATTAGAAGTCCGCACTCCTAACCACTACACCAAATTGGTGACCCAGCAGATACTAAATCGACCCAGCAGATACTAGAAAAAGTGGTCTGCTCTTGCTTTTATATTGTGCCATAACAGCAGCTATATATTATGTAGAGATTTATCAAATAATCTACCCTTTATAATAATCTGAACATTCCTAAAAATCAGACCATCAGATTTGACAGTGCTTAATACTTCATATAACATTCATCAAAATTTCAGCACCCTCAAGCAAGTCCAGTTTTAAAGACTTCCAAATGGACATTTCTAAACCTCAAGTTCCAATAACCCAATGAAGAAATGTATCTTTAATCCTAGGTATTTGGAAATTTGCAGTGGAGACTGCAGTGTAGGCCTACACAAAATAACTACTCAGTAAAGGCAGCAATTCAGTTTTTAAACTAAGCTGTTAATACATGGTATGCCAAAACTTAAGAACTGCATGGGCCTATATACATACATATACAGCTTAGAGGAGCCTCCAAGTTAAGGGTATTACAAATACACATTATGAAGACAAGACAGAAGAAGGCCATTGTCTTCCTGGTCTGTTATGAAGGTAAAGACACATCTGGCTGGACACTGTTACAAAGCAAAATTTTGGAGTAGTGGGGGGTCTGATCCAGTATGGCATAATTTTATTTTTGTACCTAACATGAAATCTTTAAGGAAGATTTCAATTGCCCTCAATTGCACACACATGTCTAGACATCATTGGACACTGATTTCTCATGCATCACTTCTGCAAATACAGAATTCCTGCTGATTACAATGGAGACTGGGTGTGAAGCCCAGAAAGTAGAATGTGCTGTAAGACTCTGCAGTGTGTGTGAGATAGATTATTTTTGCCATTACAAAGCAGTGCTTGGGCTGCAAGGAATTTGCTGGCAAGAGCAGTTTGCTTGTATATTAAAAGGTCAGTTAATTAGTAGCCTAGCTGCAAACTAACTAAGACCTTAGATATTATCCCACAAATTTATTGTGACTGCATCTCTACTGAACAATAAATCTGATCTCCTGTTTTATATTTTGTAAATTAACAGTGCAGAGCACATAAAACTCAAAATGTTAAGAGGCTGCCACTAACAATTTATATAGTGCAACATTCACAACCATGGCTCCTACTAACTCACTTTCCGAAAGCGTTGGTCACCTCTGAACATTGTTAAAAGTCTTATTTAAATAAAACATTTTAAATTTAAACATTGACCTGAAAGGCTATTACCTGAATTTCCATTCCAACTATATTACCTACTGCTGCCTACTACCAAAGTGCCAGCAATCTGTCTAAATAAACATTATTTGAAATATGTTGCCAGAATTTTGACACTTCTACCTGTTCAGTTAAAACATTTCAATACTATCTCTCTCCCAAAAGGCCTGAGGTAAGTGACATTTATTAATTTAGCATTTGCATTCATAAACTGCCCCTATTTAATCAGGGCAGTTTACATCTATTGGCATAAAATACATCTGTTAATATGAATAAATAGTTAACAGTTAAAATCAACAATTTGTAATTGATAGGCACCATAACCTAGCCACCAGATCTAGTTGGCTAAACCAGTTGGATTAAAAACGATTTTGAATTGAGGAAAATGAGCAGGGATGATGTGCAGGGAAAGCCCATTAATGTTCAGTTTATATGACTGTCTGAACACATCTCAACCATAAGCCTGGCAGAAGAGCTTTGTCTTGCAGGCCCTGTGGAACTGTGCCAGAGAGCCAGCGTGGTATAGTAGTTAAGAGTGGTGGCTTCTAATCTGGCAAGCTGGGTTTGATGTCCCACTCCTTTGCATGCAGCCAGATGGGTGATCTTAGGCTCATCACAGACCTGATAGTGCTGTTCTGACCGAGCAGCCCTGTCAGAATTCCCTTAGCCTCACCTACTTCTGTTGTGGGAAGAGGAAGGGAAGGTGATTATAAGCTACTTGCAGACTCCTTGGGATAGTGAAAAGTGGAGTATAAGAACCAACTCTTCTTCTTCAGTTCCATCAGAGTCTTGATGTCCTCTGGGAGCTCATTCTACCAGGCAGGAGCCAACGTGGAAAAAGCCCTGGCTCTGGACATTTTTAAACAAAGGCTAGATAGTCATGCTGATTTTATTAACTTAGGCAGATTGTGAATGGGAGGGCAGGAAGGGATGTGCCAGTGTTTGTTTCTTGTGGCCCTTGCTTGCATATCCAGGGTATTGCTGGTCACCACTGTGGAATGAGTTGAATTTCCTCCAGGCCTGGCTGAATTCTGGAGATTTTTGGTGAGTGGGGATCACTTGGACATGAAATTAGAGTCACTGTGGGTAGGCAGGTAGTTGTGAGTTCCTGCATTGTACAGAGGGTTGGACCTGGAGATCCCTTCCAACTCTATGATTCTATGGTTAAGGCCAGTCAGATTTCTTTGGGACCAGGGAGTACCAGTTTGCTGTGGCTGAGTGCAGCACCTTCCAAGAGACATATTCATAAAGGCAGTCCCTTGGATATGCTGGGCCCTGACCACGTATGGCCTTGAAGGTGAGAACCAATGTAGCTGCTGCAGTACCAGTTTGATGTGGGCCCTCCATGGTGTTCTAGTGAGGACCTGCACAGCAGCATTTTGGACCAGCTGTAATTTCCATATTAGGGTCAAATGTAGGCCTATGTAGAATGAATTACAGTAATCCAATCTAGAGGTGACCATTGCATGGATTACTATGGCCAGGTGTTCTGGGGGCAGGTAATATATTCCAATAATGGCATCTCACCTGTAGAATGTCTTTCATCCTAAGCCTTCTCTGGTGCCTACATTATTCTTCTTTTATGTAACAGGCCAAAATGTTTCTGTTTACCTAGGGTTCCTATTAAGGTGTTAAATTTTACCAGCATTTTTATACTGTGTGTTAGTCTCAAAAACTGGTATTCGTTTAAAGCTAATTCTGACATGTCTGTTTTTTGCATGTCTGTCTTTTTGGTGTTTAAGAAAAAGCTAAATTTCTAGCTTACTTTGTAAACAACTGTTGACTTTTGTAAACAACTGTTTTAGGCCTTCCTTAGTTTCTGACAGGAGGGTACTGTCATCAACATGCTGAAGATTATTTATGTTCCTTCCTGCAATCTTAAATCCAGTGTTTGATTCTTTGAGTTCAATCCCTCTCATAATGATTTCAGCATACAAGTTAAACAGGAAAGGGGAAAGAATACAACCTTGGCACACTTCTTTCTCTATTTTGAATCAGTCAGTGTCACCAAATAGTATACGTACAGTGGATTGTAGGTTTGTGTAGAGTGACTGTATCAGTTTGGTCAAATGCTCTGGCACCCCCAAATTTTGCAAGGCTTCCCACAATTTTTTGTGATCCACATTATCAAAAGCTTTCTTGTAGTCAATAAAGCAGATATAGACATCCTCCTGATATTCCCATGACTTTTCCAGAATCCAGCACAAATTTGCTATGTGGTCATGAGTGCCATACCCCTGTCAAAAGCCACCTTGAACATCTGGTAATTCCCTTTTAATGGTTGTTGCTATGCATTGTTGTATGTTTTAAAGCAAGATCTTACTAGCATGAGAAATGAGGGCTATTGTACAGTAATTGGAACAGTTTTTTGAGTCATTCTTTTTGGGTAATGGGATGAACACAGATCATTTCCACTCCTCTGGCCAATTATTAGTTTCCCACATTTTCTGGCACAAAACTGTAATGATTTTGGTCTTAGCAAATTCCACGGATATGATGTCAATGCCTGGGACCTTGTTTGACAATTGACTCAAGGCCCGTTCAACTTCATCCTCAAGAATGGCCAGTTCAAGTTGTATTTCTATTTTGTTTTGATTTTAAAGAGAGCAACCTTCTGTTCTGCATACAGTTCTTTTGTGTATTCCCGCCATCTGTTCTTGATGCTTTGTTGGTCAGTCAGTTCCTTCCCTTGTTTATCTTTGATAATGCTTTTGTGAGCAGCAAACTTCAACTTGTGCAAAAGCATTTATATTGTGTGTCTTTTTGTAGTCGTCTACTCCTGTTTAATGTTGTGTATTTACATGATGTTTGCATGATGGGTGTTTCATGACTGACAGACTGATAGAATTTGAAAAATGTAATTCAAAACGAACAATAATCTGGGTAACGTGTCATTTGACCAACAAATCTGGAAATAAAAAGTGGTCATTGGGCCTACCTTTGCCTCTGACCTTCAATCAAAATCACAGTTTGAATTCTACTATTTGCATACACGGACTGATATAAATAAAAATCAGGCATAAAATTGAGTCATCAATCACCATGTGCTTGAATGCACTCCAGAGTGCTGTTGCAGAGGGTCTCATTTTCTACAAATGTGTATAGCACTTTATGCTAATATACTGTTTCCCAGCAACATGCTTGTTATAGCAAACTGTGATAGGATCCAGAAAAAATGGTAAAAGAAAACTCATAAAGACTGTTTATGCACTGGGAACTTCACTGCTCCAGCTCCCGTGCAGGAGCACAAATCGGGAGTGGATAAGGTGCACCAGGCCAAATGCTCCCCCATGTGGGTGGGGCACCCTGCCATGACTAAAACTCCAGCCTGCAGCCTGACATGAAACCTTCAGGGCATAAATGGTCAAAAAGAGGAGGGAAAAAAGAAAGAAAATAATAATACGTACAAGGTTTGTTTGTATCTATGCAGATCACAGCCCATAAACTGTTAACAACAGGCAGAATCAGTGTATTGGACTGACAGGCTAAGAAGGAGTGGGGCAGGAGTAGGGAAAAAGTGAGAGAAAGGCTAGTCAGATTGAAGCCAGTCTGAAAGGGGATTCAGAAAAGTCAGTCAAGTGAGGCACTCAGACAGAAGAGCTTGGAGGGGGGGGGATATGGATTCAGTCCTGTTTTTAAATACAGCTTTGGAGAACAAATAAGGGGCAGGCTTAAAAGACGTTTGGGGGCAAGAAATCCAAACTCTGGTGCATACTGGGGAATATTATTCTGGGGGAAAAAGCATTGCTTGCCCAGGTGCTAAGACAGCTGAGCAGCTAAATTCAGGAGAGCTCTGAAAGGGAAGTGTGGTATTGAAAGACTGAGGAAATGTGGGCTAAGAAAGAGAAGTATGTCAGTGAAAGGACCATTCTCTAGCCCTGAGGGAAACTTTATTCACCTGAGGCGATTGCTTCATGGCTGTGAAGATTCCCAGAGAAAAAAAGTACAATTCTCTCAGTAATAAAATCTGCTTCACAATTAATAATATATTGAAACATCATTTATTTAAGAATATCCATATATTTAATAAAGTTCAATTTCTTATTGTTATTCTCTAAAGAGTCAGTGATCTAACCTCTGTGGTAAAATTGTATGCCTAAACTGTCAGTTGTTCAGAAATCCTTTTGTATCATAAGGGACTAGGGTAGAACAATTAGAGAAGAACAAGAGAAAGAAGATTAGGGAACTTCCTTATTACTAAAGAAGTCAAAGTTACGCATCTTAGTTCCCTGCACCCTTCCATCATATCTGGGTACAAAGGACACTGAATTCACACAAGGCTATTCACACGCCATTTTTACCTGTAATACATTAATTCAATATTCTCCAGTAATACATTAGTCTTCCATGTTAACCTTGCAGTATTATTTTTCAGTTGCAGACTTGATGGACGGTACAGTGAAGACTTTCAATATCCTGATTATCATTCTTCTAGTTCTCAGCTTGCTCAGCTCCTTCCTGAGTGCAGGGTTTACCTGCTATAATGCTGTCAGCAATCCCTATCAGACCTTTTTAGGGCCTGTCGGAGCCTATACCTGGAATTCCATATCAAGTAAGTAGTATAAATGACAATATAAATATTTTCCCCATAAAATCCCTTGTAATGCAGCATGATTATACCACCTAAACAATACTTCTAGTATATTTGCCTGTGAAATTAGGCCACAAAAACTCTGCAGCAATTTCTAACTTGCAGATGATATGTGGGCATAGTTGTAGACAGAAAGACTGAGTGACAAGATATCTTCCAAAATCACTAGCAAGGAGTGCTATCCTAAAGAGAGTTGTGCTCCTCCTGGAATAATGGGATTGATGGGTACAACTTATTTAAAAGGGATAGACAGAAGGGGGGATGAGTAGCTATGTTAAGAATATATATACTTGTGAGGAGATATATGTGTCTGAGCATGAGAGTTCAGCTGAGAGTCTTTGGGTAAAAATAAAAGGAGTAGGAAATAATAGTGGGATTATGGTAGGGGTCTGTTATAGACCACCAGACCAGGCAGAGGACTTGTAAAAGATGCTCCTAAACCAGATTACAAAATTCTCAGAGAGATGGGGTCTAGTGGTCATGGGAGATTTCAATTACCCAGGTATATGTTGGAAGACCAGCTCTGCTAAAAAATGAAAAGGCCAATAAAATTTTGACTTGTCTTGCTGACAACTTCATTTCCCAGAAAGTGGAAAGGGCAACCAGGGGGTCTGCTATTTTAGACTCGATTCTCACCAATAGGGAAGAACTGGTTGACAAGGTAAAAGTTGTGGGCACCCTTGGTAGCAGTGACCATGTGATTTTAGACTTTATGATCTTGGGGAAGAGAAAAGCTGTCTGTAGTCATACATACAGGCTGGACTACAGGAAGGCAAATTTTAGCAAACTTAAAGTTATGTTGGGTAGAATCCTGTGGTCAGAAAAACTGAAGGAGATGGAAGTCCAAGACGGTTGGGAGTTTCTCAAAAGTGAAATACTGAAGACACAATCACAGACAATTCCCTTGAGAATTAAAACAAGGAGGAACCTAAAGAAACCAGGGTGGCTCCATAAACAGCTTTCAAAATACTTGAATAATAAAAAGATTCATTTAGGAAATGGAAGGAAGACCTTATGACCAAGGAGAAATATAAACAAATAACTAATGCTGGTAGGAAGAGTGTTAGAAAAGCTATAGTTTAGCATGAGCTTAGGCTACCAAGAAATGCTAAAAACAATGAAAAAGGTTCTTTAGTTATTTTCAAAGTAAGAAAAAGAATAGGGATATGGTAGGACCATTGTGGGAACAAGAAAGGGACATTGTAACAAGTGATAAAGAGAGAGCTGAACTGCTCAATTCCTACTTCTCAGTCTTCTCTTGTGAGGGGAATCATGGCAGAGTCATTTCACCTGATGAGGGACGGGAGTTATGGCCTAGGATCACTATACATGTAATCCATAAACACTTAGTTTCTTTAAATAAAACCAAAGGTACTAAAAGAACTTGCAGATGTAATTTCTGTGCCTCTATCCATTATTTCTGACAATTCTTGGAGAACAGATGAAGTGCCAGAAGATTAGAGGTAGGCAAATGTTGTTCCCATCTTCAAGAAGGAGGAAAAGGAGGATCTGAGTAACTACCAACCCATCAACTTTGAAGTCTATAGCTGGCAAACTTTTAGAACAAATCATCAAACAGTTAGTCCTTGAGCAGTTAGAGCAGATGACTGTAATGACTAAGGGCATTTCTGCATGCCATAAATGTAGCATAATACTTACCTAATGAAGACAATATATTTTGACCCCTCCATATGATGTCGCCCACACCCTGCATCTGGACTGCAAACTGCTCGCTACATCCTCTATTTTAAAATGCTTATCTGGGAAACCCAAAAAGAGGATTCACCAACCTAAAAGGCACTAGCTTATGGAGAGCAAACAGCAGGCAACCAGCAGAAGGAAGGTATGGAGGCTCAAACGTGCTAAAGTCATCTGCAGCATCCTGCCCTTGCTTGTGACTCCCTCTCCCTTGTTCCCGGGGTTTAGAATTACCTTTTTAAAAATGGCGAACTTCCTGGAGCAACAAATAGATGGACATGCGTGTAGGTGATGCTAGAAATTAAAGAATATATCATTCAACAAAGTGTACCTTTCAAAAGTTTTCTCCCCCTGCCCCCAAAAATCAGGAATGATATTAATTTACTCATTTATCAAAGGACTCAGCCACTTTGGCTTCAGTGCCCATGGAAGTCAATGGCACCATAGACTATAATGGGAATGTCGGCATTCCCACCTTTCCTGGGGCCTGGGGGTGGGGGGTTGAGGTGCAGCCTTCAAACTTTCAGGGTCTTCCCAGACTCCCCTCCAAATTTCAAAATGATTTGTCCAAGGGGACCACATTTAGGGGTTCCCAAAAATGGTGCTCCATCTGCTCCATTATATCCTATGGAACTGACTCCCCACTGGTTATAATGGTGGGATGGGGGCCCCTTGGACCAATCATTTTGAAATTTGGAGGGGAGTCAGGGAAGAGCCTCCCAGAGCTACCCTGAAAGTTTGAAGGCTGTACCTCAACCCCATCCCCCTGGCCCCAGGAAAGGCAGGAACGCCGAAATTCCCATTACAATCTATGGTGCCTTTGACTTTCATGGGCACCGAAGCCAAGGCGACCAAATCAGGCCCTTTGTGCACAAGCCCACTCATGATTCCATAAGGGGTGGCATTAAAAAGCAGTATGTAGCTATGATTATATTCATAGGTATGGCAACGTTGAAGTATGATTTAAAAAAATAGTGGGCATCGCGGGACCTTTAAATTGTGTCAGAATATGGAGGAAGAGGATTGGTTGCCTGAATTGATTGACAGGCGGAAGCGCGATGCATATAAGGCATGTTGCTCTCTTCCGCCTCTTCCACTGTGGGTGGGCAGGTAGTTGTGAGTTCCTGCATTGTGCAGGAGGTAGACTAGATGACCCTGGAGGCCCCTTCCAACTCTATGCTTCTATGATTCCTCTAAGTGCAGAGACTTTAAGGGTAATCTTAAGAATATACTTTCCTGAGAATAAGCCACATTAAATAGATCTAAGTAGGATTCTGAGAAGACCTGCTTAGCTGTGGTCTCTTAGAAAGGTATAACTCTGTTCAGAATTGTACTATTAAAGAGAAAAAATAGTTTTAAGCATTTAAAACACATTGCCGAATAAATTGTCTTTATAAAAGTACTCATCTTTCCAATACAACCAGTTACTTATTATTATTTATTTACTGTATGGTGAGTGTGATATACCCATGAGATCTGGGGATCGTTTGACAGCCAGGCAAGGCACACTCAGAGGTGGTTTTGCCCTTTCCCATCTTCACATCATGACCCCTAGTGTTCCTTGGGAGGAACTACCACCCAAATCCTTGGAGTTTTCCCATAGAAATACTAGCCTGGATTGGCCCCACTTAGCTTCTGAGATCTGATCAGATCAGGCTAGCACAACCAGTACAAGGTTCTGGAGCAAACAAGTACCTACTTCCTTGTCCATTAAAAAACAAAACAAAACAAAACCTTCCATTCTGTCTGCCAAACACACCATGAAGCCAAATCTAGAATGCTCAGCAGGAATAATTCTCTCTCCCCTGCATTTCAACCGTGGCATGATCTGTGACCACTTCACCAGTTTGACACATTTATTGGCAATTGCCATAAACAATTAGATGAGCCTGTGTTTCATATGTGTGCACAAACATATCTTTTTACTCACTGTGCTGCATCACAGTCTTCAGTTAAATTCTTGCCAAAATGAGTGGAGTCCATTGCCTGTAAACCACTAAAACATCATGTTATTCTTCTGAATAATATTTTGTGGATTGTCTGCTTATTTATTTCAATTTATTTGTTTAATCCTGCCTTTGCATTAATGAGCTCAGGTCCATGGTCCCTCCTTTCCATTCTACAACCCTGTGAGGTAGTTTAAGCCAAGAAGATTCATTGGCCCAGGATCACCCAGTGAGTTTCATGACAGAATGGGGACTGTAACCTCATCTGCCCAGTCATAATAAAGCCAGGCCTCTTTGGTTTAGATCTTACTGTATGAAGACTGAAAGATCTTCTAAAAGTAATGTATAATACACTGCAGCTAAGCACTGTACAGAAAGATCTGTAATGGTGAGAAAGTGGACATTCAGGGAAGCTTGTCCACCATTACTGATAAAGAAAAGGTGAAAGAATAGACATATAACTGACAAAGGTATTTACCAACCAACAGACTAATACAGACCTGGTCATAAGACAGAATTGTGCTGCTAAGTATACTTTCCCAATATGTTTAGTTTACACATCAGTGACAGTGCTGTCTCACTGGCTGGAGAAATAAACCATGTCCTCCTTAAATGAAACTGAAACAAGTTTCACCAAAAGAAAATGAATACTTTTTTGTATAGCATACTGAATATTAGAGTCAATAGCTACAATCTAAATGAGCCATGAATTCATATGTATGTGGGAACCCGTGAGAGTTTTTCGCAGTAACAGCTGCAGAGACAAGAAGCTTTTAAACCTCAACAGCTCTTTTGGACTGTGGCCAATATTTCTTAGATAAATTCAGTGTTTTAATCCATTATCCTTATAAGTAATACAAATAGAAGCAATAACATTTGTACAAAACCCCACCATCCATATCCTTTCACAATCCCAATTTCAATACTGTATATATTTTTCATGAGTTTAATGAATGGTGAAGGTTGGAAATAGCCTGCCAACCCTTCAGTGAGAATTCTGTTGGAGTTTTGACACTCTACCCTTTCACCAACAGTGCCTCATTTGATAGAAAACAGTATAGCTGATATATGTAATTGAAAGACTTAAACTGCAAGCAAAAATAGTTTGATTTTTTAAAAGTGGTTGCACAATAATAGCAAATCTAACAATGACATTGATCAGGCAACAATTCTGGGGAAATATATTCTATTGGGCCCAGGACAAGGGAGATATTCCAATCACTGAGATGCATCAGAAAAAACTACAAAATACATAACACCCTGAAGCTGCTTCTGTTTCCCAGGTGGCTCTTTCCCAGGTGGCTCATGAGCCTAAGCTGTCATTACACATTTGTAAGTGTATAATTATGAGGCACCTGTAAGCATCCTGCACATCTGGTTAGACCCACTGTACAAGAAGGCAGCTTTCCCATATAATGGGCCAGCCCTTTGACTTTGGAGGGCCCGTTTGGACGACCCCTGTGTAATCCACCTTGAGTCTCAGTGAGAAAAGTGTACTTTAAATAAAGAAAAAAATTAAAATGCATTCCAAAAATAAAGGCTAAAATTTACTTTTTGATATAAACCATTATTTCAGGTCTAGACTATCTAGAGAAATACATTCATTAAAATTCAGGTAATGCAGACTACTAAAGATGTAGTACTTCTTCCTGGAGAATTGTGCTGCTGTTTTAAAATGGTTAACAGGGGCAGAGGGGAGAACCACCCTTCTCAGACTTCATATTACTATTATATGCCAATTGTTCTTTCAAAAATACTATTTCTGCAACATTTACATCTCAATTTTTTTAGGTATCTGCATTTTTCTGACCTTGATACTGTTTGCTGTGAATGTGGAAGCAAATGAACTATCTGTTCGAATGGCCACCAAAACATCTTCTCCTCCTTCAACACCATACAAACTACGCAACTATTATGGATATTCATACTGGATCATGCTTCTTATAGTCTTTTTAAATGCTGCAAACATCATTATAATTGTTTTCTACCAAAAAGCAAGATATTCAAAAAGGAAGGAACAAGAGCGACCCATGGAAAGTGCTCCAAAAGATGGAATTTTATTTTAATAGCATCTGTAACTTTATTTCAAGACTATCAGTCACCTGTAAGTAAGGCATGCTGACTTACTCAGATCCTAAGCATCAACCATTAAGTACAAGGTTTCTGCTTACCTGACTAAAATAAAACAACGCTGTGTTAACAACTGGAACGGATAATGGCAAAGCATATGGTTGAATCTGCAAATAGATCCTGCTAATGGTAGCATTCTCTCCCATGGAAAAAGTTCTTCCACCAGAGGAAAGCACTACAGTTAGCAGAAAATAGTTTTTAAAGACTCTTAGAGTTGGTCACTTTAGAATTGCCTTTCACAATTTGTCTGAACAAAACTCAGCAGCCACCCATGGAAACCAACCTACTTATCATGAACCCCTGGCAGTCCACAGACCGTGTAGACTAAAACTGTCACAAGTTTGGTATGGCTAACTATGCATTCCACCTTTCCCCCACCCCTTATGAATTTTACTAGAACATCTAGTTTGAAATATATCACTCAAAGCATTCTGTTTTGTAAATAAACTTTTCTCCTTTGGATTCAGGTTTTCCTGCAAAATGTTATCAATCAGGGAGAGATAGTTGTTGTGAGAAAGCAGCATGCAGAAAAAGGCTAAGCAGACGCACATAGGCCCATTATGCACGGCAGCAGCTACTCCGAGCTGCTGCCGTGCCATTGCGGGCGTGGTGTGCAGGGCTGCCCTGGTGTAGCGCGCACACACGCCCATTGAGCCGGAGCCAGGAGGCCTGGAACGCTGCTGGCTACGGTAAGCGGCAGCGGTCGGGGGGAGGGGCCAGTGGGGAGTGGGGGGGCTGGGCCCCCTCCATATGTTACGGCGGGGACAGGGGGTTGCCCCTGCCAGTTCTGCAGGTTCGCGGAGCCCACAGGGGCATGCGGTGTCCCTGTAGGGACACCATAGGTTGGGGTCGGGTGGGCCAAAAGGCCATTAACCACAGCGCCGGCCCACCTCAGCCCCTGCTGCCGCCCAGTGTATCCAGGAAGCTGTGGAAGTTCCCGCTTTGCACAAGGCGGGCCTTCCGTAGCCCTAGGCCGCGACATGCCCACGCTGGCAGCGGCGGCGAGCATTATTGGGGATTTTCTGCCGCCGCCAGCGCGGGCATTCTGCCCCGTGCATAATGGGTCATAATATCACTGCTGAAGATCAAACTTTCCTGAATCTAACAGGAGGGGCCATTATTAAATGTTGAGCCCCTATTGAAAAGACTGGACACGCTCACAGAATATCAGCTTTATTGACTTGCAGGTGGGCATGTTAGCTGGAAGGAGACCCAACACACTGTTTTTTGGCTTTTTACACGGCCACAGCTTTTATTTAACATTCCAATGGAAAGGTTGGCAACCATGAGAAAGGAGCCTGGCCTGCCAGTCAGCTGACTGGTGTCTAATCCCCAGACTCCTAGAGGCACCCTGAAGATCCGCCCTGTTTGCAGCAGGGAACTTGGATCCCCTTGCTTCTTGGAATCCTCCTCTAACAGGGAAGCAACCTTGGTGGGGGAGCCAAAGGACACCAACCTAAGTTGGCCATCCTCAGGTCACTTGGCAAACGGGCCTCCAAGCCTTCCCAGCCGGGTCAGCTCTGCCCATAACTGTGCCACCTCTTAGGAGGCTCCACACCCCAGGGTGCCTGGTACAGAGACAGGGCCCCCTGCCAACAAGCTCCTACTCATGGAAAACCCTGCAGCTGTAACAATACAACACTTCTAACAACTTAATACCAAACTGTAAAGCCATACACAGGGAGGGAGGGAAGCTGTCTACCATTGAGCCATGAGCGAGAGGCCAAGCCCTAGCACATGTTGCCTTAAATTGCTGGGACCCACATACCTGAGGGACTGCCTACCACCCTATGCCCCCCTGCAGGGCTCTGTGCTCTGCGAGTGAGAATCTTCTGGTCGTTCCTGGCCCTGGGAAGCACGCCTAGCCTTGACCAGGGCCAGGGTCTTTTCGGTCCTGGCCCCCACCTGGTGGAACAAGCTCCCGGGAGAGCTGCAGGCCCTACAGGACCTTTCAACGTTCCACAGGGCCTGCAAGATGGAGCTCTTCCACCAGGTCTACAGTTGAGGCTGGGGCTGCCGTGGTACATCAACTGCTCTCCCCCGGGCTTCTTCCTGAACACTGTTGACCTCCTTCTCCTCTGACCCCCCTTTTAGGAAGGGGGGTAGGAAGAGGATCTTATTATTGTGCTGCCATGTTGTGATGGATTTTAAGTCTTTTAATGGGAGTTTTAATGGGGTTTTAAGACACTGTAACTCGCCATGAGCCATTTGGGAGTGGCGGGAAATAAATCTAAATCTAAATCTAAATAATAATAATAATAATAATAATAATAATAATAATAATAATAATAATAAATAGGCACTGCTGGGACCACCCAGCGTGAGCATGCTGCTGTCTCGCTGCCCACACTGCCCAAGGACCCGGCTGTCACTCTTGCCTCCCAGCCACCCCCTCATCGCATCAACAAGCAGCCTCGGCAAATGCTGGCCACATTGTAGCTAAATGGAACCTCCAAATCCAAAGGAATTTGAATGCTATATGCACTCTGAACCTTTATGTCCCCCCCCCCAAATATTTCTGTGTTGATTACTGGAGTATAGACTCTACATTACAATCTGAAGAATCAGAGTTAGTTTGGCCGGTGTGTGTGCGTGTGTGCAGACCATCCCGTTTGCATGAACCTGCCGATTGGTCAATTTTAGTAGGGGAGTGTTCATTGGAAGAAAAGGTGGTTCTTTGAACCGTTGTACTGTTATGTTGCCCACAGCACTCAGTTGGGAGGCATGTGTGTGTGAAAGAATGTGTGCATGCTTGCTCGCTCACACATCCACCCTAAGATCATTATAGTTCCATGGCTGTGTGGCTGTGTGACTTTTCCCTCCCCTTTATGAAGACACACAGGGATGGTAGCCTCCTTAGGGCATGTACAATTTGTCACACACAACTTGAAAAGGCACAATAAAATCAGAGTCCAGTAGCACCTTTAAGACCAACAAAGATTTATTCAAGGCGTGAGCTTTCGAGTGCAAGCAAGTAGCACAAAATTTTATTGTGCTCCTTCAGAGCAACACAGCTATCTATTTGAATCTAACTTGAAAAGGGGCTCTTCAGCATCTGCCAGTAAAGGAGGAACAGAGGCCTTAAGTGGTCCATTATAGGTTTTAATTCAAAATAGGAGTCCTCTTGTTAAAGTTGGTGAACTGCTGTTACAGTATATTTCATACACTGATTCCTTTTATATTGAGCTACCAAATCATCTTTTTAACCTTCTTAAAAGGCCATTAATGTCTGTTGGCCTTAAGGCCCTATTGCTGTAGCAACCCCTAGCTGCCAACTGACATCCATCTATGCTTCTCTTCAGAAATTGCTGGACTTTCCTTTATGTCACCTTTTATCTCAAAGGTTCTGTACCAATGACATAAAGGATATTCATTTGGCTGAAAGCTCCAAGCTGAGAATTTTCAGAAAGGAGACCAAGATAAGCATCCACACTCAAGGTGATTATTATATGAAAACTGAAAATCTCCCAAGGGTTGTCCACTGCCGATAACCGTCTCCTACTGTTATTCAATTTTTGGAGTCCTGCTGAGCCATTTATTTTTCAAAGCTTAAGACACAGATTCCCTGATAACACAAATGCTTTGCTTCTATCATGCCCAATGTCTGGTTGTAGATTTAATCACATGGCGTGATGGATGTTGGCTCAGCAAAACAGTGACAATTGCTCGCTGAAGCTCACTGTGAAAATTTGTGCAGCCCAAGCAAAATGGGAAAGCGCTTGGCTGTGTGCCGATACAGCTTTGGGCAGGCGCAAAGCATCTATTTCAGCTTAAACATCTGCAATAGAGAAATCTACATACACTCTCCAGCTATCTCCCAAAGGACTTACTCAACAAACCACATGAAATTTATGTTGGCTTGGTCATATAAGCTAATCATGAGGTTCTTGCACATAATTGATTCAGGACTGCTATTCCACCTTATTTGTTCTTTGAGGCACATCAAGATTCCTTGCTTGATCGTCACAACATGAGTAGTGTACAAAGTCTCCAGATTTAAAACTCAGTTTCTACCACAGATATCTGTGATCTTTAGTCAGTGAAAAGTTATTTAATTTAATTTATTTATTTACTTGATTTTTAGTTCGCCTCTTTCGAACGACTCGAGGTGATTTACATTAGACATAAAACCCAGTAAAACCCCCTGCCTGATAAAACACAAAAATCCAGCTACAAGATGGCTAAAAACTGTCCCTCTCCCCACAGCCAGTCCATGAGGGAGGTTGCAAGATGGTTGAGCACAGCCGGGGGGGGGGGGGCTATATCTTAGTTTGGCCTCAATGTGGTAGAAGAGCCCCATTTTACAGGCCGTGCGGAACTTTGACAGCTCCGTCAGTGTCCTCAGATCTCCCAGGAGCTCATTCCACTAGGTTGGGGCCAGGACTGAAATGGCCCTTGTTGTTGTTGTTGTTGTTAGGTGCGAAGTCGTGTCCAACCCATCGCTACCCCATGGACAATGATCCTCCAGGCCTTATTGTCCTCTACCATTCCCCAGAGTCCATTTAAGTTTGCCTTTAAGTTTGAAAAGGTCCTAGCCCGAGTCAACTATATGTATGCACATCTGGAGAACAACTGCACAGCAAGGCTGGATGGGTTTCATTGTTGTTGCTGCATGTTTCTGTCTTTGCTGCTGAAGAGGCAGTTATTTATCTGTTTGCATTTCAAAATATAAGCTATAGAGTGATTAGCCTCTTTAGCTTATATTGTAAATAGAAGCGACTCTATTTACACAAGGAACACAAGCCTAGAGTTGCCAACCATCAGGTGGCGACTGGAGAGCTCCTGGGATTACAACTGGCCACCAGGTGACAGAGATCAGTTCACCTGGAGAAAATGACAGCTTTGGAAGTGGGATCTATGACACTATAATCCATAAAGGTCCCTGCCCAAACTTTGCCCTCCTCAGACTCCACCCCCCCCCCCCAGTTTTCCAGGTAGTGGTTAGGAGTGCAAACTTCTAGGGTCTTTCCACACTCCTTCAAAATCGCACAATGGCTGCCAATTGAAATCACTACAGTTTTGCCATTATGCACAACGTCGTTGACAATCTGCCACACACCTGAAACCGATCCGCAAAAAGCGCTTCCTTGTAGCGCTTTCAGGGAAATCCCCAAAAGTGGATTCACCCTCCGGAAAGCGCTACACTCCTGCAACCAATCTGCAACACTAGCGGGAAAGTTCTGTGCGTTACCATTGTTGTGGTTTCTACAAAGTCCCTCCCCCTGGCTCTCTCCTCTGATCTTCCGGCGAAGCGATTGCCATTTTTATTTCTCCGAGCAAGCGGAGATCAAATCACCGGCAAGCCTTCGTTTACCCAGTGAAGCTTCCCCGGCTGCAGTCCCTCCCCAAAGCTCTTTACAGTCTCTTTACAGTCACTAAGCACAAACAACAGAGAAGCCCGTTTGCTGATGTATTTTCCCTTTATTTTTTACACTGTTTTTGGCCAAAAATCGGGCCCGTGAGGGGGGGGGGGGTTTCACTTGGGGGGAGCGTGGCAATGATGAAACGACAGCTCAAACACACCTGCCAGCTGGATGGGTCTCTCCATTGCAACGAATCAACACATATTCGTTGCAATGGGTGTGTGGGTTTTTTTTTTAAAACCTTTCTTAAAGGGAAAGGGGCTGTTTGGGAGCATGCTAACGGCTGCCCATTGGCTGCTTGATGGCCAGGGGCGGGACGAGCTTGGCAATAGCGCTTCCTTTCTAGCGATTTTTGCTGCGACCGGAAGCTTGTGGGAAACGATGGAAACGCAACTGGATTCCACTACAAAGTCAGGTATGCATAATGACGAATTCCACTATTTTAAATGGCGATTTTTCGTTCAGCAAACAATTTGCTACAAGGATCCCGGTGCGGAAAGCCCCCTAATCTGGCATGCCAGGTTCGATTCTGCACTCCCCCACATGCAGCCAGCTGAGTGACCTTGGGATCGCCACGGCACTGAGAAAGCTGTTCTGACCGAGCAGTGATATCAGCGCACTCTCAGCCTCACCCACCCCACAGGGTGTCTGTTGTGGGGAGAGAAAAGGGAAGGCAACTGCAAGCCGCTTTGAGCCTCCTTCGGGTAGAGAAAAGTGGCATATAAGAACCAACTCTTCTTCTTCTTCTTCTGTATCCCGACCCACAGGTGGCAACCCTACCAAATGTAAGATGATTCCCTACAAACATTATACACAATTTTGGTTTTTTAAACATTGCTGCATATAAATGTAATTCACATGTAGATTTAAGAAAACATATGGGAGAAACCCCATAGGTTGATAAATAGGTATTAGGGTTTTTTTTAAAAATCTCTGGGTATTATTTTCCTCTGTTTTCTCTAGGGTTTAAGGAATCCACCACAATGTCTTAAGCATCAGGTAAACCAAGTCTAAGAACAAGTTTTATATAAAATGAAAAGCCAATCTGCATGACTGTTTCAGCCTGAGGAAGTCATATTTTCTTGTTATTAGTGCTCATTTCTAGCCATGTCAGACCATGACAAGAGGACTGTTTCTTTTCCTCAATATACTGAGACTATTGGTATACTGTCATGCACCAAAAGCCAAATCCAGCAACACCCTTGTACCTCCACTAGGGTTACAAATGCCACGCAAGGCATGGAGATCTCCTGAAATTACAGTTTCCCTGGAGAAAATGGCTGCTTTGGAAGATGGACTCCCTGCTGGGCTCCCTCCCACTCTAAAACCTTTCCTCCCTAGACTCCGCCCCCAAACCACAGGAGCTGACAACCCTAAACTCAGGAAATGCTGCCATAGCTAGCTTTAATAGCCCTATGTTGTTTTTCTGTTTCTAAAAAAGGCTTGGTTTGATTTACTCACACAGAAGGAACCAAAGTTATGTGCACTCCATACAGCCATAGGTTATGATGGAGCACAAAAGTTGGCAGAGAACAATAGTCTGCATTAACTCATGAGGGTTTAAAAAAAAGCTTGCACACTATAAACCAGGGTCTGAAGATGAAGTATTGAAACTACAGAAAGCCTCAGCACCTCTTATATATCTAGTCTATTTCTAGTAACGTTCCCTCTAAGCCCTGAGCAAAGATGTATTCTAAACAGAAATGGAAGGATTGGGACTGTGTCAGGCCCCACCCTTGACCACACATGCATTCAACATGTCATTTGAATGTACACAGAACCACATGTGAAAATCTCCCTCTGTTCAATCTGTACCCTGCAAAAATGAAAGGATGGCACATAAGGAGGATATGTATGTAGACCCCCTTGGCAATTGATGTCTTTATACACTGATTTCTATCCCCAGTGAACCTTTGCATGGGGCTTTACTTTTGTAGACAGCAATGAGAACAGCAGAAGTAATGTAACTGTTTTAAATCTGGAACATGTGAGAATGGTGGGCATAAAAGACGGGGAATAGGGGCTGAAGCTACGGATAGGGGAAGCTAGGGAGAAGCCAGGAATGGGGTGAGAATAGCATCATCTTTGATAGGAGGATCTTGTCTAAATTGTCCATATAAGTTTGACAGCATTCATGTAAAAATCTTTAAACAGCTGAAACTTTCTAGACTACAAAAGTGTGCCTTTAAATTGCCTCTGGAAACTTTCCTATTGATTCTATTGACCTAGAATCCAATTGTAAACTTCAGCACAGCAATAATGGGTATTGTTAGTAGGGCTGCCAAAGTCCAGGTGGTGGCTGGAATTCTCCCAGAATTACAACTGAACTAAAGAGATCAGTTCTCCTGGACAAGAGAACAGTTCTGACGGGTAAAGTCTATGGTACCATATCCCCGCTGAGTTCCCTCTCCTCCCCAAACTCCACCTTCCTCAGGCTCTGCCCCCAAATTCCCAGGGATTTCCTATCCTGGAATTGGCAACCATCCTACAGACTTCAGAGTTTTCAGTTTTGATGCAGCTTGCAAAAGATTGAATGAAGAGAATATTCCAACAGTTCCATATTGTGTGAACTACTTACCAGCTATTTGATATGCCTCCTCCCTCATGTAATCTTCATCACTTATGTGTAATTTTGGCCTTGCTCCATATAGGCTGTTCTCTTTTCCAGATATTGAACTGGCACATGGGGTAATGACAGGAAGTGAATATTATTATTTGTAATAAGTCTCTGTACATTATCATGTGATTGACTGAACAGAGAGACAAAAGGAACCAGAGAGAGAGAGAGAGAGATTCTGGCAGGGACAGAAGATGGACTGTTAAAGCCTCTTAATGTTAAAACACACACGTAAGAACTCCTGTGGCAAAGTTATACATTTATTTTCCAAAGTACACTAGATACATTATACTTTACTCCTAAAATGTTTGGTTGATGCAACCTGCAAGTACGTCATTTCTTTCCTTCTGAAATTCTCCTGAGAGATCAAACACTCGCCAAAGCACAAGTAACCTAATATTCATGCATATATCCTCTTTGATATTTCATGATATACGCTGTGGGACTGAGAAACAGCAGACAACACTTAGAGATAGTCACATAAGGAGAGCAAAATGATGTTCCTAGTGTATCGCAAAGGCCTCCCAAGGGCAGAGAACACGAGCTGAACACACCAGAAAACGCTGACCTCAACATTTTCTCAACATGAGGTCCTTGCAGCAAGACATTAGTCATAATCATGCAGGATGGCATATGTTCTGCCTTCTTGAGCAGGCAAGGGCCAAGTCAGTTTAAGGGTGAAATCAGTCTGTGGCTTCCATACTGTAAAAGCCAGTTTGCTCAAAGACAGGGATATTAGAAACAAAACTCAAAAGCCTCTGTGCATGTGAATCAAGTTTCCCATTCATAGAAGAGAAGGTAAACTATTTTTTGCATGGTTTTGTTATGGTTGTTTCCTTTCCTTAATTCTGTTTCATTTTTATTTCCCATTGGACTCAATCAAAACCTTTTCTCAGGCCTGTACCTTTAAGATTTTCCTTCCAAACAGGACAAAACGTAGGGGGGTTGTAGAATTCCCTGAGGATACACAAACTGTAACATTTAAGACCCGTAGAATAATGGGCCTCCCTTGTTGAAGCAGTGAAGCACCCACATTTAACAGGAGCACAAATGGGGGAAATGATTGGAAAGATTCCAAATAGTGACACAAACTGCACTAGTGCAGACATTTACCTTGAAGAATTGAAGTATGATGAACCGGCAGGCTGAAGAGGCAAGGGCATTTGGTGGTACAAGGAGAAAAATGCATCTGGACAGCAGGCAGTAAGAGGGGGATCTTGGAGCAGATTTGCATGGATGGAAGATAAGATTTGGAGAGCAGCAGGCAATCAGCGGAGTCCAGGCTGCAAGGAAAACTTTATCACAGCAGGACAGACATTGGGAGGAGACAGGAAGGCAAAATCCTAGCCCACATCCTTCAAAACAAGAATACTTCACATACATATATACTCCTAGTGGCTAAAGCTAGCAGACAACCCAAAAAAGAAAGACCCTCTTCCCCCTCCCCCTCAGGGACATTGTGCTGTTTCTATGTCTATATTAGGAAAATGCTACCTGCCTTGTAAAAGTGAAACAAATAGTGGGCAGGCACTGCAATAACCAAAAACTCCTGAACAAAATGAAAGAAAATTGCAGGCTCTCTGTCAGTCAGTGTTATTGGTCATTTAGATGGAGCATTCGTTTCAAATTCATATTAACTACAATACACCCTATTTTCATAATCATTGTAAATACTAATGAAAGAGATGCACAGATCTGTGAGGTTTTAAATTCAGGTGGGTAGCCATTTTATTTGTTTGTTTGTTTGTTTGTTTATGTATTTATTAGATTTTTATACCGCCCTCCCATATGGCTTAGGGCAGTTCACGTAAAACATTGCATGGGTAATACACAGAAAACCTTTAAGATTTTCCTTCCAAACAGGTTTTATGTATGGTTCTCTGTTATAATGTAAACCGCCCTGAGCCTCCGGAGAGGGCGGTATAGAAGTATGATAAATAAAAAAATAAATAAAATAAAAGTCTAAACATACAAGACAGTCATAAAATAACATATCAACCCTAATCCAACACTGGTTCCAGTTTAACAGAATTTGAATGGCTTTGGCAAACGATACTAAATAGAATGATAACTTAGACAAGACCCCCAGAGAGGTCAGGCTGGTTCAGGTCATAGAGGGGGTGTCTGAGAGGGGACCAGTGGATATTGTTGGGTTGGTCGAACTCAAGCAAATGTCTGGTGGAGGAGCTCCCTTATGCAGGCCCTACAGGGCCCTGATCTCTTTAGGGAGCTTGTTCCACCAGGTGGGGGGCAGGACAAAGAAAGCTCTGGCCCATGTTGAGGACCAACATACTTCTTTGGGGCCAGGGATCACCAGCTGGTTGGTAGTGGTGGAGCATAGTGCTCTTTTGGGAATATAGGCAGAGATTTGGTCTCTCAGGTACACTGGGCCCAGTCCCAATACCTTCCCTTTCAGGAGGCAACACTTTTCAGAAAATCTGGTAAACAAAGTGATCCAAAGCATGTACAGAATGGCTGAAGGACAATATCTCCTTCACACTAAGGGTACTTATACACTGTTACTTCAGTGTGTTGTTTTTCTGTTGCTGCTTCATTTTTCCATGAAACAAGGAGAACCACCTCAGATTTTACCCAACTTCCTAGGGAGAAGGCACTCCTGAGAAGGCACTCATGTCTGGCAAGGTCTTAACAATCCCACCTCCATTGTGTTGCAATGACCATATTTCCAAAGCCAGAAGAGCTAATTGCATAGGAGGAAGAAGACAGAAACTGTTGCCGCAAATGGAAGAGGAAGTAAATCAGACTGGAGAGGGTGCAACCATCACAAAAATGCAACCTGCACACTGAAAGAAGGAAGTTACTTGGAGTTCAATGGAGCAGTCTCCTAGTAAACAGCAGTGGAGCAAGACACCCAGGGTACAAGTAGTATAGAAATGCTATGTATTTTCTGATATCACACACCAAAAACAGTCGAGGATACCTTGCCAAAATTCTGTCCAAAAATACTTTGTTGTTTTTATTTCTGTACACGGCAGCATTTTTGCTGTATGACACCTCCTCTTCAGAGTGTCAACTGCATTTTTTTCAGTGTGCTGTTTAAAACTAGCTTTGCAACAACTTTTCTTTGGTGATGGTGCTGAGAACGGCCCTTTATTCATAAATGTTAATGTGTTTCCCCCCCGAGTCCCTGTGACAGCCCATTATCTACTTGCAGTTCCTCATCCACCAGTGGGAGCTCAAGGTGCCTGCTGCTGATTCTCTGCCTCCTCAGTGTTAGTGATCACATGAGCATGCAATTTGGTTCAGTCTCCCTGGCAACCGAGCCAACTAATTGCCATGTAAAAGAGGAGGATTAATTTTTTAGTATGTGTGGCATTTCCTGCAACAGCCTTTTACAAACGCTTCTGAGACTACAAAGCTCTTGTTTGATAGTTTATTAGCCTCGCAAAGCAGAAGAGCCTTCCGTTTGGGGCTTGCCAGTGATTTAAAAAAAAAACTTCATGGGGGAGTGGATGGTGGATGGTGGAGCCTTTAAGTTTTCATGGGGACCTGTGGCCTGCTGTGGTCCATCCTGCCCACTCTCTACAAGGAACAGTATATCTCAGAACAAAAATTAGTCTCCATTGGCATCGATCTGAACTCCCTACTATCTCTGGAAGAAAAATGTATCTTCTGGATTATTAAACAGAGAATATTAGACCATGAGCAGCAGGAACTCATACCTACCCAGCCTCGAGTCTGCTCACCAGCATTCTTTGGCATCACTATGCAGATAAATATTATGCCTACATATTTGCATCTTCTTGATGTCCCACCCCTGAGAAGAGCTTTTCTCCTGGCACGAATGAATGCTTTCCCCTCAAAGGTCTTAAAGGGAAGATTCCACCGTATCCCATACCATGCGAGACTCTGTACGTGTGGTTCTGGCTGCCCTGACACTGTCTCACACATTTTGTTAGATTGCCCCTTATATGAGCAGTGTCAGGATGACAGCTTTGTTGCTTTGCTGGGAAACAAGCCTTCTGTAAGTAAATCTATGACCTTGCAATTTCTGCTTTCTGACAAAGACCCAGAGGTAACCATTTTAGTTGCCAGAGTTTTAACTAAGATGCTTTTATAATATGCTGCCTACCTTTATTTTATCTTTTATAGTTTATTTTAGTGGTCCCCAACCTTTCTCAGGTCAGGGACCGCCTCTGGAGTGAGGGAAGAGCCGACGGCCTGGGTGCTGTGAAAACGCGCACGCGCAATTGGCGCACATGCGTGTTTTCGCCACCAGGTTGCGCTAGCGCGCATGTGCAGCAACTGCGTGTGCGTGTTTTCACCACCAGGGGGTGCTAACGCACATGTGTGGCAACTGCGTGTGCGTGTTTTCGCCACTAGGGGGCACTAACGCGCATGCGCGGCAACAGCGCACATGCACGTTTGCATCACCGCCATGCCGGTGGCTGCGCCTGCATCTTCCCTTCCTTCTTGCTGCCAGCGGGAGAAGGCAGGCGTGGCTGGCGGCGGCCCGGTACCGTGGCCTTTGCAGCCTGCCACCGGGCCGTGGGCCGGGGGTTGATGATGGTTTATTTAATCGTTTTAAGATCTGTTTGGTTATGTAACCCCATGGCCTATTTTATTATTTTGTTGAAATTTTAAACCCTATTTTTATATTTTGATATTGTTACCCGCCACAAGCCGCAAGGGAGTGGCGGGATATAAATCTAATAATAATAATAATAATAATAATAATAATAATAATATGTCTTATACATATTTTATGCCAATAAAAGGTTACTGACTGACTGACAGAGGGGGAAAGGTATTAATTTTGGCATTCAAAAGCCAGTGCTTCTCCACAGAAATTTCTTGTTCTAAAGTCCATGTCCATAAACTACAATTCCCATGAGGCCCTGCCAGCAGCATGTGCCAGAGTGGCAGTAAGGTGACATTACAACACAACAAAGGAAGTTTCAAATGCATAATCGGTTTTGAAAAAAAACAATGTAGTATCAGAACACATGCATAAATGGGAATGTTTTAAAAAGAGTTTCCCACACAGGGACAGATTTGTGTAGTTTCTCTGCTGCTTAGGCTGCCAATATAGTGATATAGTTTCCTTGCTTTAGTCTCCCAGCCACTAGGGCTTTTAGCATTTCCCTCTCCCCTCCCCCAGTTAGCAAATGAATATTCCTAATAACCTCAGCATCAGGCTCTTTGCATTCCTGGCTTTCATTTTTTTGAACATCTCTGGCTCTCTACATTTAGAGATATGCCTTTCCCCTTATATCTCTACCACAAAGTGGTCTGTTGAGAAAGCTGAGGATTTGGGAAATCTGATACAACCATCTGTTTATGGTTGTAAACAATATAGCAATGTTCAATGGCTGATTAAAAACAAAAACAAATGTTCCCCAGTGACAGAGGGAGGAAATGGCAACTGTGAGGATGGGAGAAATGGCTGCTGTAGTGTGAGCAGGACTGGGGAAATCAGAACTTTGTAGCCCACATAGCAGCCATCCAGGTTTGGCTGCAGTTTTTTCCCCAAAACACAGTGGAAGAACAGGTTTGGGAAAGACTGGATAAAAGCCAGGGAAACCCAGGAGCTGCACAAATGCACCACATTGCTATGAGAAAGCAGGAAAATCATCATGAAACCAGGGTAAATAGTCTGGTGGAAAAGTCCTCTCTGCCTGCAAAGAAGAATTGCAATTATTTCCCTATTTGGTTTAAGGATGACTATGATAACATTTGTACCTTTTTAGTTTAAAAAGTGAATACTATATAATGAAAATTAAATAGTAGCACAAATTGGTGCTAGCATGTAGCCTATAAAAATTTCCAGGGCAAGCATTGATTGAATACATCACTAAAGCTTCACGGTAGCTATGAGATATTTGTAGATCCCAGCGGTAAACTCTACAAGCAGAAATTGTTCCATAGTGAGAACAGCTGACAATAAAGTGAGATAGCGCCATGCTAAGCTATAAACTGTTTAACATATTTAAATCCTGCTTTTTTCTAATGTTCAGAGCTTACATCATATTTAGTACAGACTTACAAAATACATTGAAATTAAGAAATCTAGATCCACCACAGCTAAAAATGTAGAATGCTAGTATAGAACAGTGAGCCATAATGTGGTGACTTTTTACTGGAGAAAAGATATTGACTTACAGGAGGGCAGTTGGCAAGAACAAGACATGCACCAGTTTCTGTTGGCAAAACCAAGGCCACAGCTTTTCTTAAACAGTTATCACCACCAGGTGTTGGCCTGGCAGGGGATAGGAGCCAAAGGCAGTCAGCCGATTACATTTTTCCAGTGCCAGTTGCTGCGTTCGATCCTGCCCCAGTCCCAAACAGGAACACAGGTCTTATTGCTGCTGGCATCCCCAGCCAGAAAAGTGTTCACCTGGGATGCCGAAGGGGGCACAGACCTCCTACAGTCCCATCCCAGGCTAGCGGGGCCCTGAGAGCTTCTGCCTTCTCACTGGGGTTGGTGTCTACTCGCAGGCCCTTAGCCTCATATTGAAGCTCCCTAAATTGTAGGAGTTTGCCTTGCAAGATTAACATCCTTTTAAAGATGGGCTCCTTCTCCTGCCTCCCCACAAGCTGTGACAAAATCTTAACAAATACAAAATTTAACCATCAACAAACAAGGGCCTTGAAAATGACCATCCAACAAACTGTAACCTGAGTGGGTGAGTAGGATGCTGTCTTGTCTGCATCACCCAACAGAATGAGGCTGGCTAGGTCATGTGGCACTACTTAAGCAGTCAATTATGTCACCTGGCCTCACAGCCAATCGCACACTTCCCAGCCACGCCTGTGAGTGCCACAAGCATGCCTCTCTCCTGCGCTTTGTGTTCCCATCTGTTCCTCCGCTTCTTCAATGGTGGTTTCGGGTGAGTCCAAGCCGCTCTTATGTATGTTGCTTGGGGATAATACTTAAAGGGTTTTAGATGGAAAAAATGGAGTTGTTCAGTACTAGCTGACAAATTAACCAGCAGAGTTGGGCTTATCCCAGGTAAGTACTGCTAAGTCTGTAGGTTTGGTGAATACTGTCAGTTTTCAAAAACAGTTATCTTTATTAGAAGGGAAAACCTTGGATGGATGGATGGATGGATGGATGGATGGATGGATGGATGGATGGATGGATGGATGGATAGATAGATAGATACACAGACACACAGACACACAGACAACACAAAAATTTGGGCCTCTCTAGGATATCTGAGTGAACAGACAGATAGGAAGATGTAGTTCTTCAGATACCCTGATCCCGGGTTATCAGCACTTCGCATGGCATTTAGAAACACACCAGATCAGTATAGCCCTTTCAATGCAGGTTTGAGGTGCATCCCTGTTAAAACGCAGGCCACAGCACTTTGGACCTCCTGAAGCTTCCGTGTTTTCTAAGGCAGTCCTGTGTAGAATGTCTGTGTACACAAGCTTTGACATGATCGCAGTGTGAACAAGATAGGTCACAAGCACTGAAATTATGGATCACTATTTATTAAAAAATAGTCCAATTATGAGAAGATCTGGGGCAAAAGAAAGATTAGTGCAATCAAACCTCAAAACTTGTCTTTTGCCATCTTGTCTTTGGGACATAGCTTTCCCTGTGCCCCTTATATGAAAAGCAAGAAGTATTATTACAGAACAACAGTGAGCATATTACAGAATCAACGTGCTGTTAAATTGCTGTAAAACTGCTAGAATTCAGTAGTGCTGGTATGAAAGCTCTACTGCAACTGAAAAATTCAGGGTGAGTGAGAAAGACCAGGAATTGCCCCAGACCAGCATCCTGTCTTGTGGCCGAATGTTCTGTGATTGCTTATTCAGGGCCATTCCGCACCGGGATCCATGTTGCAAATTGTTTGCGGAACGAAAAATCACCATTTTAAATAGTGGAATTCATGGTTATGCATACCTGCCTTTGTAGTGGAATCCAGTTGCATTTCTATCGTTTCCCACAGGGTTCCGGTCTCGGCAAAAATCGCTAGCCAGGAAGCAATATTGCTGAGCTGTGTCCCGCCCCTGGCCGTCAAGCAGCCAATGGGCGGCCTTTATCATGCTCCCAAACAGCCCCTTTCCCTTTAAGGGAAACACACACACACGTTGCAACGAATCTGCGTTGATTCGTTGGAATGGAGAGACTCATCCAGCTAGCAGGTGGTGTTTGAGCTGTCATTTCATCGTTGCCACGCTCCCCCCGAGTGATGATCGGCCGAAAACTGTGAAAAATAAAGGGAAAATAAACCAGCAAACGGGCCTCTGTGTTGCTTGTGCTTGGTGACTTTAATCAGAGGGACTGCAGCTGGGGAAGCCTCGCTGGGTAAACGAAAGCTTGCCGGTGCGTTGATCTCAGCTCGCTCGGAGAGAAAAAAATGGCGATCACTTCGCCGGAAGATCAGAGGAGAGAGCCAGGGGGAGGGACTTTGCAGAAACCGCAACAATGGTAATGCACAGAACTTTCCCGCTAGTGTTGCAGATTGGTTGCAGGAGTGTAGCGCTTTCCGGAGGGTGAATCCACTTTTTGGGATTTCCCTGAAAGTGCTACAATGAAGCGCTTTTTGCGGATTGGTTTCAGGAGTGTAGCAGATTGTCAATGACGTTGTGCATAACGGCAAAACTGTAGCAATTTCAATTAGTAACCATTGTGCTATTTTGGACGAATGCGGAACGGCCCTCAGTTTCCACAGAAGCGTCAATGGCAGCCTCAAAATCTCTTTGTAGCTAATGTCTGCTTATTGCTAAAAAAAGAAATTAGTTTGGTCTCTGCAAACCACCCCAAAACGAACGGAGTCATATACAGCAGATTCATCCTTTTAATGAAAACAAACAATGACAGTTTTCCCTTGGGTGAAATGGTATATGAAAAGCTTGCACTGTCAGCTTAATACTGTGTAGAAATGAAATCAAGTGCCTAAATGCCATCTAAAGAGCAGAGGGAGTGATTTTAGAAAAAGCAAAGAGGCATCTTTGTCACTTTTGAACCCAGTTCAATTTACATGATTAGTGCTAATCTGCTCTGGCCAAGAACAAGAATAGGCTAGAAAGCCCGTGAAACTAGTTTTCCCGGTATTTTCAAAAGGTCAGGTCATGTGGCCAAGAGGAAGAGGAGAATCAAGAGCAGAGCACTCTGCATAAGTCAATGCAGTGAATCATGCTCTAACCTAGGTCAGCATATAGCACAGGGATTCCCAACCAGGGCTTCCTGGAACCCTCCAGGCTCCACGAGAGCTCCCCAGGGGCTCACCCACCTTCCCCTATATTCTGCCCTAATGGATTCAGCCACACTTCTGGCCCAGTTCCGGGGCTCCTTGAAGCCTGAAAAATATCTCAGGGGCTCCTTCCTGGTCAAAGGGTTGAAAAGGTTGGTTTAAGGAATCCTGAATCTAGAACTTAATTTATATAGCCAAATCAATGGTGCCTATCATAGCAGTACCTTAAATAAGCTATTATGGTACAATGATGTCCACTTCAAATAAGTATTTCTGAGAGTATTTATCTGCACAGAGGTAAGAGCAGAGGAAATAACTCTCTTGTGAAATAGTGCAGCTTTTAGAAAGGAAGACTAGTTGAAACCCTACCATTTTCAGTCTTAGAAATTAACATGAATTTGTTACTAAGGGCACATGGGACAAGGAGGAAGTAGCAGGGTATGTCAGATAATTTCTTCCACCTTTTATCACTCTCCTTTTTGGTAAAACTGTATACCTATCAACTACGATATCAGCTTGGTGAACCATGTACAAAGGTTTATAAGTTGACAGAGAGTTAATTTATTGTTAATTTGTTAAGTTATTATTGTTATAACATTATTGCTGTTACTGTTGCCTGTTACCAGGTGTTAATTGTATCCTTCCCTGTTTTCTGTAAACCGCCCTGAGCCCTCGGGGAGGGTGGTATATAAATATAATAATAAATAAAATAAATAAATTACTGCTCAGAGATATTTGGCTTTTCTGCTTCACAGAAATGGGAGATTACCTACCTCCAAAGGCCCTTGGCAATGTGTCAGGGTCTTACGGGAAATCTCCCATTTTACACTGAGAGAGGTACCTGACAGGACCAAGGTACTAATCTTTCACACACTTTTAAACCTTGCTTCTTTGAAGGAACTTCAAAGAGTGTAAAAGATTCAAGCTCTGCTCTTCCATCCAGAGTTAAGTCTGCATATCACTGGGCAGTATGCTTGGTGGGGAAGGGCATTTTGCATAAGATCCCCCCCACACACACACACACAACCTGTAAATAGCACTGCAACAGTTCTATTTCAACAGAAATTCAACTCAATTATGTTCTAAGCCTGTAGGAGATCTGTAAATTCAAGTCAATTCTGGCCTAATCTTTCCCTCCAAGACATTACAGTGTTTGGTGCCAGACAGGTACAGAGGTAGCAGAAATCAGTTCTTATGTCTAGAAAACAGTGGATACTGTTAATATATGGTTCATGTTTATTGCCACCTAGTGGCCAAAAGGCAGGTTGCAGGGGAGCTAAAATATAGAATCATAGAATCATAGAGTTGGAAGGGGCCATACAGGCAATCTAGTCCAACCCCCTGCTCAACGCAGGATCAGCCATAAGAATCCTAAAGCAAAATATTTTTTTAAGAGACAGACAGTTACACCCAGGGAAAGGCAGAATTTTTTCCTCTGTTCCCAAGAAGGATGCTATGCTGAATTTCATTTCACAGAGAATTTCATTTATCTGTAAAATAAAAATGAGTTATCTTTCAGACTTCCTGTATATTACATTCATCATCATCATTATTATCATATATCATCATACAAGTTATAAAATGTGCAGGGGAGACTGTTAGTACAGCCTGCCCTCTATCTGGAAATCAGCAATGGAGAATCTTTCTTTAAGAGACTCAGGCAACGTCTCACCTTGGGAATGTTTGACCTGAACAGAGCAAGGACCCACTGGACACCCCAAGTTCACAATAGAATTTGGATCAACAGAGTAGAAATTTTCACATATAAATATATTCAGGTAAACTGGGAACTGAAATAAATAGAAGTAAAAGCTTAAACCTTGCTGTTTCAAAGAGCAGGAGGGGAAAACACCCCAACCCCCCTCCAGATACCCGAATCAATTTATTTGTACAGATATCTCTGATGTAAACTGCCCTGAGCCTTTGGGGAGGGTGGTATATAAATGTAATAAATAAATAAATAAATAAATAAATAAATAAATAAATAAATAAATAAATAAATAAATTCTATCATTTGGGCCAAAGGCCTTTGTTCACACCTCTCCCACCCATAACACAACTTCCAATATTGGGGCACAGGCTTTTGTACCTCCCCCAAACACCATCTAAATATAAAATGGTGATATAAATATTTATTTATTTAAAGGTGGGTCTAGGTAGTAGAATAACCTGCTATCTTTGGGGAACCAGCTTTTCTTTCCCCCATCCTTAGCTAGAAATAGAGATGGGCCGATGTCTTTGTCTAAAGGCAAGGCCCACCAGGAGACCGTTATATAGCAGTTATTACTATCCCATCTGTGAAGGCAAACTATGACTCTTTTGATCCATTACTTATAGCAAAGTTTGTGTGGCAGGCTACTGGAAATACATTCTTCAGTCCACCCACTGACTGCTAGATGGATTTTGCCAGTTGTATTAATCTTTCCTTTCCCTCCCCTCCCGTTCAGTAGAAAGAATGCTACTGTTTCTTCACAGATCTGCCAGCAAAGGTTCCCTCCTCCTTTTGTCGTTAAGAAACAAACAGAACCAGCCCTGTGCCTCCTAGGAACTTGCTAAGTCACTCCAAAGAGAAACAGGGCTTACTGAACTTGACAGCCTGAACAGCTTCATGATGCTACCTGGCAGTTCGGGGATGGGGGGAGGGCATTTCCCCTGCTGAGAAATCTTGGAGAGGGTTTGAACTCTACTTCCCCCCTGAAGTTTACACCCCTGGACACGAGGTCAGGCAAAGTTCATTTTAAAAGGAAAGATCTCCTTGTAAAACAGGAAGCTAAATAACAGATTGAGCTATTTTATGCAGCAGTATGCAAAGGCTATGTTGCAAATATATATGAAAATGCACTTGCGCCTCTTAAGGCTTTACTATCTTGTACAAGCAAAACAACAACCCAACTCAAGCATCGAGTATAATGCTTGGAAATAACTTCACAGACAAGGAAGTGAAAACCGAATCATAATATCCTTTTCTAAACTGTTAGGATTAAGGCAAAGTGGAGGCAGGAAGGAAGTACGTGTTCCTGGGGGGCAGAAATTGTCTGAAAGGCATCCCAGGTTGTAGGTAAAAAGTGGTCTGCACGGAGCAGTCTTATATCTGGAATGAAGTATGATAAAATAGAGGAGAGAATGCTGCAAGCCACTTTTGGTGTCCATTGAGAGGAAAAAGTGGGGTATAAATGAAGATGGACATCGCTCTTGCTAGGAAGGCAAGTAGATGCAAAGAAGACATGCTTGTAACAGATCTGTAGAAGTTCAGGGGTTGCAGTTTGCCTTGATGGGAATGGGGAAAAGATGGGCATCCAAAATTTCTCTCCTCCACAACTGTTAAATGTAAATCTTCTTTTGCATCTGGTTGCCCCTAGCTTTTCTTCTTCAGAAATGTTGCTCCAGTGTCAACATGGATTGGTGCTGTTGCATCATGGAGACTGTCACAGATGCTTCTGATACATGCCCCATTCCAGCTATCAACCTCCCCGTTTCCATACTGGGGTCTCAGCTGTACTTGTACAGATTGAGATGGCTAAGTATCAAGAGGTTTGTCTGGAAGGGAGGTATATAAATCTAAGAAATAAACAAAAAAATTAAACCCCACCAGATAATTAGAATTCTTTCCTTGCTTCTGTTTTTGAATTGCTGTCACCAGCAGAGGAATCAAATTATGGCTCCTCCGAAAATCCATAATGTGTATGTGCATTTGTGTGAGAGCCAGAAAGGATTTGACTGTGTCTATCAAAACTGTCCCTCCAGCACTAACAGGAGTGAATTTTGTTCAAAAGAGCTTTATTAACTACAGCAGCCTTTCTCAATGTTTTTGCTGCTGAGAAACCCCAGAGACATTCTTCAGGCTTTGAGAAACCCCAGCAGCAGCATGATCATGCAGAATATGGTTGGGAAGTATAGCTGTGTACATGCCCACCCAGGGCCCCTCCCCTTCCCACCCCTCCAGGCCCATCATTGGCCATTTTGGAGGGTGAGTTGACATGACCATATATATCATCTGATAAATGTTTAACAAATTTAAAAAAATATATAATGAGATTCAATAACTCCCACCCATTCAGGAAACCCTTCCGGGGACATCAAGCAGCCCAAGGGTTTCACAAAACCCTGGTTGAGAAAGCCTGAACTATAATAACTTTCAGAAATCAAAGATATTTGAAACAAATCTATAGGCAGGCAGGATTAAGAAGAAGAAGCAGAGTTGGGTTTTATACCCCGCTTTTCACTACCAGAAGGAGTCTCAAAGTAGCTTACAATCACCTTCTCTTCCTCTCCGCACAACAAACACCCTATAAGGCAGGTGGGTCTGAGAGAGCACTGACAGGACTGCTCTGTGAGAACAGCTCTAACAGGACTGTAACTAGCCCAAGATTACCCATCTGGCTGCATGTGGAGGAGTGGGGAATCAAACCTGACTCAACAGATTAGAAGCTGCCAGTCTTAACCACTACACCAAGTTGAATTAAAAAAAAGAAAAAGAACCATAGAGCAGCTGCTAACAAATCTTTACTTTCAGAGTGTATATGTTCCTCTTCCTAAAGATGGGTCCAACATGGGCAACTGTTAGAAATCAGGGCTTCTCTTCATCCCATGCTATGGGATGGCCCTGATACCAGAATGCTTATACAGAACTGTGCCAGTCCCCTGTAATACTGGTCATGACATCTGTCCTGACCTCTCTTGCATAGCCATGAGTCCACCTAACACCCAAGCTCCAGCAGGAGACAGGAGTTTACAATCAGAAGGCTATAAAATGTGGGTCCTCACTCAGCCAAGGCACCCAGTAGCTATGACCCAGTGTGAGCTCAGTGTGAGCAGAGCAATAGAGTGTCACAGAGCCCTGACTCCACCTGACACCAAGCCCTAGCAGAGCAGTGGAGTTCACCATTAGGAGAGATAAAATGGATGTTCTTTGCTAGTCATCTTCTAACAAGTTGCCTGCCTCTCTATGTAACTGTGAACAGTCGACAGACAAAAGGATATGGTGTTGAGCTGAGCTTTCTGATCAGCTTTCCGATCGCATAGAGTAGACCAGGAACTCTGTTAGCAGCAGCCAGCAGTGCCTATTAAGCTCTGGAGGGTTTCTATTGACGTTTCCAAGGCTGGAGAATCCTGCCTCCCAATTGCATTGGAGATTTGCAACCTGTTTAATTGAGTGGAAACAGTCTGTCTAGAAATGTATCCATTCACAAATCTCCACAAACAGTAGAATCTTTGTGCCGGGTGACCTCCCACGAACGTCACTTTGTAAACTACAGACCAGCCAAAGTTTGTCACAAACTTTATCTGTGAGCTGGATTATGCCCATCCCTAATAGACCAATCAGTACAGTGATACAGATAAGAAGCTAGGCAGGAGTTAAGTCTGAGGAGTTGAGTGGGATCCATGCACCAGAGCAGAGGTAAAATGAAATCAGGCAAGAGTCAATTTCAGATAGCAAACATGTTTTGGAAAGAAAACAAGCTGGACAAGTTGCTCAGACTACAGCGAGTTCTTCATGTCAAACTTTATAGAGCTGCCTTGAGCTCCATAGGAAGAAAGGTGGCTAATAAATATTTTAAATCAATCAATAAATTTAGCCTGGTGAATGGAAATTGTCCTGGGAGATCACTTGAGCAGTGTACTGTAGCCTAATTTATGCCGCTGGGTCTATGGCTGATTGTATAAGCAGAGCTGGTAATGTAGCCTACGTGAGGCCCTTGAGATCCAGATCTCAGTCTTCCACAGGAATCCGATTGCCAGTACTGCCTGCTCTAAAGCCCCACAGCATGGCTGCCAGGAACCCCAGTCTGAGTAACACAAATTGCATTGCAGATGCTTAACAACTGGGTGCATTCATCCTCATGCAAACATGGCATTTGCAAAGCAGAACAAAAACAAAAAGCATTTCTGCACGTGGTTAAAAAATAGCATTATGCCAACTGAGTGGTGTAAACCTACATATAATCATGGCTCCCGGCCCCTCCGCCCCCCCCCCCAGTCAGCCTCTACTCTCTCAATGCCTCGGGGCACAGATTTCTAGGGGTGCCGAATCTGAGGACATGTGGTCATAGATAATGGCAGAAGGGCTTTCCTTTGGGGGCAAGAGTTTGGGCAATGTTCCTTCATCCCAACTGAAAGTCATGCAGATGGTGGAACTTCTTCACTCTTTGAGGCTTTACTTCCTGACACAGAGGAAGAGTTTAGCACAGAGACTGGCAGTTGCTTAGCAACCCTTTGCCTCTGTTTATCAGGCATCACTGCTTGCCCTTGATTTCTGAATTTCTTAGCAAACGCTCATGGCTAGAAAATTTCTTGTGACCTTCATCTTAACAATAATATCTCACATCTTCACCAGATGGAATCTAAAGGACTCAAAACACGGGGCATGCCTTATGTACTGCGATACACAACACTGGAAGCTACAGTGAAGAGGTTAATGCAAATAAGAATCTATTTATAATCAAAGACAGGTTTTTACTGTTGGTTGCTGCTTACTTGTGCATAGAAAATAATTAGTCAATAAGACAGGAAGCAACTGATCCAGTCATCATCTATACAAGACAAGATCTCAAATTGTTTGGAGCCAGTTGGATTACTACAGTGTTAAGACATGAACTCAGTTTACAGGAAAAAGCAAATATTATATAGGATTGCCATCTTATTGTACAGTATCAAGAGGATTGCCAACATTTAGTCAAGAATTCTGGCGCCTGGACAGAGTCTGGGAGAGGTCCAGGTGAAGAGTGCCTCAGGTAGGTCAGTGAAAGAAGTACAGCATACAAGCAAATCCATTCAACCAAGGATTACTGGTATTTTATGTTCTTGTAAATCTCCTTCTAGTAATAATTCTTCCCACTGATGAGTAAACATACCGCAAAATGATCCAGATTACAGCTGTGCCACATTCAAGAAGCTGATCAAGCACCTGCCCAAAGATGGTTCTGTTTATGGAACAAAGCCTGCTATGCAGCATGTGAAAACACATTAGAAGATATTCTAGAAACTCTTTTATTTATTCCACTCCCAGAACACTTCTAGGGGCCATCATTCTACTTGAGAGGCTGTAATTTCAGTCCCAGATCATTAATTCTATTTCCGGGGATACTCTTTCCACTCTGAACCCTGTTATTTGAGTCCCAGAACAGTCCTCTGCTAGCCATTAGTCCTGTTGAGCTGGCATTGCATCTCTGACTGCACCGTTTCTCCTGGACAAAAAAAATTCCCTGCCCTTTCAGTTTTTACTGCAGACATTCTCTGGTGTGACCTTAATCCTGTTGGGTTTGCACTGCCACTGGGTTTCCTGGACATATTGAGCTAGTTTTGCTGAGCTTGCAAAAATGTTCCCCACCTTCAGGTTCTACTGCAGAGACTTGTTGACTTTGATGCTGTTTTTCTGTGATTCTATTGCCCTTGGTGTTTTTTGTTTTTTCTGTTCCCCCCTCTCCCCGGTTGAAACAATCCTCCATTGAAACAATGCAGGATGGGGTCACCTTATTTAGGGGGCTGTATCTTGGACCATGTAAATCTAATCTGAAAATAAGTTAGAAGGCATGTATAGGAGAGTTATTCAGAGGTCTGTAACAAGTTTGGTATCTCTAGCTTGCACAGGATCCATTTGATACACTCCTGTAACTGTGTCTGTCATTTCCCCAGAAAGTACTTTCCTTGGGGGATTATAAATTGGACCCCCTAAACCCAATTCTCACCAGAATTGGGGGGCACGTAGAGGAAGGTCTGCTGGAGATCGCCTGTGGGGGACATTCTACACCTCCATGAACCAGAAACCAAACCACATTTTGTGGTTCATGCCCATTCCTAACCTGAACTGTAGGGGCCACTTGGCTCAGAGGCAACAACAGTGGGCATTAGCTTATCCCATTGCTTTCTCCTGTAAACTGGCAGCTGTGTAAGACAATCGGTGGTCTGACTCCAGTTATGGTTGCCAATAAAGTAGCTGAATAGTCCCTCAGACTACTGCTGAGACATTGGCAGTGTTGCTGGTGGCCTCCTAGGGCAGTTGCCCACCAGGCAACTTCCCTGTAAGCTAAATGGCCAGTCTGCCTCCATGGGAAATGTTAAAAAATATAGGGCTTTTCAGAGAAAAGATGACAGAGGTTTATACAATCATGAATGGTACTGGGAAAGTGGAGAGGGAATTTTCTTTCTCCTCTTTGATAGTACTTGAGCAAAGGATCAACCATTGAAGTTAATAGGCAATAAAACCAGAATAGACAGGAGAAAATACTTCTTTATCCCAAAAATAATAAAACCAAGGAATTCACTGCCAGGGGGCATACTGCTGGTGACAAACTTTGATGGCTTTAAAAGGGCATTGGACAGATTCATAAGAATACATCCATCAATGGCTACTAGCCATGGTGACTCAAGGGAAACTTCACACACAGAGGCAGCTGAATACTGCAGCCATGAGGCAGTATCCTTGGAAGACCTTGCCCTCACTCCCATGCTTGCCCTGGGAACTGGGTGTGCAAAATAAAACAGTCCCCCGCATTTCAAGTATTTTGGATCTGAACAACATCAACATTCCCAATATTCCTGAATTCCAAATACGGGGATAGTATTCAGATTTCATTCTTTTTTCATGATTTTTAAGTTCCATTATTATCTGTGGGGAAACTTTCCAGATGACTTGGGGGGAGGGCTTTTTTTAAAGGCACAGACAACAAAAATGCAGGGGAGCTCTTTTAAATAACTGGGAGCCAATCAACTAAAGGAAAGAGGCATGAAAATAAAAGGGAAAAAAAGAATAGCAAGTGGATTCTGGAGCTTTGCTGAGTATAAGGATTAGTTTTGGATAAAGCTATGCTTTCCCTGTTCTACTTGTTAGTTTGCTAGAAAAGGACAATAACACAACCAGTAAATTAAGTTGGCAGTCCTATTTGTGTTCAGTGTTGTGGGATGGTCCCTCTGCAGCTGCCTTGAGAGAGACTAAAATACATCATCTGTGTAAGTGAAAATCATTTGTGCTTTTTTATTGCAATAAAAATGGTGGTTCAATTTTTAAACAAGTCTACATTCTTATGTTGCATAATCACAATTTTAAAAATAATTAAAATGAGCACTAGATGGCAGCATAATTCTTTAGATTGTACCAAGAACAAAAACTGGTAGCATACTAACAAGCCACATTTTAAATGAATTTGCCTCCTGTGAGCATCAGATTTCGTGCTAAACTCAAGTGATGAAATTCATAAGGAACAATCATAACATATTTGGGCCAAGTCTGTAAAAGGCAGTTTCATATGTTAATAACTTTTTCAATGATAGTTTCCCGTTCTTCTAACTTATATTCAATTAAAGTATCTGTTCATAGGCATTTTGCATAATAGGATATTGCAATAATTCTAGGATACAATTACTAGAAACTTTCTAGTCAGCATCTATTTGCGTCAAAAAAAGAGTTCTGGGAGGAACAAGCTTATAGACCTGTTGCGTTCTTATTGTATAATGTTTGATGGTAGGATGCAGATTTAGTTAGCTTTGGCTTAAAAGCTTTGCCTCAAATGTATCTTTAAAGAATTCATGCATTCTAAAACAATTAAGCAATTCTACTAGGGAAATCTCCAACTGCTTCATTGCTGAAGACTTTAATAAATACATATAAACATTGTCACTGAGTGAAATGAGGGGCATCAAAAGCTACATAATGATATATTTCAGTAGATGATGTAATAGACTGCTATTAAAATGCAAGTTCAGTCGAGCAGTCCGTGAATGGAATGGTTCTCCATGAAAAAGCCCACAACCAGAAATGTATACACATTGCAGAAAACATAGTTGATTCTGAACTGGGAAATGGCAAATACTGAAAAGCAGACACGTTGTGCATTAAGTGTGAAGCCCAGGGATGACTCCATATTAATGCAACCTTAAGGGGGCGCTATAGGCCAGGAGTCCCCAGTGTGGTGCCTATCACTGCTCTGTTGCCCACTGACACCTTTCCTGGTACCTACCAAGTGCTTTCAGAAAGTGGGCAGGGCCAGGTGGGGCTTGTGCCCATCAGGCCTTTCAACTGGCCATTTCCTTGTCTGCTTTAGCAGCCACTGCTATTACAGCACAAGGACCTTTCTGGTGTGTTTGAAGACAGGCTGTGTTTGTGTGTACAAGAAAATATTTTAAAACAGTATGTTCATTATAAAATCCATCCTGTTAAACAGGGCTTCTGAATGAAATGTTGAAGTTTGACAGAGTGAGGTACAATCTCATCCCTCAACATTTTGTGTTTGATTCCCCTTCCTGTGGCAGCCATTTTGTGTCAGAATTCCAATGGTACCCTCCAGCTCAACAAGGTTGGAGATGGTCAGCAACCTCTCATGTATCCCACCACCCATCTATCCTGCTGGCTCACAGACCACTCTTCTGACTGTCATCCCCTCCACTCAGGAGCTGAGGGTGGTATGGTAATCCGTCCAACCTCCTCACTCCCCAAGCCTTCTCAAAAAACAGCATGCTGGCCAGTTTCCGAACTCTCAGAATTGCTTTTACAGGTCAGAATTCCCCCACTATTTTTGGTGGACTGTTGTTGGGACAATGATTCCCAGAAAAACATTCTTAGGATTGTAGCATTACTGTAGCATAAATCTTGTAACCATCATGAACTCACAATATGGTTTTTGGCATGTTTCATCTGCTGTACAGACATAATTCTCCTGACCTACCATACAAGGTTGCTGTAAGGTTTCCTGACATCAAGTAGGCAGAACACTTGCAACACCCAAACACACTACAGAAATGCTAGTCATTGTTCCCATGAAACAGTTCAAACTGCAACTGAATGAGGGACTTAAGGGCACAAGTTGATGTTGTGGTGTCTGTGGGAACCACACAAGAACACGGAGACCCTTTTACAGATTAACATAGGCAACTTAAAAATGCTGCCAGATCTCAATCAGGAATGGGCCCACAGCACAGTGGGACACCCCACTGGGCTGCTTCAGCACTTGAAAAGGCACACAGGGAAAGAAAAAGACTCTCTTCTCCCACTCTGCTACAGCCATCATCAACACTGAGCCCTCGTGGTATTTTTAAATGGCCCCTGTTCTCCCCTGAAATGGCGGTGCTGTCCCCAGGTGGTGCCCATGGGTGCAATGATGTCTAGCTGTGCCCTAAGACTGAAAAGGCCACCCTTCGTAGCTTTCCCTCTAAGAAAACTAGCTACATTTTCTCTAGGTTGCAAAACAAGTTTCCTCTTAAACTGGCATAGAAGCCAAGCAATATGTTTGAGAGTGGCCATGCAAGAAACTCCAGTTCATTAGACCTTTGTTATTTAAGTTACTGCCAAGCAATCAAGTGATGCCAGGAAGAGCAAATTGATCAGAAATTATGGGTTCCCACCCATCTCTGAGAAACAGTTTGTCACTACTTGTTTGCATATTGTATCTGTTTATTTTTGGAACTCATTCAGTATTCAAAATGAGACTGTCATTTTGAGAGAGACTCTCAAAAGATTGCAACTTGTCTTTATAGAATTCTCTATACAGTCTGTACAGTCACACTGCATAATAGCACAAGATGTAAGTGGATGATGGCCTCTCTTTGGCTTTCATTTGCAGTAGAACAATGCTACCCCTGACAGTGACCACTGGTTTTGAACTCTGTTTGGCGGAAAGATTTTTCAATGATATGAACATTATTAGCATGCAAAAGGGAGCATGCTCACAATGACTGTTGTTTTCCTGAAAAGTTAAAGAATCTATTGGAATTTTTATTCCACTCTTCCTCCCAAGAATGTAGGGCACAGTATTGTCTCCTCTCCATTCTATCCTTGCAATAATATCATAATGTAGAGTGCCCCAAGGTCACCAGATCAGCATCATAGGTTTGAATACAGGTCACCTAACCTGACACTTTAACCACCTCAGCCCATTCTCTTTATGGGACATAATAATTATGCCAAGAGCCCACTCTATAAGTTTGAGTGAAGTAACAGCACGGCCACTTTGATATCCTGATCTACACCAATCTTCAGAAGCTGTTTGGACCTGGATGAGAATACACTTACAGTACAGTAATACGATGCTTCTTCGAAGGATATACATCCTCTTAGTGGCCTATGGCTCAGTTCTGACTTCCATGATTTAGTAAAGTCACAACAATGTCATTTCAGGACTTGATTTGAAGTCTTCCCCATATGGCAAGATTACCACATCCTTCATGGGATTGACATAAGATCTTTCTTATGTGGAAGCATGCAAAAAAACAAACAAACAATGAAACAAACAGTCATCACACAAAACTTACATGGGAAAAATCATATCATGGTGATTTGTCGTTGCCTTCCTCTGCATGGCAACCCTTGACTTCCTTGATGGTCAGTCTCCTGCTGAAGGGCTAACTGGGGCCAACGTGGCTTATTTTCCAAGATCGGATAAGGCTAACTCAAGCCATCCAGGTCAGGGTTATTTTATAATAGCAAAAAGCAATGACAGAGCTGGACTTAAATGTCCTTTGTGTGTCCATGTACAAAATAGCCATGATTCATACCAGCCTTATCTAAGTAATGAGTTTGGGTGTATTGTTTGATTTTACTGCTGCTGCACTAGGGTTTTGTTTTGTTTTGTTTTTAGTGAAAACTCACATTTAGGCATTGCTCTCCCCCCCCCCAAAAAAAAGAGAGTATTAAAACATTCCTGAATATTAAGGTCTTCCTTTTAAAAGATGCCATTGTTCTAGCAACATATGTGCTGAGTATTTTAGGGCAGTAGGCTTTACTATGCTGATTAACAGTACCATTTATACCCTTCTAAGCCCATTGAACCCAGTAGTTTAACGCTGCTGAGAATAATACTGTGGGGATTTCCGCACCTGTTAAATGTAGTGAAATGCTTTCCTTATGTAGTAATTATATTCCGGCCCCTCCATATGACGTCATCAACATTCAGCATCTGAGCAGTAACTGGCCAGCTACATCCTCCATTTTAAACTGCTAGTTGGGGAATCACATAGACCGTTCATGCACTGAAGGTTTCATGCCGGACTGCAGGCTGGAGTTTTAGTTATGGCAGGTTGCCTCACCTTTTCCTGCACCCACACAGGGGAGCATTTGGCCCGTTGCGCCTCATCCGCTCCTGATTTGTTCTCCTGCACGGGAGCTGGAGCAGTGAAATTCCCAGTACGTAAACGGTCATAAAGTGGATTTCCCAACCTATTTAGTGCTAGCTAAGGGAGAACAACCAGCAGGCAACCAGAAGAGTGAAGGTATGGAAGCTCAAACATGCTAAGAGCACCTGTCTTATCCTGCCCTTGCACCCGCCTCCCTCTCCCTTATTCTTGGGGATGGGAATGTCTTTTTAAAAATGGCTAACATCCTGGAGCAACAAATAGGTGGACAAGCATGCAGGTGATGCCAGAAATAATTTTTCCCCCAAAGTTGTAACACAAAGCATGCCTCTCTAAATTCCCCCCCTCCCAATAAAAATCAGGAATGAGATTAATTTTTTAAAGTATCAAGACTTGTGATTCCATAAGGGGCAGCCTTCAAAAAGCACTATGCATCTATGATTCTATGCATAAGCACTTCAATGGAGAAGTATGCATTAAAAAAAAATAGCAGGCATCACAGGACCCTTAAAACACGGAGAAAGGGGATTGGTTGCCTGGATTGATTGACAGGTGGAAGAGAGTCATGTATAAAGCATGTTGCTCTCTTCCGCCATTTCCAGCAACAGTTGTGGAGAGTGAGAAATGCAAAAATGTGGCAAGCAAGAGCAAGACAGCAAAAAGGTAAGGAGGGGAGGCACGATAATATTTAGCGCTATGCCATTCAGCTGGTGTAACGCTATTTTTATCATTGTACAGAAATGCCTTGTCAATCAGGAAAAGACAGGCTGAGTAAACAACAGAACTCCGTTTGAGTCACTGAAGAGAAGAGTTGCTGTTTATACCCCCCTGTTCTCTGCCCTAAAGAGTCTCAAGCAGATTACTATTGCCTTTCTCTTCCTCTCCCCACAACAGGCACCTTGTGATGTAAATGAGGATGAGAGCAGACAAAATTGTGACTGGCCCAAGGTCACCCAGCAGGCTTCATGTGGAGGAACTGGGAATCAAACCCAATTCTCCAAATAAGAATTGACCACTTTTAACCACTACACTATAGAAGATAAATTGTTTATATAAATGGTACATCTACGGACTTTCTTGTTCAAGTTGTTGTTGTTATGTGCGAAGTCGTGTCCGACCCATCGCGACCCCATGGACAATGATCCTCCAGGCCTTCCTGTCCTCTACCATTCCCCGGAGTCCATTTACATTTGCACCTACTGCTTCGGTGACTCTATCCAGCCACCTCATTCTCTGTCGTCCCCTTCTTCTTTTGCCCTCAATCGCTCCCAGCATTAGGCTCTTCTCCAGGGAGTCCTTCCTTCTCATGAGGTGGCCAAAGTATTTGAGTTTCATCTTCAGGATCTGGCCTTCTAAAGAGCAGTCAGGGTTGATCTCCTCTAGGACTGACCGGTTTGTTCGCCTTGCAGTCCAAGGGACTCGCAAGAGTCTTCTATAGCACCAGAGTTCAAAAGCCTCAATTCTTTGACGCTCGGCCTTCCTTATGGTCCAACTTTCGCAGCCATACATTGCAACTGGGAATACCATAGCCTTGACTAAACGCACTTTTGTTGACAGGGTGATGTCTCTGCTTTTTAGGATGCTGTCTAGATTTGCCATAGCTTTCCTCCCCAGCAGCAAGCGTCTTTTAATTTCTTTGCTGCAGTCCCCATCTGCAGTGATCTTGGAGCCCAGGAAAATAAAATCTGTCACTATCTCCATTTCTTCCCCATCTATTTGCCAGGAATTTAGAGGGCTGGATGCCATGATCTTTGTTTTCTTGATGTTGAGTTTCAAGCCAACTTTTGCACTCTCCTCCTTCACCCGCATCAACAGGCTCTTTAGTTCCTCTTCACTTTCTGCCATTAGAGTGGTATCATCTGCATATCTGAGGTTGTTGATATTTCTCCCTGCAATCTTGATCCCAATTTGTGACTCCTCTAATCCCGCATTTCTCATGATGTGCTCTGCATACAAGTTAAATAGGCAAGACGACAGTATACAGCCTTGCCGAACTCCTTTCTCAATTTTGAACCAGTCAGTGATTCCATGTTCAGTTCTCACTGTTGCTTCTTGACCTGCATATAAATTTCTCAAGAGACAAATAAGATGCTCTGGTATTCCCATCTCTTTAAGAACTTGCCACAATTTGTTGTGCTCCACACAATCAAAGGCTTTAGCATAGTCAATGAAGCAGAAGTAGACATTCTTCTGGTACTCCCTAGCTTTCTCCATGATCCAGCGTATGTTGGCAATTTGATCTCTAGTTCCTCTGCCTCTTCGAAATCCTGCCTGTACTTCTGGAAGTTCTCGGTCCACATATTGCTGGAGCCTAGCTTGTAGGATTTTGATCATAACTTTGCTAGCATGAGAAATTAGTGCAATGGTGCGGTAGTTTGAACATTCTTTGGCATTGCCCTTCTTTGGGATTGGAATGTAAACTGACCTTTTCCAATCCTGTGGCCATTGTTGAGTTTTCCAAATTTGCTGGCATATTGAGTGTAGCACTTTTACTGCATCGTCCTTTAAGATTTTGAATAGTTCAACTGGAATGCTGTCACCACCACTAGCTTTATTGTTGCTCAGACTTCCTAAGGCCCATTTGACTTCACATTCCAGGATGTCTGGCTCCAGGTCAGTAACTACCCACTGTGGTCATCAGGAATGTTAAGCTCGCTCTTGTATAGTTGTTCTGTATAATTTTGCCACCTTTGTTTAATCTCTTCTGCTTCTGTGAGGTCCCTACCATTTTGGTCCCTTATCATACCCAACTTTGCATGAAACGTTCTCTTCATATCTCCAATTTTCTTGAAAAGATCTCTGGTCCTCCCCATTCTATTTGTTTTCTTCTATTTGTTTGCACTGTTCATTTAAGAAGGCATTCTTATCTCTTCTAGCTTTTCTCTGGAATTCTGCATTCAATTGGGTGTATCTTTCTCTTTCTCCCTTGCCTTTCACTTCCCTTCTCTCCTTAGCTATTTGTAAAGCTTCCTCATACAGCCATTTTGATTTCTTGCATTTCTTTTTCTTTGGGATGGTTTTAGTTGCTGCCTCTTGTACAATGTTGCGGACCTCCGTCCATAGTTCTTCAGGCACTCTGTCTATCAGATCTAATTCCTTAAATCTATTTGTCACCTCTACTGTGTATTCGTCGGGGATATGATTTAGTTCATACCTGAGTGGCCTAGTGCTTTTCCCTACTTTCTTCAATTTAAACCTAAATTTTGCAACAAGAAGCTCATGATCTGAACCACAATCAGCTCCTGGTCTTGTTTTTATTGACTGGATAGAACTTTTCCATCTTTGGCTGCAGAGCACATAGTCAATCTGATTTCTGTGTTGACCGTCTGGTGATGTCCATGTGTAGAGTCGTCTCTTGGGTTGTTGGAAAAGAGTGTTTGCTATGACCATTGTATTCTCTTGACAAAATTCTACCAGCCTGTGCCCTGCTTCATTTTGTACTCCAAGGCCAAACTTCCCTGTTATCCCGGTTATCTTTTGGCTTCCTACTTTAGCATTCCAATCCCCCATGATGATAAGCACATCATTTTTTGGCGTTGCTTCTAGAAGGTGTTGTAGGGCTTCATAGAACTGATCAACTTCATCCTCTTCAGCAGCAGTGGTTGGGGCGTAGACCTGGATCACTGTGATGTTGAATGGTTTGCCTTGGATTCGAACTGAGATCATTCTGTCATTTTGGGGATTGTATCCCATGACTGCTTTTCCTACTCTCTTATTGATTATGAAGGCTACTCCATTTCTTCTGCGAGATTCTTGTCCACAGTAGTATACCTGATGGTCATCTGAATTAAATTCACCCATTCCTGTCCATTTTAGTTCACTGATTCCTAAAATGTCGATGTTCAGTCTTGTCATTTCTTGTTTGACCACGTCCAGCTTACCTTGATTCATGGATCTGACGTTCCAGGTTCCTATGGAATAAAAATCTTTACAGCATCGGACTGTCTTTTCGCCACCAGTTACTTCCACAACTGAGCGTCCTTTCGGCTTTGGCCCAGTCGCTTCATTCATTCTGGCGCTACTCGTACTAGCCATCGGCTCATCCCCAGTAGCATATTGGACACCTTCCGACCTGAGGGGCTCATCTTCCAGCGTCATATCGTTATGCCTATTGGAACTGTCCATAGAGTTTTCATGGCAAAGATACTGGAGTGGTTTGCCATTTCCTTCTCCAGTGGATCACCTTTTGTCAGAGCTCTCAGCTATGACCTGTCCGTCTTGGGTGGCCCTGCACGGTATAGCTCATAGCTTCACTGAACTACGCAAGCCCCCTTGCCACAACAAGGCAGCGATCCTTGAAGGGGGCTTGTTCAAGTATGTTACTGTAATAACTGAACACTGAAAAATGAAATACTGAAGATGGCTTTTGTTTCTAACAAGTGGTAGTTTTCTTTAAATATTTCCTTAAGTCTCATAAAAAGGCAGATAAAATTAAACAGTTCATGGTTAGAAGGCAAATGACTAATCAGTTAAAATCCTTTAATGGGTTGATAGCCATAATTATTTGTTTTTAAAGACAAATTTGTCTACTACACAGCACATCTTTTTCTATTGAGAAGATTAGCAAAATACACAGAGATATACATATAAATTAGTTTTGTATTTAACGTTATGACCATTTTGAGTACTATTTCTAAACCTCAAGTGCAAAACTCTCAAGGAAACTAATAACAAGAAGTACACTGGTTAGAGTTTGACCCAAAGATGTACTGAAAAAGAAATATAAGTGAAATTGTGTGACAAATTACATATACTAAGACTAAGCTATTATAAGGTATTCTACATGGGTCTGCTCTTGAACACAACTTATAGATTCAGCTAGTATAGAATACCACATCTTGGTTATCAGGTTATCAGGACTGGAGTTAGTCTAAGTTTACATACAAAATCCTATATTACTTTGGACCTTTGTATCTGCAGGACCACCCCTTCTCCTATGTTCCACCATGATTGCTTCACACATCTATTCAGGAACTTCTGCAGATGACACCTTGCAAAGGGTCCTTTGTTGTGGCCCCCTTCTTGTGGAACAGCCTGCCTGAGGAATCAGGATTCAGCTCCAACACTTCTGTCATTCTGCAAATCGTGTAAAACAGAACTGCTTAGGAGGACATTTCAATAAAGGTAATAGAGCTATACTATAACAGAATGTTCAGAAAGATGCTTTATAAAGAGCTGTGGACTATACCACAGTGTATCTGGCATCTGTTTGCTGTATATATTATCCTACTGTCAATATATTATTTTCTACTGATATAATTCCATTTTTCTGTACTGTATCTGCATTCTATATCATTATTTAATGGTCCATGCTTGTTTCAGTTTCTGTAATCCTGATCATACTTTATTGCATAACTTATATTGATTATATCAATTTAACAATGTAATCTGCTTTGAGTCTTAGTGAGACTGTAAATATAGTTGAAATAAAATAAAACAACCCATTTATTGAAACATACACCATTACCTCCAGGAAATTAAGAAGAAAACGTTGGTGCATTCGCATTCTCCATTGTATCCCAGATCAATATTCTGGGGCCCAATTCTTTTTTACTGTTGGATCAGCAGTAGGAAAATATTTAAAATATGCAGCGATCACAAATTCATTAAAGCTGTGCAATTTGCCTGGCATGTGGCTAGGGGAGCCTTGTAGTCAGACCTTAAATCAACTTGACAACTCACTCCATCCATCTTAATTTGTCTTTCATGAAGCAATCATGAGGGGATCCCTTTCCCCTCACTCAGTATTAATATGCGATAGCATCTTTCCATCTCGTCTTGTCTCCTTGAGTTCTCATACCCCTGGCACTTAAAAGCCTCGAAACTTCAGGTGTTCATGTTTCATTATTTGTATTTTTAAAATTTCTCCCGACAAAGAACATCTTGGTTCAAAATGCATTGGTCCTGATCCTATGCTATGCATGTACAATTGCTGGAACTGTAAGCTAAGTGATTCAGCGGGAAGGAAAGAAGCAGGGGAGGGGGATAAATGCAGGAGCACCTTGTTCCCTATCCAGATGGGTTGACTGTGCTGTCTTATCAAATATAACTCAGCTGACTCTGCACTTGATTGTGCACCCAAATGGTGTCTAGCGCGTACTTGTTCAGGTGCATTGAGATTCCTTTTAGGTTTGTCCATTAACATTGTTTCTCCTACTGAATTCAGTTTTCTACATCTTTTTTTTAATGCAGCAGGCATAATGTAACCATTTGTGGAATATGAAGCAAATAAATCCCACTGAAGACAATGAAATATAAAATATTTATTGTGCATAACCAAAAGCCATCAATCTTTAGACAGTCATCTTACAGTAAATACTCAGTTTGTTCATGTATTCATACTACTTGAGGGGAAAAAAGAAATATTAGGAATAGTTCAAAATTCCCCAGAATTAGGAATGGGTCGGATTTTCCTTTGTTAATTCTGGATGGTGGGTAGGCAAACTTTGATGTAGGAGCTTTGTGTATGCTCAAATACATGTTCATCATTACTTTATATGTTCAAAGTACAAATTTCTTTTTCCCCAAAACTTATCTTTGGGCTGAGTTTTAAAATATGGTGTTGAAGATTTTTACTTTGCTTGGGAAAACAAGTTAGATTCTTCTACCCAAATTGCATCAGAATTTTTTTCTCATTATTTTGCAGTTCAGGTGTATTGGGCCTAATTTACTGACAAAACTGAGACACCCAGCAGAACACAGCCAAGATTTTTTTTAATGTCTGGTTCTTATATTAAGGTGACCAGATTGTCTCACTTTTGGAGGGACATCTGGAGGTACCTGGCAAATTGTACTTATGTTGAAATTAAAATAATATATATTACAATCCTATTTTTGCATTCTATGCATTCTATGAAACTTTTTATTGCTCCATATAGACCACATTTTTAATCAAGAACCCCCCCAGTCAATGGAGTCCCACTTTACCAATGTTAAAATCTGGTCATCTTATATATGCTGCTTTTCTCTACCAGAAGGAGTCTCAAAGTGGCTTACAATCACCTTCCCTTTACTCTCTCCACAACAGACACCCTGTGAGGGAGGTGAGGCTGAGAGAGAGCCCTGATATTACTTCTCAGTGAGAACAGCTTCATCAGTGCTGTGGCAAGCCCAAGGTCACCCAGCTGGCTGCATGTGGAGGAGTGCAGAATCAAACCCAGCATGCTAGATTAGAAGTCCGCACTCCTAACCACTACACCAAGCTGACAATACAAATTTCACCATTTGTAATGAGACTCAGGTCTGGACCAATCCAATTGTCTTGGCTGTCTTATTAAAATGTTTCTGAGGTACCATTAACAATCCATTGCAAATCCTGGGTACCAAAAAACCAAGTACTCAACAGATCTCTGGTCACAAAAGCAGACTCATTCATTATCACTATCATCACTAAACATTATAAAGTTGAAGTTGTGTATAGCAACTTACTCCCTACTTGATTGGACCTGGAGATGTGCTGCATAAAGGGAGATACCACTCTGCCAATTGGGGCCAAGCAGTGCAAATTGGACTGTATCAATGAGGGTAAATCTGTTTAAATTTCATGCAGACAACTCAATCCCTACCTGCTTGACCATCCCTGGGAGTGTGCAGCCAAAGGAAAGAACACTCTGCCAATGAGAGCCAATCAGTTCAAATTGCACTCTGCCAATGGGACAGAGCAGTGCAAATTGCACTCTGTCAATGAAGGCCAAGCAGCACAAATTGCACTCTGTCAATGAGGGCCAATTAGTTTAAACTGCATGCAGACAATACACTCCCTACCTGACTGGCCCTTCCTGGCAATGTGCCGCCAATAGGGAGAAAGCACTTTTCCAATGAGGGCCAATCATGGGGCTTATCTGTCTTCTTCTTGCTGAGTGGAAGAGGTGCTCCATTCTCAGATTCTTCCCCCCTTCTGTCTACCCCAGGCAAGGGAAGGAAGCCAGCTGCTACAAAATGTCAAGGGATAGACAGAATGCAATGAATATATTAACCCAGTGAGTCAAGGGTTCCTTCAGGCAGTCCAAGGACATCAGAAGAAGGAGCAAATCATAGGTTGTGTCCACAACCCAGGCCTCCCAGCCTCAAGTTAATATAGGCTGTCAGCAGCCTCTCAGTCCTCACTCTGTGATCACTCCCAGTCTTTTGCAGTCAGAAACTGTCTTGCTAACATGGTGTGGTGCCTTTTAGACTGGAGCTCTCTTCCAGCACGTAGATGTCACTGCTTAAATGGCTCAGGTCAGCCAGGTGGGCTGATAAGGCAGGAATCTGCAGCTGGAGGATGGGCAGAAGAATGAGGAGCTCCTGCAACAACTTTAGAATCTAAGCCCTGGTTTGTCTGCAGATAGGGAGTAGTGACCTATATAGACACTGTTGTATGGGGATGGGGGTAGGAGAGTCAGTGTCCCCTCCCCAAAGCAGCTGTTTTCTTTAAGAGAACTGGTGCCTTCCTTCCCTCCTCCCTTCATTCCCCCTCTTTCTTTGTCTATTTCTCTTTCTCTGTCTTTCTCTCTCTTTCATCTTCCTGATGGTTTCCAGGTCCCTATCTGGAAGGTGGCAACCCAGTTGGCTGCATATGGAGGTGGAGTCAGGAATCAAACCGAGCTCTTGAGATTAGAGTCCACAACTCTTTAACCACTTCACCACAATGGATCTCAAGATGGAGCAGGGAGCGAGCAGGGGGAGGAGGGCCAGAACCCAGGAAGGTCACAGTGCAGGTGTATGTGCTAACACTCACTGTATTCCTGGGTACAACGGCTTTACCCCTAGTATGGAATATTGTTGTAATTTCCTATTAACATTGCTAGTGGTAAAATATCCTGTTGTGCCTTAGTGCTCAAAATTTAATAGATCAGTAAGATAAACTGAAATATTTAATAAGTGGGCAAAAGCTGCCTATATAGGGTGCCTAATGATATAGCATCAACTTGAGCACATCTAGCAGCCTTTGAGTTATTAATTTGGCTGCAGCCTTCCCCCCTCACACACACACACACACACACACACACACACACACACACACACACACACACACACCCTGCATTCTTAGATATTCTTATGAGAAACAGAGTTTGGCTATTGTATTTAATACATGACTTCTCCATTAATTAAATTTCATCTTATCATAAGCCAGGGTTAAAAAAGCCAGGGCAGAAAAAGATTTTCCACCAAAAATTAATGACAACTTTGAGGACTAGAGTTGATATTGGAGGCAAGGAGAACTCAGATCGAACTACAGCTGATGCTGTTGAATTTGGGACTGCTAATAACATGTGGGCAAATTTATTTGGAATAAGTTCACATGGGTGCAAATTTTCCAATCGTGTGTATAGATGTATGGTACAGCCTTATTTGAAACATACAGTTCTGGTTCCTTTATTTCAAATAAGATAGAAACAATGCAGAAGAAGGCAACTCAATAGATGGAGTGGTTGGAAAAATCTTTCCTAGGAATAAAGGCTAAAGAATGTAGAACTTTTCAGTTTAGAAGGATTAGAAAACTGGGGGGGAGGGAGACATCTTATTGTGGTTTATAAAATGGTGAAAGTAGAAAAATAGAGCTTTCCTCCCTCTCCTGTGACACCACAAGGCAAGGGCAATTAATTTGATGGCAATAGGTTACAAATAGACAAAAGAAAATATTACTTTATTCAACAAGGAATTAAATTGTGAAATTCACGTCCAATGGTCATAATGATGGATACAAACTTGAATATCTTTAAACGGTGATGAGACAGATTCATGGAGTGAATCCATCTGTGGCTACTAGCAATGGTGACTAAAATCAGAGTCCAGTAGCACCTTTAAGACCAACAAAGATTTATTCAAGGCATGAGCATTTGAGTGCAAACACTCTTCCTCAGACTAAGAACTCCCAACGTGGCGGTGGGAATATACAGCAAAAAATTAATTCTGTTAAATTAGTAAACTGTGTCACACATCCAAATACAGCCATATGATAATTCTTTGCCAAAACAGGCAATCAATCCCCTCGAATTCAATTGTAGTTCACAAAAACATAGAGAAAATAAAACTCAGTGATCAAAGACTCCCACTGCACCATTTGCTGTTTGCCCCATCTGTCAAGTGTGAAACATTCCTGTAAGGGAATTACTAGCAATTTTCTCATCCCAAGAATGGTGACTAAAGTGAACCTCCACATGCAAAAGGAGTCACCTTCTGAATATCAGTGCTTAGAGGCTGGGGAAGCTTCTATGTCTTATTCGATAGCTGTCTAGGCAGCTGGTCAGCCACCAAATGGATCACTGGTCTGGTTCAACAGGACTCGTTTGTGTTCTCATGTATGCTTTTCTAATAGGGAGATTTTTGCTTTTCAGGCAGAAAATGCTTTCAAGTGGGACACTCCTTGAAGAACAGAAGAGTAACAAAATTCCATAAATAAAAGTGCCATACAAAATAAGGTGGCATAAAAAGTTATATAGTTACAAAAAAACTGATAATGCTTTATCAGGTTACTGATAATGCTGTAATGGCGAATATATTTTTATATGCCCCATCTGGATCTCCTACTGGAAAACGGTATGCTTTTCAGGATAAAAGAGTTATCAGTCAGTTTGCCATAGTATTCTCATGAAAAGTACCTAATTGAGTTCAGTGATCCTGTCTGGCCCAGTACTGTCATTTTCTTTCAGTCCCCAAGGCTCTTTGCCCTGATCCCTGTTGTCAGAATTCTTTTTTCCCTGAGCAGTGATGGAGAATTTGCCCGAAGCAACCTTGCTTCTTTCAAACTGTCTTTGTTGAAAAAGCATTTACTCATTTTCATTCCTTTGGCGACATGGAAGGCAGCAACAGAGTTTACCCCTGTTGGGCCCTTTTTTCGGCTAATGTTGCAAATCCAGCACACAAGTTACGAAATCCTAAATCAAGTTACCCCTTTCTAAGTCTATGAAAATCGATGGCCTCAAAAGGGCATCACTCTGTTTAGGATTGAGCTGTCAGTGTCAGGAGATTCTCCTCCAGAAAAGAGAAGATCTTCCAATAACAACATACCCCTGCACAATTCATTTTAAAGGAGAAATATTTCAAAAGTGGGTTTGGAATAAAAGATGGTGCAAAATATAGTCCGGTATATTCAAATAGCAGTTGAAAACAAAAGCCATCTTATCTAGTAAATGGTGTAAGACAGGTTATTGCTTCTTATAAGGAAACTGTCTTTCTAGTTCTAGATCCTCTTTGAAGTCTTGTTTTATCTAATCCAATTTATTATTTCTTTGGAATTTGTAGCCTATCCTGTCCCAAAGGCTTGAGATACTTACACTAAAATGTAATAAAACGCAGAAAGAAAATACCTTAAAGTAAAATATCAAAATTAAAACAATGGTTACTTTTTAAATTTGAGCTATTAAATGCTGACCCAAAGCAAAAAGTCATTTTGTCAAATATAAAGACTGGGGAAGTTCTTAGCCAATTAGATGCCTACAGTTTGGGCATGTGTATCTTCAACATTGCACCCAAAATATTCAATGATTTAAAGCCAGGAATTGTCTTCTTGGCATCAACATGCTTTCCGTATCAATGGTGGTGCTTTCTAGCAATTCTGGAAATATTCATCTCTCTCTCTCTCTCTCTCTCTCTCTCTCTCTCTCTCTCTCTCTCTCTCTCTCAGGTTATATAGACCAAGAGCCAGAGCCGTGTAGAGTAAGGTGACCAGATTTTAACATTGGTAAAGCGGGACACCATTGACCGTGGTGGGGGGTTCTTGATTAAAAATTTGGTCTATATGGAGCAACAAAAAGTTTCGTAGAATGCAAAAATAGTATTGTAATATATATTTTTTAATTTCAACATAAGTACAACTTGCCAGGTACCACCAGATGTCCCTCCAAAAGTGGGACAATCTGGTCACCTAAGTGTAGAGGGAAAGAGCAGCAGACTTTGGAGAATCAGGTTTGATTCCCGATTCCTCCTGAAGCATGCTGGGTAATTTCAGTCCAGTTCCAATTCTCTCCGTACTTTCTCAGCGCCACCTACCTTACAATGTACCTTTTGTGGGGAGGGAAAGGGAATGCTATTGGAAACTTCTTTGAGACTCCCTAAGGTAGAGAAAAGCAGAATATAAAAGTTTCTTCTTCAGGTTAAGCTTTGCTCATATTTTGTTACCTTTGTAATTAATTTACATCACAGAAAATAGAACAATAGAAGACTTTTTTCTTCTCACCCACTTCCTCCTCTCCTTCCCTGCACTTACTGTGCTTCTGTTTGGGTTACCAGCTGGGCAGCCAGAGGATATTGCCAGGCTGACCCTTGGCGTGGCACACTGGACACCCTGGAAGCTGTATTTTAGTGGAGAAGCAAATGACTCTGGCTCTCAGGCAGCGACAGCAGTCTTTCTAGCTCACTTAAGACTCCAGACCCAAAAGAACAAAACAAGGAAGAGGGAGAAGGGGAAAGAGGAAGAAAAGAAAGGGAAACAAACAAGTAGGGATTCATAACAGCCTACAGCTTTTGTTTTGTTTTGTTTTCTGTTTGTTTGAAGATTTTATTTTTATTCATCTGAAAATTCAAAAATTATGTCACCCAGACAGAAGTGTGGTGCCTACAAGAAAACATTTTAAGACACTCAAGTATTTGCCTCAGGAAATGTGTTCTTAATCTTCATGATGAGTGCTCTTGGGCACTTTGGAGCACTTTAAACACCACAAAAGGCCAACAAGAAGCCACTGTTCCCGAGGGGTTCTGTTTCTGCACACAGATTTTTTTTTTAACGAAATGGTTACATGATTTCAGAATGGCAAAGCATCTTTTGTTATTAGCATCACAGGTAAGGTGTAATTAGGCCCAAATATATATGACCACAGCAGACCCTTGTATGGCAACAAAACATACAATTTGGCTCCCCTGCCCTTCCTACTCGTGGCCAAGGTGGACCTGGTAACCGTCCATCTGAATCCATGCCTACCCTGACAGCTGCACCAAAAACGGCTCATCAAAAAATTCCACTTCTTTTGTACTGGGCTGATGCATAGAACTTCGGCTCTTGAAATTTATAACCTGAAACTGTTGCTGGTCCCAAATAAAACCCTTTGACATAATTGCGGGGGAGACATGATAATGTTACAGGACTAGAGCGCAGAGAACATAAAATGGGGAACAGCTCAGAACAGGCACTAAACAAAAAAAAGAGTACCACAAAAAAAAACAGTGGGATGCATTAGAAACACTTGAGAACAATATTTTGGAAATGAATAGGCAGAAATCCCACACTTTTATTAACCCTTACCAGGCCAAAATTCCTCCTGAACACCCAAAACAAACCTTGAGCCAACTAGAGGCTTTACATTTGCAGTGCCTCTCCCATTAATGTGAAGCTTCATAAAACTTGCCGGACATGTAGAGGGGCATCCTGGGAAGAGGCACTGTAAGTAAGTGTATCTTATCTCTGCATTTAGAGTCCCTAAATATTGTTCTGGGGTGCCTTTAACATGTCCTGCTGGGTGGGACAGGGCTTCTTCTGGCTCCCTCATTATTAAGGTCTGCTCTTCTTAACTCACCTGCTGAGCAATAGGAATTGGCACTGATGATTTTCTTATCTTGGATCTTCTTCTGTTGAAGCATTTGAAAATATGGCAAGAAATAAGGCATTGAATAAAGTTTTAACGAAACAAGAATGCACCAGGTTCTTGTCTGCCTGTGGAATGGACTGTCATGAAGAAGGAAGAGTGACATGACGTGTATCATTTTGAAAACATAAGAATCGAACTAGAAGAGACAGTGCCTTTTGTTTTTCATCCTAATGACGCTGCCTGCAGATTTTTCAAGCTATTGGATGCACTGTGCACTTTATAATATTTTGGGACTTGAGGATACAATTAGAGAGCCTGTCTATGTGAAATGTGAGGCATTTAGCACACTGATAAGTTTATATTGTGATTGTGTGCCAAATAAAGCCACCTGGATACTTGATGGTGCTTGTTTTGTTTTATTTTTGCACTGGACAAATCAAGTCTTGAAAACAAAAGGTAACTATAGATCTATTTTTTTTAAATGAAGTGGCCAAAAGTATGCAAAGTAAGAACAGATGTGAGGGTAGCATCTAGAAACTTAAAATTACTAAAATGAGGCTATCATATTTCAATCACATTATGAGAAGACAACAGTCACTGGAAAAGATAATAGCTAGGAAAAGAAGAAGACAGCAAGAAAAGAAGGAGACCTGACTTGGATGGATGGAGTCAATCAAGAAAGCCACGGCCCTCAGTTTGCAAGACCTGAGCAAGGCTGTTTACAACAGGACATTTTGACGGTGATTAATTTATAGGATCCCCATAGGTCAGAAGCAACTTGACAGCACTTAATGCACACATAAGGGTAGCAGTGCACTTCATGAACTGTGGCCAGAAAAAGGTGGCATTTATTTATTTATATTAATTTTTTTTAATTCACTGTCATAGTTAGAATACTATTACCAACTTACTTAGTGTGCAACATACAGGTCTGTTTACTCAGATGTACACTTTTCTTTAGTCGATGGGAATTTATTTAAGTGTGATTCTTGCATAGGAAGGTGGCATCTGCTACTCTTCCAGTTCCCTACCACAAATAGTAAACTGCCAGAATAACCGAAGACACAAGACAAATTGCTGTCAACCCTTTGGCTAAACCCTGAATTGCTATCTACTTCCCAGCCAGAGCACACAGAATGCAGTTATCATTTTAGTAAGTGAAGTGTCACAAAAGCCATGTCAATACTGGAGCTCAAGGGGCAGATACAATTCAACCAACTGACAGTTTGAAGATAAATTACAATGGCAGTAAATCTTTATATTTCTGTGCTAGGGAAGATATCCACACTGCATCCATAGATCCATAAATGATGGTACTTAGCAACATGTCTTCCAACTTAGTGTAGCCTGGAAAATGTCCCTCTACTATAAGCTGGGCCCATAAAGGGCAGACAGAACTCCATACTGAAAAATGCTACAAAGCAGAAAATCCCAAAACAAGAAATAGAGGGACCATTTCCGCATGAGGAATCTGTTCCTGGGCAGCCTTTGAATGTTACCGGTTTTGAGAGCCAACTCCACATGTTGCCTGCAGTAGCTGTGTTGAGCTTTGGGTATTTTTAACTCACGATTTTGGAAATCACCAAAACTGAATTTACATCCTTAAATCACCATTGAGCAACTGTAGATAAGCTCGTATGGAGGGGGAAACATGCAATAGTCTTGGCAGCTTTGTCCCACCCTCACACCCACCTCCCTTTCCTCAGTTCCCGGCCATGGATTTTTTTTTAAAGGTGCCATATGCATAATAATGCATACATGCATTGGTGTGTAGGCGAAATGTCCAAAAATTCATTTTAAAATTACAGTGGCTTACAAAGTGAACATTTACACTTTACATTGCAAATGAAATAAATTCAATAAAATGTTATCATTTAAGGGAACATGCTTATACAAACATATCTGTTAATGTTGTACTGGGAGAACATGGATGGGTTGGAAAAGGGATTTTATTTGGGAGACCTCTCGCCTATTGCCGTGCGTCTGTGTTATAAGGGTATTTCTCCTGTGCTTGGAATACACAATTCCCCCCCCCCCCCCCACTTTACTGGCCATGACAATATGTACATGTTGCTCTGCTACTACATGAAATGGCAGCAGCTGCGTGCTCCATGGAGGAGGGAAACATTTCTGGGCACAAATTAAGCCAACTCGTGATCCTTGAAGTCCAATCGACTCGGCCAGCGAAGCTCTCAGCCCAATCAGGATTCCATCTACTGCTGGTGCAAGAGGACCAACATGAAGGGACAACAAGGTTAGAGACCTCCTGGCCATTTTCTCTGATGAGAAGGTCCAGGAGGCTCTCAACGCCTATCATCAGAACTGGGAGGTCTTCAAGGAGATGGCATGCCAGATGAGGGCTTGCAGGCACAACAGGACAGGGCTCGAGTACCGCTCCAAGATGAAGACCCTGCGGCAGGAGTACTTTCATTGTGTGGGTCACAACACGGTATCCAGAGCCGCACTGGTGATTGGCCTACTCTAACATCCTAAGTGGCATCTATGAATGGGGGGATGGCACCAGTCATCCTAAATGCATGGCTCATAGCCTCAACTTAAAAGTGAGGAAGCCTGCCACTTAGAAAAGCAGCCACCAGCAGCTGGAGGACTTGGAAAAAGGGCCCTCCATTTCCAGAGAGCAGTTACAGAGGCAAGCCACCTTGGAGAGGGACCCAGGGACTGAATTCCTCACCCTGGACCTCATCCCCATACAGCAGGGGGGAAATGCATGGCCATCAGTGCTCCACTCCCCTTGCCACAGGTTAGCCATGAGCCCCAGGGTAGGGATTGGGGTGGCCAGACCCTTTGACATTCCAATGCGGATTTGTTGGTCCATTTAGTGGAAAAGCCCCTGCCCATCTGTGGCTCTTCCATCTCCCACCGTATGTTGGGTCGCTGGGGGCTTTCCCTCTACTGTTTCCTACCCCTCCCAATCTCTCTGTGTCCAGCTAGTACTCCTGGGAACTTTTCTGGGCATATGGCCACAATGTCTGCTTTTTATTCACAGGACATCCTGCTCCTGAGCCAACACCATCTGTATACCAGGAGATGTCTCCTTGCAGGAGGACTTACAGAGCAGTGATTCATCTGCCACAGAGATAGGTGGGTGCTATTGCCCACCAGCTATCCTTGGGAGGGGACTGGGAAGGTGTTGGATCTCCTGGAAGGGACCAGGAGAAGGCTTCCATTTGAAAAGAAGGCTTCAACAAACCTCTACTGTGCGCATCATTGCTTGCTCAGAAATGCCCCAGATGTCTGACTAACCTTTTCTCCACAGACTACATCCCACCAACACCTCCTAGGGTACAGCCTGGAGCTCTGGCCAGGAGGGACCCTGCTCCAGCATGCCCAGAGATGCCCAGTGGTAAGCATCCCTTGCTCTGTACCCAAGCTAAGCAGTGGAGGTCATTCTACTGAATCCTGCCTGAGGTCCCACAGCCAGTGAGCCTGCTCTGCCATGGAAGGGCTAGTCTCTGCAGTGGGAATAGGCCTGCTGATGGGCAGAGGCGGGTGCTCAGTGGTAACTTGAAGAGCGTTGGTGTGGAGGATACCAGGCTCTGTCCCCTCCCTCCCATCTACACTACTTTTTCCTTTTTCTCCAGGTGCACTCTCAGGAAAGGAGGAGGAAGGAGAGGTGGCTGAGTGAAACCTGGAGTGGTCTCTTGGTGGCCAGTTGGCCGAGGAGCAACTGCAGACAGAAAGGAAGAGGCAGAAATGCATTTCCCTCCTCACCACCCGAGTCATAACTTCCTAGAGCAGTGGGAAGAAGACATGTGGAGGCAATGTTCCAGGAGGAAAGAGAGCTATTAGACCACTGACAGGAGGAATACAGGGAGGATGCCATGCAAGACAGGGAGGAGGTAAGTCTTACCAGGGAGGCTTTCAGTGCCTCCATGGTCAGGAGCAACACAGTCCTCATGGGGGAAGTAGCATCCCTGGACAGGATAGGGGGCCTGATGGAGAGGATGGTGAATCATGTGAATGGCATGATTCTGGAGCTCCCACAGCACCCCACACACACACCCTCCTGTACAACCAGCCCCCCCCCCACCTCCCTCCTGGAATGAGCCAGGGCAGTCAGACCAGGTGTATAGTCCAGCCAGGGACCACAGCCAAAAAGTGCAGGCTCATAAAGCCAAGGGACAAATGTTCCAGCCATATTCCAAACTGTTCAGGATTCAGGGTTCTTATAAGGATGTGGCAACTGTCCACAGCACCAGTGCAGTGGGGGAATCCCATCCAGCCAAACCCATCCATGTTGTGGAGAAGACACACAAACAAAGCAAATACTTTCAACAAAAGCAACCTTGTGCCCCAAACTGTGCTGGTCTTCCCCGTATGTTCCAGGGGGCCATAGTAATGTGTACACATTATTTTGTGTCTTCTTTGATGCCTATTATGGTGCAACAGAAAAATTGGTGCCTAAAATTTTAGCCCATAGCAAGGTAGCAAATTGGTGCTTAGTCCAGGGATACAATCTCAGATATTATTGGTGTGGTGAGTGTGTGTAACAGAACTTCACAGGTTTAAAGTCTGGTCTTGTACATATTTTAGATTAAATTGCCCCTAAGTAGTGTGCTTTAAGTCCCTTGTCAGAGCTACTTTTTATGCCCAAAAAGCCAGTGACACAAGTGCTTCTAAAGAATAATTATCTATGATCTGGGAAGAGAGGGAAAGTGCCCCCAGATCTCCATTCAACCCTTGTTAATAAGTTCAGTATAAGGCAGAGTCACAAAAAAGTGCTATAATTTCAAAGCCTCAACTGAAAATAGAGATTGTTCCTTAAGAAATATGAATAACCCAAGAAAACTGGGTACATGATCACACACAGTCCCTAAGCTGGCCACCTGATTTTATTTGATGGGTCATAACAAGTCCATTCAATCTACACCAGACCTCTAAGTAAGCAAAGGTGACCTTGGCTTATATAATTTTATAGGTGCTTTGATGGTTGCTTACAGTAAACACCATCTAGAGCCATTTCACCTGCTAGGTAAGCCGGGAAGACAGGTGTCTCCTCTTGAATCTTACTACTATTCAAAAAAAGAAAAGCTGACCTCTTTGTGGTTCTTAATGTTTACTGTAAATAAAGCCATCCTGAGGACGGTTGTAAAAAAATACCTGGAAGAATTAGTGGCATGGACGCAGTTTCAGAGCCCTTGAAACAAAACCAGAGCCTGACGTACCAGTAGCTGGTGCGGGATCTCTCCCGCTTACTATGTGCACATTTAGCGGCAGTACTATGATTGCTTTTATGGTGTAGCTCCCTTTATTAAAATTGCATACTCTGTCTAGACAAACCTGTGGGTGGAAAATACCAAACAGAGAAGATAAAATTTTGTTTACTAAATATGGGCTGTGCTACAAGTGCAGATATGCATCGCTTTGTACTTACATTACGGGATATATATTCTGCTTTTCTCACTGTGATTCAAGGCAGGTTACATGGTATCACAGCACAGTCAAAAAACATGAAAGATCTAATCATAAAGGCAAGAGGAATAAGATTACAAAAATGAGAAACAGAGGCACTGGATTCCAGCTGCCATCTTGCTGACTATCAGCTTAGTGTAGTAGTTAGGAGTGGTGGCCTCTAATCTGGAGAGCCATGCTTGATTCCCCACTCCTCCACATGTAGCCAGCTGTGTGCCCTTGAGCTAGTCACAGTCCTGGGAGAACTGTTCTCACAGAGTAGTTCTGTCAGGGCTCTTTCCGCCACACCTACTTTGCGAGGTGTCTGTTGCGCGGAGAGGAAAGGGAAGGCGACTGTAAGCCACTTTGAGATTCCTTCAGGTAGGAAAAGCAGGGTATAAAAAACCAACTCTTCTACTTCTTGCACAGATCAGAGAGGTTGTTTTGACACCTCTCCTAATCCCTCCTATGTTTTTACCATCCCAAACTGTTGGGTGCCATCTGCAAACTTTGCTACCTCACTGTTCACTCCCATGTCCAAATCATTATATTAAATAACACCAGTCATAGCACAGAACCTAGGGGGATCCCGCTGCTCACTTCTCTCCATTGTGAAAGCTATCTATTTATTCCCACCATCAGCTTCTTCTTTTTCAACTAGTTACTAATCCATGAAAAGACAGATTCTATCATTCCACTGCGGTCCTGTTTACGCAAAGTCCTTAGGTGAGTTATCATCAAAAGAAGTCCCCAAAAATGGTTTACTCTGAACACAGCTGGCATCCCTACACTATCCCAGTTCCATGAAGTATGCATGTGTGTATGTGATCCTAGAACATGTGTCAGATAATAGGCAATCTACAGGGAAGGGGCATTTAGTTTCATTTTATGCCAATCTCTATAAAAACTAAGGAATCTCAAGAAGTGCCTGACCAAAAAAGTATCCTTCAGAGCACCTGTAACAGCATTGCTATTTACTTCTTTACAGATTGCCCACATGCAGGCAGTGTGTGCAGTCCTCTGCATGGATAGCTTTAACCAAACAGACTCCCACTCGTTTGCAGATGTTCTAAAAGCAATCCCCAAATAATTGCTTTATTGCAAAATAACAGGCAAATCTATGGAAACAGTGCGCCTCCTAGAACCACTGCAGACACATTCCCACAGTGACAGATAATAGACCATGTGCAGTCTTCCCACCTAATGAGCTGCAAATAAGAAAATGCTATTCTCTTTCGGATATTCTCAGAGAATGCACAGAAAGAGTGCTCATAACAAAAACATAGTAAATTAATGTTTGATGCTGTTCATGAACCACATCTTTCTGGCCATGTGACAAAGTGAAGTGTATGAGCCATAAAGCACGCAAACACATAAAATGTTATGAGCTGGTGGCAAATAAATATTTAAAAAGCAAGTCACTGTGCCCCACCAAAAACAATTTCATGGTTTTTTAAATTATCTTTTACTGCCTGATCTTAGGCAATGCTTATGGACCTATATCAGGGTCAGGGGTAGTCAAACTGCGGCCCTCCAGATATCCATGGGTTACAATTCCCAGGAGCCCCTGCCAGCATTCGCCTAAGAATGAGTAAGCACACACACACACCCAAGAAAGGAAGGCTTCCTAGATTTTGGGGGGGGGGGGGGGAGGTTGCTAGGATTGGAAAGTAGGCATGTTCTGAATATATATATCGTAGTAGTAAAATAATACACATGTGCATAGTACATTTAAAATATGTAGTTTCTCCCCCTCCATATATAGTGTCTAAACTGTGACTTCACTACAAGAATCCTAACAGTTTAAAGGGAAGAGGAAGTGATAAGCAGAAAAAAGCAAAGAAAATGCAACAAAAATATAAAACCAATATCATATACAAATACAGAAAAGCCTCAGATCCCTAAACCAGCAGGAGCTTATTAAAAAGCACCCTTGTACAATTGCAGGGCAGAAGAAGCCTCCAGTGACACTCCCCAAGGAGACATGAAGGCAAAATGTGATAGGAGAAAAGTTTGGTTTTATAGCCTGCCTTCCTCTGTCCTAAAGGAGTCTCAAAGCTGCTTACAGTCACCATGCCTTCCTCTCTCCATGGGAGAAAGAGTTCTGAGAGAACCGTGACTGTTCCAAGGTCACCCAGCTGCCTTCATGTGGAGAGCATTAAACCCAGTTCTCCAGATTAGAGCCTACCGCCGCTCTTAACCACTACACCATCCTGGCTCGCCTACTGGCAATATCTGTCAACAGAACAGTATCTTTGAGCTGGGACCTGCCAATGGCTGGTTCATTGGTGATGTATGTAGACAATCTGCCAACACAACTATCTCAAGTAGTACTTTGGGTTACGTAGTGTGTTGAGATCCATCCATTCATGACTACTTCATTGGATAGCTATTAGTTTTATGGACAAGGTTTGGGTCTGCTGCAATAATAGTCTTGCAACATGTTCTAGTTGGTAGCAGTGAAAAATTTGCAAGGCTTAATTGGCAGTAGTTCTGCCCTCACTGCACCTGCCAAATAAGCAGAAAGAAACTGGAGGGAAAGTAAATACATCCTTCAGTAGAATTTAAATTCAATTAGCAGTGTTTTGGTGATGACTGCACAACCATTTGGGCAGTTTCCCCCCCCCCCTCCGCCCCTTTCCAAAAGAATTCATTGCCTCTCGTTTCTATAAATAATGTCTACAATTCTCCTTTAATTTGTTCAGGTTGGGGCTCACAGTTGTCAACACTACACTTGTTTTTCTTCACTAATTGTTCTCAATACGACAAATTTAGTCAGGCTTGTGGAAAACTTTGGCTTCTGGCTTCAGTGGCACGGTTAATTGCAGTTTTTGACATTTGCGATTTGTACCCTTCTTGGCTATGCAGCAGGAGAAGGGAGCTGAAGGCGGTGCCCCGGTGCCATGCAGACGATGCAGTCCGTATGACAGGATTTCAAGCAGACCCGTTTTCAAGCAGCATCCAACTGGGAGTTCCAGAGTGTGGCCCAAGGGATGCTCTACAAGGGCTCACAGTTCCACCAAGGAGGCGGAGCAACACCGAAAAGCCTCTCAGACGCTGTAATGGGGACCAGTGGGGTAGACGTTTCCTCCAAAATGTTTTCAAAATGGACGACGCCTCCCTACATCGTGCTTGTTAAGTCTGAGAGCCAGTGTGGTGTAGTGATTCAAATTGCTGGGAGAAACAGGTTCAAATCCCCACTTGTGCTCTGGAAGGTCACTGTGTGACCTTGGATCCGTCATGCTCTCTCAGCCTAACCCACTTTGCAGGGTTGTTGCGAGGATAAAACGAAGGAGGAATGCTCTCCATGTGCCGTATGCCACACAACAATAGCAAATGACAATGTTGTACCCTTTGAAGCTGTGCTGGAGAAAGGAGGCACAAATACCGTTATAGTTCAGTATTACCGATTAAAAGCTTTCTTGTGACACAAATAAGGAGAGCAGTTTTCTTGAGAGAGTTAACAACATTTGAAGAGTTAGCTGTATAAGGGAAAACAAAGCTTACTCCCAGCATTTATCAAACGTAGATAGATACAGCATGTAAGAAGGAAGAAAGAATATCAGAAGAACTGGCAGACCAATTTAGATCATCAAATGAATCCAGTTTTATGGAATTGATTTTTAATAAGAGGTTCAAATTTTTCTGTTAGTTTCTCTTTGAGAGAATAACAAATTCTCTTTGAGAGAATAACAAATAAAATTGCAAACCAATGGTACCTGTCACCAAATAGACACTCTAAAATGTATTAACGTTTGGATTTTTTAAAAATATGTGGTGGGAGTGATTGCAAACTGTATACCATTGGAAAGAAATAGTATCAAGGATTTCCACTGGCAGTTGGCTGTATGGTTTCTTATACTCCAGAACTGTTATTATTATACTTTGTTATCTGTATCTCATCTTCTCTTCAAGAACTGGTCCTGTGTGCAGTAACAACACCTTGTATTCTCTTTGATATAGACTAGAAGAAGAAAAAAATCTTCCAAGTAAAAAAGAGTGCATTAAAAAGTACATTCTATATGATCAAATTGACAGCTGATATAAAAGAAAATCTTTAATCGGGGTAGTCAAACTGAGGCCCTCCAGATGTCCATGGACTACAAATCCCATGAGCACCTGCCAGCAAATGCTGGCAGGGGCTCATGGGATTTGTAGTCCATGGACATCTGGAGGGCCGCAGTTTGACTACCCCTGCTTTAAATGATACTGATGTTGGGAGACAAACAATGAATCAAAGGGACAAATATTTTGGGTTTGCGTGAAATGCTCAATGGGAGGGATGAAATTAACGGTTCAGATTCTGCTCATTTCCCAGAACTAAGTGCTAAAATACTCTATTAACATGCTTATCTTAAGGAAACATTGGTATAGTGGTCAGTGGAATATTATTTGTGACACAGACCATTACACATTACGTCATCCAGTTGTAAAGACAGCTTATTTACATTTCCAGCACGTCTTTTGCCATAATGGATTTTTTATTGCTTTCTACAGCATCCCGAAAGACGAAAACTTCACAGTCATCACTGAGCTTCACTTTAGGGCATTCTTGTAATAAAAGCCTGTCCATCTTAATGCTTATAATTATTTTCACCATTTTTGAACTATCTAAATGTGACAACAATATTTTACGAAAGTGTTACAGTTCCTATCCAGATAGAGCTACCTCCTGATACCTCCTGATATATGACGTCTGGCCGATGTGCACATATCAAAAGGAGTAGACCAAATCCCAAGTTATTTAATTTGGAAAAGAGGTAGAGGAATTGCAGAAATCAGGTCTCTGCACTTTGTACAAATCAGGTCATCCTGGCAGGGCCCCCGTGCACAAGATCAGGCAAGATGAGCAGATGTTCCACCTAAGGAGGCTGCAAATGTGCCAGATCTTATGCTGGCATAGCCATTCTCTCCTATCTGCAATAATATTAGCATCAGGCAGTCTACCTAGCAATGATGATAGCTACTCTTACAGAATTAGGGGTGGGGGGCAGACAATCAGTGGAAGACTTAATGTGGGGCATGGCCTGTCTGATGACATTGTTATGTAACTTCTGGAGTGATCCAGTGATCCAGAAGTGATCCAGAAGTGGCATCACCATGTGGATGCAATACTCTGCAATGTTCCCTAAATTCTATGATCTAACCATAATATTTTGGGAGAATACTAGAGTATTGTCCCAACGTGGTGATGTTACTTCTGGATCTCACTGGAAGTGATGGCTCTGCATTACCAGCAATGGTGATTTCCCCCACAGTCCTCCTGTCACTTTTCCCGCATTCTCCCCCTGACCCGAGGAGTAGCAGGGAAAGAAGGTTAATGGCTGGAGGCCTCCCACCAATTCAGGGGACCTGGTAGTTCTGCACAAAATCCTCAGCAACTGCCTAACCAACCACCAGTTGCTGTTGTCCCCACATTGTCCATGTTTGCAAGACACTTACCAGTGATGGTGGAAATACTTTGATGACAGCACAGTCTGTTTACTTAACATACATTCTCCTTCATTCATTCACACATACAAAAATGTCATGCATGGGGTAATCCCAGAAGAAGTTCCCCAGTCTCCAGGCCTTAGTCTGGACGTCTTTAAACAATGTGCAACTAAAGGAGAGTGTTGTGGGTCAGCCAAGCCTAGCAGAGCAAAGTGATGCTGAAGACTCCTCTGAAGAAGCATCAGCCAGTGGACCTAAAGAGTCAGCCAGCCAGAAGCAAAGGAATTGCAAGAGGGAGGAGTCTCTGAGGAGTGAGACATAGATCCTCAGACAGAAACCAGGCTATTGACCCTTGCCAGTTAGTTCATCTTAATCATCACCAGTGCTTTGGGAGGAAGGTGAGGAGAGACCTACAATAGAGGAGGTGCAGTACTTGCCTGGCAGCACAGCACTGGCCCAGCATCAATAGTGAGGATGAGTGCTTGCAGGAGCAGGACTGAGGTAGCCAGTATGTGCGTGATGTAGTACAGGTTGTTGAGCAATGTGGTGCTTAAAATCACAAAGAAAGGAATGACTGTTGAGCAATGTGGTGCTTAAAATCACAAAGAAAGGAATGACTGCATAGAAACAATTTGTCTGTCACTGATCTTGCTATCTCTGCTCTGAATTTTCCTTTATGTCTCTGGCCTGTATCTTTCAATTTGTGCTCTTGGACTGCATGTTGGATTTGTAGCTGTGGGTGTTACCTACTTTGTGCCTGAAACTTAGAACTGGATTTTGACAGCCGGAAACAGCATCTATGTGCCTGATAGGCTAGAGGATGTTGGTCAGCAGGACACAGAGGGCATGATGTGGTGGCCTCACAACTGTTTCTCTTGTGTCCCTCCCTCTTTTGGAAAACACCCAGTGTCTAGTTCTGCTCCCTTGCTCCTAATTAATTTGCTTGATTGTCTGTGCATGCTGCTTCCCCCTCTCCATACTTCAGGTCACCAGCAGTAAATATTTAAATATTTAAAATGTAGTTTTTAAAAATACAATCAGACTATTTAGTGTAGTGGTTAAGAGTGGAGACCTCTAACCTGGACTTCCAAGTTTGATTCCCACTCCTTCATATACAGTGAGCTAGGTCAGGGGTAGTCAACCTGTGGTCCTCCAAATGTCCATGGACTACAATTCCCATGAGCCCCTACCAGCAAATGCTGGCAGGGGCTCATGGGAATTGTAGTCCACGAACATCTGGACTACAGACACCTCACAGGGTGTCAGTTGTGGGGAGAGGAAGGGTAGGCAATTGTAAGCTGCTTTGAGTCTCCTTTTGGTAGTACAGAAAAACTACTTCTTCTCATTAAAATCTGGTCACCTTAATCTAGTCAGTACTCCAGCTCTTGGGAGAAGGGAAGGCCCATCTTTCTGTGAGAACCTGTTTGTGGACCTTCCTCCTCTTTAGATTAGCCTTTAAAAGCCCTGGAGAGGCCATGGAAGACAGATTGGGCTGGGCTCCAGGTAACTGGAGAAAAGGAGGAGGATGTGTGCATATTAAACCTCTCTCCCCTTTTTATGAGAGAGCTCTTAGAACCAGTAAGTAGTTTGCTGGACAGTTATAAAGCATGTTGAAGACTGAAGCCTCGACTTAAACATACACAATCAGTCCCCTCACCCCCTTTCTTCTTCAGGAAACCCTACAGCACAATATATGTGAGACCATATCAGATAAACATAAAGTACGTGTGGATTTTGCAGGAAGATCTGCAATTTGCTATTCCCTCCTGTGCAGCTGGCCAGAGGCAATGGGGTAAACAACAGTTACCATAGACATCACAAGTGCTGAGCTTTCAGTCCTACAAAATTTACATTTCCCATTTCAGCATTTCTGCTGCTAGATAACATTACCTTTGGAAAGGGCAGAAATTAACTGTCAGTACGGAGCTACAACTGAGGCCAGCCAGGAGCTCAATCATTGTTCTTTATGCAACCATAATCACCCTTCTAGCCATCAACAAGTGACACAAATTGATCAAAATGTGTGCATATGTTCAAGTAGGCCAGTATCATTGCTGTTAATCAGGAACAGGTGTTTATTCCAAAAACATATATGTGATCCAGCCTTAAACTGGAATATATTCTACATATTCAGTCTTACAAGGGGGCAGTTTAAGAAATGTGTCACTGTTTGTAGCCCTCTCAAATGAAGGCTATATACCTGAGGAAGGGACAAATATATAAAAATGAAAAACATGAAACAGAAATCCCCTTTTGAGGAACATGGAAAGGAGTGTGAGCATTTTCAGAAACTTTTTAGAAAGGCTTTCTCAATAGGGGTTTTGTGAAACCCTGGTGTTTCAGCCTCACCCACCTCACAGGGTGTCTGTTGTGGGGAGAGGAAAGGGAAGGTGACTGTAAGCTGCTTTGAGACTCCTTCGGGTAGAGAAAAGCAGCATATAAGAACCAACTCTTCATCTTCTTCTTCTTCTTTTCTTGATGGCCCTGGAAGGGTTTCATCACTTGGGTAGGAGTTAATTATATGTGTCTGTCTGTCTGTCTGTCTGTCTATCATCATACAATATGACTATATATGGTTATATTTAAAAAAAAAAAAACCTTGCAAAATGGCCAATAATGGGCCTAGAGGGGGATGGACAGGGAAGAGGCCCTGGTCATAAAAATGACTTCCATGGAGGTGGCAGGGAGATGTGGCCTGCTTACATCACTTCTTGGGTCTCTCAAAGCCTGAAAAATGTCTCAGGGGGTTCTCACTGGTAAAAAGGATGAGAAAGGCTGGTTTAGATAATGAAAAAAATTCAGAGGAATGAAATTATCCCCTTAGCAAACTCTTGTTCGGTTATTTTGCAGTTAGCGGGGCATCCCTGACAATGAAGGATTTTTGGGATTGAACAGTTATGAGGTGGGTTTTTTTTTTTTGCATTACAAATAGGTACTGTGCTAGTCATTCATGTAACATTACCTGCATTCACTCTGCAATGTTCTCTAAATTCTATGATCTAACCATAATGTTTCATTTTCCTGAAGGTTTCCAGGCTCACACCTGGAACTTCGTAACCTAGTTGGCTGCATATGGAGGAGTCAGGAATCAAACTCAGCTCTTGAGATTAGAGTCTGTAAACTTTAACCACTGGATCTCAAGATCGATCAGGGAGCTGGGGTGAGGAGGGCCCAAACTCAGAAAGGTCACAGTGCAGGTGTATGTGCTAGTGCACGTTGTCTTCCGGGGTGCAACGGGCTTTGCCCCTAGTTTATAACATATTTTTCTCATTTTCACACTCCTTTCCATAAGTACTAGTTTACCGTCTATTGTGTTCCTGAAGCTATTTCATCTAGTAGACATTCCTCAGAGATAGTAACTTTTCATGAGTACAGTTTGCCATATTATGTAACTTATACCATTTACGGTTGTTGAGGGACATTAGGCTCAGCTATCAGATGTACATACCACCTCCTTTATAGTGGTGTGAAATGAAATGTTCATTCTTTGTAGAACAGCATGGCTTTGCTCTGGCTGTTGTCACAGTCAAAGATTCAATAATTAACTACCCCCCATGGATTAGAAGCAGCCTCATGTTCACTAGGGGTGCTGAACCAAGCAGGAGTTCACATAACCTTAAATGTCCATGTGCTATATTCCACAATTTGATTCGGTTTGACACATTTCTGGGGAGGGGGAGTGACATTAGACTGGCACCCCCAAAATGAATAGCCACAGCTCATTTCCCTGTAAAACAATGCAAGTGTTCAAGGGACTGTGGGCAAGAAGACTATGTTCCATAAACTGCCTGGAATTCCTTCAATTTCTAAAATACTACTGTTTGGGGAACAACTGGTGGTGATAATAATAGGGTTACCAACCTCCAGGTATGAAGCAGCTGGGGATTTTGCGAGGCCTCGGAAGGGCAATGATTTGGGGAAAGGAGGGACCTCAGTGAGGTTTAATGTCATACAGTCCACTCTCCAAAGCCAACATTTGCTCCAGGGAAACTGATCTCTTGTGTCAGGAGATCAGTTGTCATCTCAGAAGATCTCCAGCTCCCATCTGAGGACACACAAAGCAGAGAGATGGTTGCTATTTAGGATCCTCCATTTACCATTGGAACTGATGATCATATTGATATGTGAAAGTGTGGCACAGTCGTGCAGAAAGAAATATTATGAGATATAAATTCATAGATTAGAAATAAGTGCTAGACGCTACTGAGGAAAGTGGTTACCTTGAAAATGAGAGCCAATATGGACCTCGTTCTGGTTCTCATAATTTTCTAATAAAGAAGGAATTATTGAACTTTTAGCCATCAATAACAGCTTTTTTGTTTTCCAGAGCATCTAGCAGCTAACAGGTCTTCTGTTTCGCCCATCTGGAATTCAGCAACCTTAACCTTGCAAGAAGGTTTCCTACATTCCTAAAAGTAGGTGTTCAAGACAGTGCTTAAGGAACTGAAATGACCTATTAATGTTCAAAGGCTCAATCAGTGAATTTGGGAAATGTTTTCAGTATCTGTGCATGCAACTGATGTCCAAAGTAGGGATTTCTGGTCATTTCAAGTTTCAGATCCAAAGTTGGCTGTGAACAAAAAGAAATATGAACAAAGTCATGCATTTCTTCCTTCTCTTCGCTAATCCTAGCAGTGGACTAAAATGGATTGTTTTCCCAATGATATATGGTATCAAAAACACTTAATAACAGAAATAAATAATTTCGGCTTGTTGCATGGTAAAGGCACTCCTTCTCATGAGACAAATCGGGAGCTTGTAGAAGTATACTGGAGTATTCACTCACCTACCCATTCACCCACCATAATCTCCTCCCGCCCCTCCAAAAATAAAAAGAATCCCCAAAAAGGACACAAATGCATACATGACTGTCCCAGCTGAACATCAACTTCCAATCCAGAAATCAGACATAAGGATTTTTAATGAAAGTAATTACACAAGTCCCACACAGTGCATATACGTATTATATAATTTCTTTTACAGAAAGTCTTCAACATCTACAGGCTGAAATGAAATGAAATGAACAAGAGGAATATCCTCAGAATTCTCACACATGAGCCATCATTCTTTCCTTAGCAGTCTGTGTCAATACAGAAGCGTTCTTTCTACATCCAAGTACAGTAGCTATCAAGTTATGGATGAGCAGGAACTCCACAAATCAGTGTTAATCTCAGAGCAAGCTGTCAAAACACTGCAGGGCTATTGGATTACAAAGCAAGCCTAAAATGTAGCACTGAGGCACTAGCAAGTATGTCTACTAGTTATGGCCCATTTAAGTCTAGGAAGGAAGTTTTGCCTATAGCAGCTGTTTTTTCTTGTCAATAATAGCCATTTGAATCCTCCCTGTGGATGAGAACAAGTACATGCCACAAGTAGGATTTCTTTCTCTAAACAGAGCACAAGAGATTTAACTGAATGTGGGCTGTATTTCAGCAGTAGCAGCAGAAGCTGAGTCCAGTGGTGAAACCAGAAGGCCTGTATTGAACTACAGGCCTCTGGAATGACGGGGAAAGCCCTCAGGGGCAGACTGATTGGTCTTTGCATAAGTAATTGCCAGTGAGTTAAGAATCTCTCTCTTACAATTCCACTTTATCTTGGAGGAAGATGGCAGTCATACTTGCCAGCTGCTTATCTAGAAAGTGTTTTGCAGACACTATAGATAATCCCATCTGTGTGAGGCTGCAAATAAAGGAAAGCAAACTAATTAAAGATAGATCTACTTATCTACTGTTGAATATGAGCTTAATTTTCTCTGTGTTGCAATGAATCAGTTAGCCCCTAAAGGTGGACAAATCACAAAGATACGTGAACACATGCAGCTGCCTTCTACCAAGTCAGCGACTGGCCTGCTAAGATTAGTATTATCTATCCTGTCCCACGGCAGATCTCAGTAGAAGTCTTTTATATCGCCTACTACCTGAGTCTTTTTAACTGTATACAGCAGGGATTGAACCTTGGATCTTCTTCATGCCAAACAGATCCTCTGTAACTGAGTGAGAGCACCTCCCCATGTGCCAAAGAGGCCTTGAATTCTGCAGACCACAACAAAGTGATTCCATTCTGCTGAAACTACCTTCCATTCCATAACCCTTGGCAAACTCCCTAGGAAGCTGATACACATAGCTCACCCTGTGTGGAACTTATGGCAAAGGCTGCTCAATTCCTAGCTAGGAGCTCCAGCAGCCATTCTGGTGATTCTCAAACCCTTTCAGCCAGAAACCAGCCACAACCTTGTTTCTATGGCTCCTGTACCATATAGCAGAGGTCACCAACCCCTGGTCTGGGGACCAGTGCCGGTCTGTGGATCAGTTAGTACTGGGCCCCTGCTCCTCCTCGTCCTCCTCCCTGGCTGCTGCCTCGGGGGCTGCCCTGCCACTCTGCCACCAGCTCATCTTTGGTGCTCTCCGGCGGCTGCCATGTCTGGGGCTCCCCCTCGGTGTGGCACTGCGCAGCTGCTGCTGGCAGCGCCCCCTGCAGGTGGAGGGAACTCAGGGGTGCCAGAGGGAAAGCAAGCGGAGCAGGGGCTCAAGCAGTGGCACTGACATCCCTCAGCAAAAGACTACCCCCCCCCCCGGGGCCTCAGTAAAATTATCAAGCGTTGACCGGTCCCCGGTGATAAAAAGGTTGGGGACCACTGCCATATAGAATCACCCAGATCTGTCAAGAATTTCCCTTGGCTGGTTAGTGCTGGCATGAGTAACAGGGGAAGAGTAACAGCAAAGAGCTCTTGCAGGTAGTACTCCTCTGGTATTGGACATCAGGTGAAGTTTTATGAAGGGAGATAAACTGCTTAACTGAACTGCTGATGTTAACCGTGGGGACACATAAATGGGGAGGATCTGCAGCTCAGTGGGAAATCCTTCACTTTGCAAGCAGAGGTTCAATCCCCAGCATCTCCTGTTAAAAGGATCCAGACCAAGGGTAGTCAAACTGCAGCCCTCCAGATGTCCATGGACAGCATTCGCTGGCAGGGGCTCATGGGAATTGTAGTCCATGGACATCTGGAGGGCCGCAGTTTGACTACCCCTGATCCAGACTGTAAGTGATATGAAGGACTGTGGAGGGCTGTCACCAGTCTGAGTAAACCATACTGACCTTAATGGACTGAGGGTCTAATTCAGTATTAAGCAATTTAATGTGTGTTATGGGGAAAAATGGTTACCTGCATGTACAGAGGAAGCCTCTACTGATTGCATATATACATCTTTACCAAATAAATGAGGTCCAGCAATTAACCTGACCAAAGTTCTGTAAGAGTTCATGGACGCACAGGACTCCAGAGTGTTTAAGGACTAGCCATGCAGAATTATGTCCAAGAAAACCCACCCATAAAGCAGGAATGCAAGGACAGAGCAACTTGCAATAGTGACCTGAATGGGAAAGTCTTGTTGATAATAGAGGCATATTAGAATGACCACAGGGAGTCACTGGCTAAGGACAGTACAGTCCATTGAAGTCAAAGGCAATTTCACACACTGCAGACAGCAAGTCCAAATTCATTATGTAACATAAACTGGAATAACTAGCTTTTCCTCAGTGCTGATGGATCCTGTCATTCTTTCACGGCAGAAATTCATAGGAATCAGGAGACAGCATAACCTCACCAATTCGTCCTTGAATATCAGAGCTACATTAAAGCAGCTGCCATTGCTAGAAAATCTTGTGCATTTTTATATTCAAGTATTTATTTATTGCATGGTATGTGCAGGCAGGACCTTTTCAACAGCAGCGGCACAGCTGTTTACAATGGGATAGTTTGCCCCGCCTCTTCCAAGGTCCAGATGCGGGAAGATTTTGTGATGACTTGGTGTCAACATTAATAGGATAATGGCTCTTGGTTCTTTGCTGACAGGAAGAAAGTTGATTAATTTGAAATGTGGTATTGGAGTAGAATTTACAGATACCATGGACTGCCAAGAAGGCAGATCAATTGGTTTTAGATCAAGTCACGACAGAATGACTAAACTGAGGCTGTTCAGTCAGTTTAAAAGGAGCGAAGAGTCACTGGAAAAGACAAAGCACTAAGAAAAGTTGAAGGCAACAGGAAAAGAAGACAAGCTAACATGAGATGGATTGACTCAGTCAAGGAAGCCACATCCTCCTATTTGCAAGACCTGAGCAAGGCTGTTAACAATAGGATGTTTTGGAAGTCATTAACCCAGAATGTCAGCACTCAGCACACACATGTGCACAACACATTTTGTTTTTATATGTTGTTGGGGTTAGGCCTGTTTGGAAATGTTTGTACTGGGTCTGTAGCCCTGTGAATACCAGCTGGGATTAAGCATACTCCATTGCTTTCAAACTGATGGCATCTGATGGGTCACAGGAGGCACAGATGTACTTCTAGCGTCTAGTCTGATCCAGCAAAGTTTTTCATACTGGACCGGTATGTGGTTCCTTTAGCTTGTTGTTCAGTTATGGGAGGTAAGGATTCTTGTTTTCATTAGCCTGAATCATAAGGTTGCCAGCTCTGGATTGGGAAATTCTTGGTGATTTTAGGGTGGTGCCTGGCAAGAGTAGAGGTTTTGTTTTTGTTTGTATGGCGTGGCAGAAAGCTTAGAAGGGATTGGATGCCATAGAGTTAGTCGTCCCTCTGAAGCTGCAACTTCCTCCAGGGGAACTGATCTGTCAACTGCCAATCAATTGTTATTCTGGGAGAAATCCGGGCCCCACCTGGAGGTTAGTAACATTACTCTAAGTGGATCTGTCTACAAAGCCCTTCCATGGATGCTGGCACATGATATCTTCTAGAAAAATATCTACAAAAGAAATTACACTTTTATTTCTTCCTCTTTAGAGAAAGGAGAAGATTGATCAAATAATGCAGAGGAATTTCAGACATGACCTGTTGACTTTTCTAATAGAGATTGTTTCATGTTCCAAGGAAACAGCCATACATGAACAGATTCTGAAAATCATGATAGAATGGGGGGAAATTGCTCTCCAGTGTTTATTTAGTGGCAGGGGCATTACCAATTAAACACTGCCAGCCCATGTAATTTTGATTTCAAATTGTTGCTGTGAATCTAAAACCTTCAATTAAAGTATTAAATAGACTCCCTCTTTGGAACTGTTTCCATCTCAATTGCAATCCAAACAAATCTGCCCCAAGGCTCATCACAGCAAAGACATTCCCTGCCAACACCCCAAGGTTAAGTCATTCAAACAGGCCAGGGATACTTTGGCTCACATGCTTGAGTTAATGCATGCCTTAGGCAGGTGAAGAGCACTGGAGCATTCAGCAGCGGAAAAAGAGTAAAGGTGATAAATGACCACAAAGGAAACCTAATGCAAGACAAACCTACCCTCCAACCACTAGCATGGTGTTTGTGTTCCTACTCATTTGCTACTGCTTCTTACGAAGAACTCTCAGATCTCCATTTCAGTTTGAGGAACTTGCATTCATTGATCAGTTTGCAGGGTTAACGTTCTTATTTGGGAATGAGTTTCTAATTTCTCATTAAAGTGTTTGTTTTCAACAAGTCCTTTAAGCCAGCGTTCTTCCCTTCATTGCCTTGAAGTGTCCTAGCTAGAGACTGGCCAGGTCTCCGAGTAACCTGCTGGATGTAGAAAAAAATCCTCCCAGCATAGGGACCAATCCCACTGCTGGCAAGATGGCTCCCATTGGCACTATAATGAGCCAATATTTTCTGGAGCAATGCTTGGGTAGGATGTGTGCTATCCATGCCAAATAGATAAGTGTAGGTCATGGCAAGATGGAGATCATGGGAGCAACATTATCTTCCTTTGGTTAAATATATGCAAGATGCTTTCAGTGCTATGACACTATGAAACCCTGGAGCAGCTATTAATAAAGATTCACTTGTAAAAGAAGACTGCTTGTGCCATCAAAGTTAATGAATTGCTGCCTTTCAGCCAGATACTATATTTACTCAAGAAACTAGTCCTAGTGAATTCAAAAGCTCTTCCTTTGAAATAAACAAGCACAGAACCACCTCCTTTAAGTATCTTCAGCATGGTTTATCAGAAAACTGCAACAGATGTGTGAATATGGGCAGTCAGGTCCTTGTATCTAATGAAAGGCTGCATTAGATGGCACATTCTAACAGTCATGAGGGCTCAGGCCTTCAATAAGAATTCTGTATTATCCATTTTCAAACAGGCCAATAAAAATTGAGGCCCTGTCCCATTCAAATCCAACTAGACTCCAAATTCCTATGCCAATTACAGTTTTTGGCGCACCTGGGTCAGGTAATGATAATGAACTAATCAGACTCCATTTTGGGTAAAATTATCTAAATGTTTACTTCACCGCTTTTGACCTCTCTTCCTCCCATCATGGCTCACAAGTTCTCACAGGCCCATTCCACTGTGCCAGCCCACCACCAATGCAGTGCTGTGGAGCGTAAATGTCTGCAGTTTACTATGCCCCAATGGGGGATACATTTCAGCAGGACTCTTGATGCCCTGCTGAAATGTGTATCCCTGGGAAACAAAGCAGCAGCAGAATAGTCCCACCATGTGCATGTGTGTGTGTTGCAGGAGGGTGGGATTGTGTGGGACCTTCCTGCAAAATAAAAATGAATATCCCAGTCTGCCCCATGGCACAGCAAAGCACCGCAAAGCTGACCCTGGCATGCTTTGCCCCCTCTGGGCCACCGCAGGACAGGAAGGACAGGCCCTGCTGGCCCCCACAGCAGCTAAGGAAATGTGGATTCAGGGCACATGAAGGCCTGCACAGCAGCTGCATCATGTGGAAACAGGAATTTGCCCTGCTTCCATATGGCCGCCCTCTCAGCTTTTTCTACTCATGTGGTATCAGCTACATAGAGCCAATTGGTGCTTTCCACACTGTGGCCTGGAAGATTATGAGGCCTGTAAGTTGCGGAGCCCCTTCAGGAGCAAGTGCAAGGTGGAATTAGTTAGTTACTACACACATTAACCTTTGAGGGGAAGAATCAGGGGTGTTTAACTTTTCAAAGTGGTCTGAGTGTCAAACTCATGTCTGATCCCCACCTGGCCTGTAACACATTCTCAGTCTGATCTGCCTCACAGAGTTGTTGTGAGGACAAAACAAAGGAAAGGAAAAGCTTTTGGTCCGTATTAGGGAGAAAGGCAAGATCTAAATGAAATTGCTTGGGAACTCAATTCATCTGATTTGGAAGTTCTAAAAAGTTATCTTTTATGAAGGCTATAACAGAGGAGATGAAGCTTCACTACCAGAGAAGTGTAATGCTGCAAGAAACATACTTAATGGGAAATGGTCTCCTTGGAACTCAGTTTTGTGCCAGCTTCTTGGGGCTTTAAAGCAACATTTACACTGATGGTATAGCCACAACAGAAACTTATGAAAACGAAACCTATCTATAGAAATAAAACATTGTAAATAGAATGAAGTTTGAATCCGGCAGTACCTTTAAGACAAGCAAAATTTTATTCTGGATTCAGATGCACACACACTTCAGGGGTTACCTTCAGGGGACAGGCTAACTCAGAAGACACACGGAAAAATAATTTGAAAACACTAAGGCCTAAATACAAAGGGCAATAGTACCAGTGGGGTGTCTGGGAAACCCGGGTGCGAATTCCCACCCTGCCACAAAAGCTTGCTGGGTGACCTTGGGCCAGTCACACTCCATCATCCCAATCTAGCTCCAAGGGTTGATATAAGGATAAACCAGAGGAGAGAAGAATGATGTAAATCAGTTTGGGTCCCCATTGAGGAGAAAAATTAAGTAAATAAAAATAATACTTAAATCGCACATTTGTAATGAAAAGTAAATATCCTGCATGGATCCGTGCAGTCTTAACAAAGAATAGCATGAGTTTAGTTTCTTTTCAACAACTGGCTTTTGCTGAACATGCCAAGCTTGTTAATTTGAGAAGTTGACAGAGAACCTGACAGGTGTCTTGTAAGGGGTAGGAGGTATTAGGAGCTTGCAATTTTATATTTGGGGGTTTTTTTAGCTGGGGATGTTTTAACAATTCTTGTAAGTTGCCTCGAACCAAGAGGAAAGGTGAGATATAAATGTTTGAAATAATTAAATAAAATGAGGTTGGATCTTTTCCAAATTGTGGATTTCTACCAATTCCCCCTTGCAGACCACCCCCCTTGTGTGTGTGTGTGTGTGTGTGTGTGTGTGTGTGTGTGTGTATGTATGGGGAATTTTAGGAATCTCTGATTTAAACATGCATCCATATATAACATACACTCTTTCAACAAGCTTAGGGAAGTAACTGGTCCTAAGTTAGGTTTGCCAGTTCTGGGTTGGGAAATACCTGAAGATCTGAGAAGTGACTGGGAAGGGAGAAGTCTGGGAAGGGGACAGACCTCAGCAGGACATAAGGCCACCGAGTCCACCCTGCAAAGCAGTCATTTTCTCCAGGAGAACTGATCCCTACAGTCTGGAGTTGGACTATAATAGCAGGAACTATCCAGGTGTCCCTGCTCAAAGTTACTCAGTGCATTCCTGTCCCTACTTTTCCAAAACATGTATTCAGAGAAAGTACTCCTCTGTGTGTGATGGGTACATGACCCCAAAGTGAGAGAGCTAAAGGAAGGAAGGAGATATGTGAAAGCTTGCCTGAGAATGTCCTCTTCTTAGATACTCTTGGTATAAAATGGACAAGTGCGTAGCCGGCTCTCGCCCTCCGCAGAAACAAATGTGCTCTGAGTGCTAGAATGCGGCTCCCAGCGCTGAGATCAGCGGGCCTCCATTGCCTCTCCAGAGGAGTCCTCCCGCTCGGCCAGCCCCTATTGTCAGGCACCAGCAGCAGAGGGCTCGTTTGCGGCCTCCTTGTCAATTTCACTTTTCTCCGGAGCACAGATGAGAAGAGCGCGTCCCATTGGGCACCAATTAGAAGGTGTTTCGCTTTATTTACTTCCTTTGATTTCCGGACAATGGGGACCTCATTTTTCAAATAAGAAGGCCTGCTTGTGATCCTTGTCCGCCAAGTTCTCTTCCATCACCCCCCCCCCCCAACAATTAATTGTAGGATCAACCCTGGGTACCGCATGGTGCTGTAAACCTTTCGTCAATGTTAAATAGGACATGTTAAAAGAACATTTTAAATAAAAAGTTTCACAGGACAAGTCTGCGAGGGAAAGTGATTGCTATACTTTAACTTTGATTTCACTTGACACAAAAAGCTTCCTTTTCTCCCTCTGGATATTCTTGCTTACTCAAAGGAATAAGCCCCATTGAACTGGATGGTGTATAGAATGGGGTTGAGTGAGTGTATCCAATCAGCTTTTATTATTTTACAGCCGTGGAGTTATGAAGGTATGAAGAAATAATTCTTATGGGTTCTTTGGACATTTTCAACATTTGTTGAATGCTGTTACATTTCCAAGTATATCTGAGCAGTCCCTCTGCATGGAAGTACTCAGGGCCTGAGTACTTTGCCTTAATAGCCAAGTGCATGATCCCAGCTGTGGTCCCCAACCTTTTTATCACAGGGGACCAGTCAACGCTTGGCAATTTTACTGAGGCCTGGGGGGGGGGTAGTCTTTTGCTGAGGGACGTTGTCGCCGCCGCCTGAGCCCCTGCTCCACTTGCCTTCCTGCTGGTGCCCCTGACTTCCCGCTGCCCACTGGGGGGCGCTGACAGCAGCAGGTGCGCAGTGCCATGCCGAGGGGGAGCCCCATCCATGGCGGCCGCTGGAGAGCACCAAAGGTGAGCCAGCGGCAGAGTGGGAGGGCAGCCCCAGAGGCAGCAGCCGGGGAGGAGCCACAACCCGGTACCAACTAATCCATGGACCAGTACCGGTCTCCAGACCGGGGGTTAGGGACCACTGCTTTACAGCACAATCTGATGCAGGAATAATAAATCCCTCCAAATTCAATAGGGCATACACCCAGGTAAGTGTGTAGGAATTCCCCATTGACATTTTTGGCCTCTGATCCTAAGCAAAGTCAAGCACTATTCTGTGGACTAAGATTCTGAACATAGCCCTCACTGTGTGGGTTTTGTTGTTGTTGTTAGGTGTGAAGTCGTGTCCGACCCATCATGACCCCATGAACAATGATCCTCCAGGCTTTCCTGTCCTCTACCATTCCCCGGAGTGGGTTTACATGGGAGTAAGTCCCAAATAAGTCAGTAGAACTTAACTAAATATGCCTAGGTTTTGTTAGGCAGTACAAACAAGGCATGTTTATTCAGAGGCAATTCTTACTTTGTGGAAAGAATGGATAAGCAAATTCAGTGCCTGGTGATGTAATGCAGCCCAGCCCCCCCTCCCCCCCCCCAGCCTCCTGTGTATATTTCAGCCAACCCAGCTTTCTATAGTAACTGTTCCAGAGATGCTAGATTCAGGCATGCGGCTGTGTAGGCCTGATGCAGCAGAACAAGGTTTGAGTCCAGCAGCACCTTTAAGACCAGCAAAGTTTAATTCAAGGTGTGCCTGCACCCAAAAGCTTATTCCTTGAATTAATATTTTGCTGGTCTTAAAACTGTGCTCAAACTTTGTTCTATTCCAGAGAAGCCTTGGCACACATTTCTCTTCTAGTTTACCTCCCCCTGGTTTAAAGATCACTTTCTCAGAGGCCTGTGAAGGGCCCTCATTAGAAGGGCATCGACGCAAACTGCCTGACCAGCATCCACTCCAGTCGCATCGGAGCCAGAGCATCCTAGTCTTGGCTGCTCGCTAGCACAGAGACCTGATTCATTTTGGCCCCGGCAGGAGGGGATTCCCAGCTCCGGAAAGTGCAGGCAGTCCGTTTAAGATTCTCCAAGGCTCTTCGCATGGTTGGTAACAAGCCGACCCGTCCCGGCGGTCGCCCCAGAAACTCCAGGCCCAGGAGCCCCCTCGGGAGCGCTCCTTCTCCTGCTACTGTCCTTCGCCTCCTTTTCCTTTCGCGAGGGCCGCCCTTTTTGGAGCCGACGGTCGGCCGAGGGAGAGCCGCAAGACTCCTCGCCGTCCCCCTCCTTCGGAATGCGAGAGCCACCTCGGCCGCCGCTCCGGGACGGATTAGTTGGGCCCGATTAGGACGCAGCCAAGTGTAGCCATCGGCCTGCCCTGAGCGACGCCCCTCTCGCACGCCAGCTCCCCTTGTCCGCCGCCAAGGCGCGCTGGCGTCCGCGTCTCCCGCCTGCCGCGGGGACCCGCCGCGCACCTTGGAGAAGGCCCTTTCCAGGAGCTTTGCCGGCTGCATTTTCTGGGATGGAACAACAAAGCGCAGTCTCCAGCCTGCCCATTGAATAGCCCGACTGAAGTAGCCCGATCTCGAAAGCTAAGCAGAATCCGCCCCGGCTAGTATTTGGATGGGAGATCTGCGAGGATCTTGACACGGAGCCAGACAATTGCCTCGGGACGTCTCTTCTCTGGCCATGTCACCTGTCATTTGACCTCCTGTCTCCCCCCCCCCCCAAAAAAAAAGATGCCTGTTGAAGAAACCCTGTGGCCATCCGAGCCTGTCACGTTAAATCTGCCTGGTAGAAAATTATAACTTGCAAGTCTCTATTGCAGTTAGCCTTGGGTTTAAATAAAACGAAGGACTAGTTTGTCCAGGCCGAGTTCGGTTCTTTTGCACCCGCTGGTTTCAGGGATTGTTTAGGAATGCTTCATCGTGCGCAGCAACCGAGTCCGGATCTTATGGCGGTGGGAACCAAGGGACACGTTCCCCCTGAAATCAATGGGGCTTTCCCCAGCGAAGCTGATTTACTGCGCTTTTCACTACCCAAAGGAGTCCTAAAGAGTCTTATGAACACCTTTCCCTAAAACAGACATCTTGTGAAATAAGTGAGGCTGAGAGAGCTCTGAGAGAGCTGTCCTTTGAGAACAGCTCCCAGAGAACTGTGACTGGGCCAAGGGCACCCAGCTGGGAATCGAACCGGCTTTTAACCACTCCCCCACTCTGGCAGCCTCCTGGGTCCGGAAGGCGCTGATGCCCCGAAGCACCGGTTCACACGGCCAGAGGCGGCCTGCGTGTTTGGAGCGGCGTGCTTTGCCGCGGGTCCTCCGTGACTCGCCCCGCCCGCCCGCTGCCTCCCGGCGGCCCCGCAAAGGCTTGAGCGTGAGACCGGCTCAAGAGCGCCGGGGCGGCTCAGCTGGCTGTTGTGTGGCCCTCGGAAGGGCTTGTTCTCCCCACCGCGCTCTGTCGCCCTCGTTGCTTTCCTGGCCCCACAAAAGCGGCTCGCATGCAGGAAGCGAGTAATTAAAAGGCTCCCCAGCGGGGATCCGGATTAATTTTGGACGCTCGATTAAATCCCGGATTCTCCCTCGAAATGGTCCTCCCGCTCCCTGGGCGGACAACAAAGCGGATCTTTTGTCTTGGCCCAGAGAAAAGAGCCCTTATGGGCAAACTTGCCGAGGGCTGGCCGCGCAACACGCGAGCCGGCCCGGCCCGGCCTTCCCCGCCCCGTCAACAACCAAACAAGGGCTGCCGCCCGGCGCGGCCACGGTGGAGCCGCTCGCCCCGGGGGGCGGGACGCGGCCATCCCCTGCGGCGCTCCCGGGCGCCGGGAAAACCCGAGGGCGGCCGGCCTGGAAGCCCCGCATCCCCCCACACCACCCGCCCCCCTGCGCTCCAGCAACGTGTCGGCGGGAAGGGAAGGAACGGGGAGGCTCTGCCAAGTCCCAGAGCCGGACAGAACTATACCCGCTGCTGCGGCCGCTGCAACATTTCGGGGAAGAGGCTGCCAAGGAAACGGGCTCTCCCCGGGGGAAACGGGCCGGGTGTGGCAGGGCCGGAGAGCTCTTAGCATCTCGGACTTCTTTCTGGATAAGCAGACAGTGGTCAAGAGGCACTCCTGCTGCACCCGCGTGCCAAGGATGGGTACCATCTTAGGTGGAAACTGCTTATATGTTGTTGTTAGGTGCGAAGTTGTGTCTGACCCATCACGACCCCATGGACAATGATCCTCCAGGCCTTCCTGTCCTCTACCATTCCCTGGAGTCCATTTATGCTTGCACTGATTGCTTCAGTGAATCCATCCAGCCACCTCATGCTCTGTTGTCCCCTTCTTCTTATATGTCATAGCCAGGACAATGTTTGAGTCTGGTGGCACCAAGTTTGCTTCAAGGTATAAGCTTCCAGAGATAGGAAGAAGTGGGCTTGCACACCTGAATCAGACTTGGCTGGAGCCACCAGACTCAAACTTTGTTCTGTCACTTCAGGCCTACATGGCTGGATCTATTAAGGACAGTTTCTGATTGATCTAAGCGCACATGTGTGCACACGTGTGTGTTTATAAAATCCTCAAGCCCTCAACTTATGCCCAACCAAGCAACAACCAAACAAGCAAGCAGGCATGATTCTTAAACCCAAAGGAATGGTGTGGGGCACCTTGGAGGAATACGAGATTTGTTAGACTAGACTAGACCTAGGCTTTGCCAACTATCTGGCCAGGATGGAAATGAGCAAAAGCAGCAGCAGCAGAAGAGTTGGTTCTTATATGCCACTTTTCTCTAACCAAAGGAGTCTCAAAGCGGCTTACGTTCGCCTTCCCTTTCCTCTCCCCACAACAGACACCCTGTGAGGGAGGTGAGGCTGAGAGAGCCCTGGTATTACTGCTCAGTCAGAACAGCTTTATCAAGGTCACCCAGCTGGCTTTATTTAAGGGATAGCGGAATCAAACCCGGCTTGTCAGATTAGATGTCGATGCCCGCACTCCTAGCCACTCCACCAAGTTGGCCATACAAGGCGCCAGTTCCATTGACCCACAGAATTCAAACCAAGCTGAGCAGTCTGTCTTAGCACAACTTTTTAAAAATAGCAACTTCTTAAATATGTGGTCTAAGTCTATGGCTGTTTACCTTCAGAAAGAATAAGTAATAAGTGGGAGTTGTTTAATTTTCACGGGGCTCACAAGGCTGAATTATTCAGGCTGGACTTTGGAGGTTAACCAGATGCTTGGGACTGGTTTGATAAGTCGCACAGGGTGGCATTCTAATTCATGGTATCTATAATATTTTACATGTATTATTTGTCATTAGCTGTGGGTTGCTGTGAGACTCTTTGGGTGAGTGCCAATGAAAAGTCTAATCAATTAAACAAATAAACAATACCTGCTATCATGGCATAGTGATTAAAAGGTAAACTTTGACCGTCCCTTCTTTTCTCAGTTCTCGCTCTTTTCAATCATCTAAGTTTGTTTTCCCCAAAAAGAACATGAAGAAACGTACCTGAGATGACACCATCCATGTGCCGTGGGTACCTTAATTCTTACCTCAGATGATACCTTTTAATGGCAGCAATTATCCACATGGACCAAGGATTTCCCACCTCCTTTCTTGCCATGGATCAAGGTTTTTGCATTTACACATTAGTCAAAACGGGTTCCATTGAAAAAATAAATACAACCCTTCTCCATTCATAAACACAACAGCTGGACATCACATTAGAATTTAAAGCAAATTAATTTTCATTGCCTTTTCATTTTGTTTATTGCATAGGTCAGTAACAGCGTAATAATGTACTCTGAATCTAAAACATCAGCAGTATTTTCCAAAACACAGTTATTTCCTTCTATGAGATACATAGAGCTATTATACACACATTCCAAAATACTCCTACTTTGTGGATTAGTGCACTTTGTTAAAAGCAAGGTTCTAAGGCCATAAATGCATAGTAATCAGGACTGTAAACAGAGCTAGTAAATGAGGTGGTGTGGGTAAGTGTCTTTACCTGAAATCAATATGATTCTAACCACACCTGACAATTAACCTTAGCATGGTACCTGGAATGCATGCTGCTGAAGTCAAAGGGACCTGCTCCCAAGGAGATCAGGGAATTTAGGAATGTTACCCCCCCCTTCCAGTTCAAAGAACATCTATATGCTTGATTTACTTTGTACAAAAGTTGTAGGTGTAAGGCACAGAAGCACATTGTCCTACCATAGAAAAGGCCCAATTTTGGTGCTAGAGGTGGAAAACCAAAACAGTGCAGTTTCTTGCTATTACATAGTACAATTTCCCAAGAATTTCTCCTGTGGCAGCTCCATTAGACTGAACTACTATGTTGCTGTAAAGCTCGTATTCATCTCAGTGTGGCATGGGGAATGGATTGTGCTCTGGGATTGAGATTGGATCTGCCTGTCTTCCCATCTACCACCTTTAACAGCACCCAGTTCTAGTGCCCAAATTCTCCTCCTCTATCAACAGATTACCCTTTCTTGTCCCGTAGCCTGTTGGACATCAGGCAAAATGACTAGTTACGCAATACAGACTTACTTCAGGCTATTTCCCAGTCCTCTTTAAACCTCTGTTCCTTCTTTGTTGTATATCAAATGGTTCACACTGAAGGTGCTCAGGACAGGGGTGCTAAGCCAACTCACCTGGCTACCAGCACCTGTGTAGTAATTTACTCTGGAGTGGTTCTGAGAACTGAGTTCAAATCCAGAAGCTGAGCCACTGCTGGAGGTTGAGCAAGAGCTCAAACTGTGCCCATTCTGGTTCCCATGGGAGAATTCAGACCCCAGCTGCCTGGAGAAACCATTTCTGTTATGGACTGTGGCGTTCATGGTAGAGAGGAAAGAGGAGAAGCAACTGCTGGAATCCAGACTGGAAGATTTGCAGTCATTCGCAGAACTCTGAGAACACAGCAGCGGAGAAGAGACTGAACTGATAGGAGCCGGAGTTTCCAGGGCTCCGCTTCCTTTGTCCTCAGCTTTGTTGGCGGCTCCAAGGCTGTTTGTTGGATCAGACCTTCTCTTCCTCTTCCTCCTGAAATTGCCATTATCAAACATCTTCTCACAGTTTGGATCCAAGGTCCAGTAATTGCCTTTACCTGTGAACCAATCCAGAGCATGTGGATTTAGCAGTGGCAGACAAAAAAACTTACAAAGTGGGGCATTTCTGGTCAGATCGGCAAGAGGACAAATGGGTCAAAAGAGAGAGCCAATGGATGGGCCTCAATCAGCTGAGCAGCATAGATTTCCATGTGGTTTTCACACAGGGAAAGTGGTTCATCATGCTGCTTCCAAATAACTGCTTATTTCCCAAAGCAAGAATCAGATGGACACACCGCCTAGAGAAAACAATAGACCTCAATTGGGCTTCAGAAACATGCTCTGGATAGGGCAACAGGATACAGTTTGGCCCTGTACCTGAGCACATTTATCTACAAGGGAATCATCCAGAAATCAGTGCCACTTGACTTCCAAATAGTGAATAAACTCTTGTGACCAGGGTTCATTGTTACAGATACCAGAGACAACAATTTAATTCCAGATCAGAATTAAATGCTAGTCTGATTGTAGCAAAAATAGTTTTGTGGCGTCTTGAAGATGAACAAACCTAAATTTTAACATAAGCTGATGTAGGGACTCCTCACTGGGTAAAATGTATATATGAAGTTATGAATTTATATATATATAAAGAACGGGGCCAAAGGGCCATGAAATCGAGAGAGAGAAAGTACAGACCATTCACAAACCTAACCCCAAATCCCAGTAATTGGCAATCTTCTTTGTTAGCAAAACTACCTAACAGTTTCTGTACTTTTCTTGATCAGTCAACACCTGTAATGGGTGTGGAATTTCAGATCTGATGTAATCTCCAAGTTCCGTATTTAATTGGATTGGCTGTCCATCCTTATCATGATGACTCAAGGTGGATTTCAACAATCTTTGACTTAATACAAGGCAAATCTCTACAATTATTTTGTCTGTGATGTTTCCCCATGATCCTAAGACGTTGGTAGGAAGGTACACTGATTATTAGTATGGCTTCCAGGCAGTATATTTAGGATCGGAATGCCAGAAAATGTCATCTTGAATAAAAATGTTCAAATTGTAATGTATAATACTCAAGGGAATTAATTGTGAAATTAATCATTTCAAAGCAAATTGAGAAGGGAAAAACAATTCCGAATGGACTGTCAAATGTGGTGTGTTTGTATGATATGTTCTGCTGGGTTACTGCTGAAGCCAAAATAAAGTAAGTGGGGTAGGACCCAGTGAAGGACCAGATAAAGAGCAAGTACAGAGGCACTGGGATACCAATATGGCAAAGACAAATGTACAAAAATGTCTTTTATAGAGACTTCAAATTTCCATTCTTCTTTATTCTTTCATATAAATCCCAACGCGTTTCACTCTTTGGAGTTATCAAGGGACTTCAGTTTTCATATTTCGGTATAGAGAAGTAATCTCCTAACAGCAAGACAGTTTCAACAATTGCTATCCATAGTTTAGGGCGTTCCAGACAGATAGCAATTGTTGAAACTGTTTGAAGACTCTATAAAAGTCATTTTTGTACATTTGTCCATATTGGTATCCCAGGGTTACTGCTGAGACAACTATCCAGAATACCCCTAACTAGCAACCACAACAATTCACACATGATGGCAGGATTTGATGTCAAGCTTACCCTAGTTATTTGTAATGTTCCAGTGAAGGCCATGATGGAAACGGGAAGACCATGCAGGAAAGGCTAAGCATACAGGGCATTAAAAACACTCCTCATTTCCCCCATGTCTATAATTCAAATGTTAAAAAGTTGGCAGCTAGCGTGCACACTCAGTCTTAAAAGGGCCTGCTTTCTGCTAGCACGCCAACAGCATTTGCATACACGTACATCAATGGCATTTGTGTGTGCGAGAGAGAGTGCCTCAAATACACTTCTTACATTATATGTGAAGAGCATTTAGATTTAATCCTCCTAGGTAGAATAAGGTGCTCAACACAAAGAGAACAGGAGCAAATCTGAGTGCTGGTCATAGTTTATGCCAGACTATATTCCCTATGAAAGTTGTTGCGGGAATAGGTGGCTGTCCTTTCAGAAAAGCTACAAGGCGAAATTGTGGGCTGCAGCCTTACAGGTCTTGACACAGATGTCCATAGGCACTGGGTGATAGCGGCTGATTTAGAAGGCAATGTTGCTGATTCTTGGTACTGGAGAAAAACAGGGCTGCAAGGTACAGGGCAGGGGGGGGGCAGGGGTGTGTTCCATGTTTGCTGGCCTGGATTGCACTAAACTCTCTCTGCATGTTTTACATAAATTTTTGTATGGCAGAATCTAATCTGTACCTGATCTCCAGGTCAGCCCTTTAATACCCCTGCTCTCCTGCTCTAGCTGCATCATTTTCTGCATTTGTAATCCCATTTTCTGCATCTCTTGACACATCAGGTACAATAATTTTTAGCATGGTTCTAAGTTTACTAATCCTAGCCTTATGGCACTGTGTGTGAGGACTCTCAAGCTGATCCCCTTGCTGGACACCACCTAATCCACCTGAAATCTCAGGGAGAGAGGGGGGTGCTAAATAAACAAGCACTCCAATTCCAAACACATAATTTGATTTTGATGGGACCGATTTATGCGTAACACACGGAGGGATCAGCATGAAGAATGGAGAAAAGTCCTGCACTCTTTTTGAGTAGGTTTGGTCTATATCTCTGTGTCACCCACCCCTCCCAAACCAGCAGGCTCCAAAGATGATTTAAGAGCATCCCCAAAAATTTCCATTGCAGATGTGTGTGGTAGTGGTTAGTAAACTGGATTAGGGCTGATGGGGGGGGGGGGGGGGGGACAGACCTGAGTGTAAATTTCCTCACTCTGCCAGAAAATTCTTTGGCCACACTTTTTTAGTGCAACCCTACCTTACAAGGTTGTTTTGAAGACCAATGGAGGGGATGGGGAAGGCTTTTTAGAGTTCCTAGAGGAAAGGCATGATAAAACTACAATTTACAGACAGACTTATGGGTGAAGTGAAACTTTGAATCCTCATTAGTGGCTGCAAATACAGAAGCAGCAGGTGGTAATTATTACGGATCAGCTAACAGGATGGAGGGATTAGGGTTGCTACATAGACAGTACCTTTGTGCTTTGCATTAACTAATCCAGAACATAAATGAACCCTCCTTCAAGTTCTCTAAAAACACTTCAGTTTTGCATTCTCTCCACCCTTTTAGTCTTTTCAACCTATCTTTCTAGCCAATATGACCAGATAGTATAAAGTGTGCCAAGGAGTCATGAATGTGTTAAAACTAGTTTAAGCATGGCTCTTACAAAAGAGAACCCAAAACTATAGGCCAGATTACTCAAAGCAAGAGGGATCAAACAGTACAGAGTAATTAATCCCATTCAGATACCAGGAGTGTGAACCCCATTCCTTTACATTACATTGCCATCTGGAATAGTTCCCACCATCGGGTTCTATAGGGACTCCCTCCTAGAGTCGCTCTAAAGTAGCTCCTAAAGCAGCTCTAAAAGGTTCCAAAACAATCCACCCTGGAGTTTTCACTGAACTTAGGGGGGGGGGATCCATGCTCACTGATTCTGAGAAGGAACCAAGCGATCCTGACATGAGCGCTTTCGCACATACTAAACAATGTGGTTTCAATCCATTTCAGCGGCCCTTTGGAAGTGGTTTTTGCCATGCACACAGTGACATCCAGTTGCAAAGAGCATTATTTACTGTGTGGGAAAGCACCCTATAGCAAAATCCAGATTCAAAGTGGCTTGAAAGTGCATTCTTTAGTACCCGTGAAAGTGCCCCAGGTAGCTTCAGCAGCCGCAGGTCTCAGCCCTCTTGCAGGCAGGACTCGGGCACTGGAGAGACCTTGAGGTCTCCGCCAGCCCGCCGCCCTGCGGGCTCCCCTTCGGCGCCAAGGCGGCCCGCAGCAGCAGCGGCGGCGGGAGGCGCAGGCGGGCTGGGGCTCTGCTTACCGGGGTCGTCCTCCTGGCGGGCCACCTTCCTGAAGCAGTCGTTGAGCGAGAGGTTGTGGCGGATGGAGTTCTGCCAGCCGGCCTTGCTCTTCTTGTAGAAGGGGAAGTTGCCGGCCACGTACTGGTAGATCTGGCTCAGCGTGAGCTTCTTGGCCGGCGCGCTCTGCAGGGCCATGGCGATGAGCGCCGAGTACGAGTAGGGCGGCCGCACGAGCTTGAGCAAGTCCTGCTGGCCGGCCAGCGACAGCCAGCCCAGCTCCGGCCCCGCCGTCGGGGCGCTCAGCAGCGGCCGCCCGCCGGGCCCGTAGGGCGCCGACGAGGGCAGGAAGGAGCCGGCGGCGGCGCCGGGGCTGGCGGCCAGGTAAGGGGGCGACGGGCCGGTCGCGCCGTTGAGCCACAGGTAAGGGCTGCCGCCCGCTTCGGCCAAGCCGTAGCCGGCTCCGGGCGGCTGGAAGAGGCTGCGGTTGTCGCCATAGACGGCGGCCACGTCCAGCAGGTCGGAGGGCTGCGCCGCCCCGCGAGCGCTCATCCTGGCCAGCGCCGCGCCCGGCCGAACCGCCCGCCGAAGCACCAGCAGGGCCAGCGCCGCCCACTCGCCGGCGGCCTCTGCCTTCGCCCGGACGGCTCTCGCCCGCCTTTTGCCCACCTCGGGCGGCGGGAGGGGCGGCCGGCGAGCGGGAGGCGGCGGCGGGGGGGGGGGTTCAGAGGCGGGCCGAGCTCTCCGCGGTCACCCCACTATGGACGCGGAAGGAGAAGCCCTTCCCCAGCGGGTTGGCCGCAGCGCCTGCATTTCACAGATAGACTGTTGCTGCCCATGGAGGTTTCGGTAGACTGCCGTGGCCTCCCTCGCCTGGCGCGGCACGGACCCCACGCCCAGTAGGCTGTATGTTGTGACGTGCGTCCCGGAGCCTCGTTTAGCGAGGGACTGCGCTTCAGCGCCTCAAGGAGAAGGCAAACAGCAGGGGGATCTCCGCCACGCGAGACCACGAGCCTAAGCACACCTGCTCGGGAGCATGTTAAGAAGGACTCCTTGGGAGCAAACTTCGTTAGACGTGGACAGGTTGTCTTCAGGGCACAAGGCTGCTGCTGTCTTTTTTCCTGGCAGGGCTCCTGTCTTTCTGAGAGCGGGAAGAGAAGCAGCAATTCATCAGGTGATGCTTACCCCATCCCTGCGCCACCCTGCTCAAAAAATTTCATTCCCCCTGGGTGGCTGTTCCTTGCCCAAGGGGCACATCTGCAACCTCCCCCCCAAAAAAGGAGTCTTTTCGGCTGTTGCTACAATATTTTTGTTCCTATAAGAATCTGTGGTCCGATTCTCTGAATTAATTCCTTTCTTCCACTTCTACCAATTTTCCTTGCAAAGATGTAAGGTGAAAAATATGCCACATGCTTTGGGGGTGGTGTCAGCATCCTCCATCCATTGCTATATCTTCCTTGACTCAAAGCATAAGGGGAAGAAGGTTTAGAGCTTCAAATCTTGCAAGGAAAAGAGCAGCCTTTACTTGTGTCTCTTTGTGACCTCGGCAGCCCAGCTTGCTAAAGAAACACACTCCTGCCAGACCCACTGCCCAAAGGTCTGTGGGGTTCTATGAAAAGGGAATAGCCTAAGGAGAGGGGCTTTTCCATATTCTCATTTCTCTTGCTCATACTTCCTGTTTCTTCTCTCTCTCTCTCTCTGTCTGTTGGGGGAGGGATCTGTTCTGCATACCAAAGAGAGCTCTGAATACAGATCAGATTGAAGTGGTTGCCAGCACCCTGGCAAAGCCAGGATCCCATGTCTTTGAAAGCTGCATTGATAGACTACAGGATCACAAGAAGAGTTTGTCAGAACACGCAAGATCTGTGGGCATGAATTCAACAATGAAAGAAGGGGCATTGGAGGAAATATGTATTTAGCATAGTTTGCTTAGGAACTTCCTGATGTTTTTTTAAAAAAAATATCCTCATGTCCCGATTGGCTCTTTGGAGACTTCCTGTTCCTTTGAGCTCACTTCCTTCCTGCTTGCCTTCATAGCAAACGGAATGAAGACAGTGCAACACAACACTTAGATGGTTAGGTCTCTCTTTCTATACAAAGTTTGTTTCTCTTCTTAATAAAACTACTTCATGATTAAGAAAACATCCAAAAGGGCCCTCCCACTTAGAGCTCCCTCCCTGGAACCCAGAATGGAACAGGGCCAATCTGAATAGCAAAGGCTCCCTGCTACAGTGTTTAAGAATCTTTTAATGGTTTTAAATGCTGTTATTGTTTTTAATGATCTTGGTTATTGAATTGTTGTAAACTGCCCTGAGACAGCTAGGATAAGATGGGTGGTCATAAAAATCGAACAGATAAATAAATAAATTTTATTCTTTTAAGCAGCTTGGAGCTGTGCTCTCTTTGCATGTTGGAACTCTGCCAACAGCGCTCTCCCTATGCTCCGTAGCCACGATAGGTACTCCTGTCCTGGTTAAACAACTCTGTGTTAATCAGCATGCAGCTGAGTATCGGCAGAGAGTTTATGCAGGTTGTACTCTTCTGGTATTTGACATCCGGTGAACTCTGATGAAGGAAGACAAGTCCCATAATTGAACTGCTGGTGTTAACAGCAGTGAGGCACTGGGGAGGGGCTCTGGCACAGTGGTAGGGCATCTGCTTGTTATGTTTCTACATTATAGAAGAGAATTACCTTGATAGGAGACAAATACTATTGAAATGGAGAGCATACCATTTCAGAAGGTGGGAAGTCTTTATTTATTGTCTGTTTGACATTCTTACATTATATCCCAGAAAAATATTACTCTGGTTGATTATATTATAAATTATGAATAAGTTACTTTATTAAACATGTTGGATTAGCTTAGGAAGTAGCCACTGAGAAAGTCTATGGAAAATGGAGGTTAACAGCCCGGAACCCCACTTTGGCTTGTTCTTGTTTTGAATGATTCAAGTGCTTCTTGGATCTCACATCTCTGGAGCTTTACTTCTTTGCCTGCAACCTGCCCCTTGGATCTCACTTGTGGCTGGGTAGACAGAGCTGACCTTGATAGGCTGATGGTATGAGTCACTGTAAGGCAGCTTTACATGATGCAGGAGCCAGGCTACAAGAGAACCGGTGACAAAGAGCAGCTAAAGGAGCCCTCATCTCTGCAACTGTTGGTTGTGTCATGGCATCAGCAGATGGTTGGCACTGCACTGGGAATATGTTCATCACTGTCTGTATTCCCATTGGTGGGCATCAGGAAGTACCAAAAAAGGACCCAAAAACAGTAATGAATAGCATGCCACAGTAGCACCAAACAGTGAGCAGGCTCAAGCACCTTGCCCTTAAGAGTGAACTATATACTTGGGAGAGTGGTGGCATCACATACGCACTCCTGCAACTCCCTTACCTACCCACCTTTACATATGCATGTGCTGTCAAGTCACAACTGGCTCATGGTGGCCCCAGGAAGGGGCTTTCAAGGCAAGTGAGAAGCTTACTTGGAAGCTCTTATACTTTAGCATTCACCTATTAGAGAACATGTTTGAGACATAAGCCAGAATTTACCCATCCCTTGTTGGGAGTTTCATTGCAGTTTCTCCTGGAGCTGCTCTGTAGGAATCTGGTCTTGCAAGGAAAAAAACATCTTGAGTAGTGCTAGTGGATGGAGTGGACTGGCTGGTAGCTACCCAGAAGTATGGCTGTGCTTCCCCATTTCACCTTATTTACACATGGAGTTACCCAAGATGACATAACTCAGATATCAGTGATATTCTGCCAGTGTACCTCCATGAGGGTGGTGGACCTTCTGGACTGTTTCTGGACAGATGATAGAAAAGGGATTGTTGAGTCACTACATTGTAGTCTTGTGGTAGGGGAAGAGATTTGTGTCAAAGCCTGAGCAGGGAATATCCCTTCACTGAACAGGCGCGTGAGGTGCATTGCTTCAGCATCCCTGCTTGGATCCTGTTTGGTGCTTGTGTCCTGAAGCACAGTACTTGTTGGGATTTCTTAGCAGATCAGTGTTAAGAATAGGCTCCAACCGTGTTTCTTCTCTTCCTTTGATATTTCTGCAAAATGCTTCCTCTGGGGTTCCAATCACCAAATCCACTAAGGCAGTGGTCCCCAACCTTTTTATCACCGGGGACCACTCAACGCCTTTTACTGAGGCCCAGTGGGGGGGGGGTAGTTTACTCCTCTACTCTCAACCACTGCCCTAACTCTCTCTGATCGCTATGGTAATGTTTACACATCCCTTCAAAATAAGATACAGACATGCCACAACAATGAAGTGTGTTGTAAAGGGCTGGGGGGGATGAAGTAAAGGGCCGGGGGGGGGAGGGGAGAAGGCGTCCTTCGGGGCCCACCTCCAGTTAGTCGAAGGACCACATGTGGTCCACGGCCCACAGGTTGGGGGATCGCTACCCTAAGACATTTTTCACATCTGCAACATGAGAGCAGAGCGATGGAGCTGCTTGCCATGTCACGTGACATATGGGTATTCTGGACAAGGGAACTATGATGGATAAAGGGAGGCTTAGTTGCTCTTCTAAACAGATAATAGTCTGGATTTAGGATTGCACTCTAAAACTAATGCAACAGGTAAAAAAACCAACAAATCACTATCCATGTTTCGCAGGGGAAATCTGTGACCTCATATATGAGATGTGACTGCTACCAATATACTCAGAGCTAATTCCCAATCATTTCATAAGCTGAAGGTGTTGAATTGATTTGTTACAAGGGCTGGATATGATACAAATGTCACTTTGTCAGGCTGGGCCGTTACATAAAACGTACTGGAAATATAAACTTTATAAAGAACCCAGGCAAACCCAATTAAAGATATTGGTTTTTTACTCAAAATATAAATATGCTTAATACATTACCGCTTTGAATTATCGCATCAAAATCTGGCATCAAGATCTGTGCTATTAACAATCTTGAGAATGCTGTTTAGCCGTGTATCTGTAAGCTGAGAATGTACTTTTGATTTACTGACATTTATTACAGAAAAGAGCTGTTCACAGATGTATGTTGTCCCATACATAGACAGAACTTTTGCCCCATTTTGTTGACTACACTGACTCATTATGCATAATCTGCTTTAAGTATGCCTCCCACTTTAGAGAAACTTTTAATGTCCATCCCCCGCACAAGTAATCTCAGGGGTCCTTTTCCGTCTCTGAAAATGTACTTCCCCACTACACTAAATCAGCAACTTTTTCTTTTGCAACCCTGGAAGCATTTTTGTGTGTGAAGAAGGGTTTCTTACTACCCCCAAAATGTAGAGATGTAATATAAATTCTCCAAAGAACTGGAGCCACCACCGTCAACATTACTCAATCCACCACAAAAATCATGAACCGCCTACAGATTCACCAGCCACCTGTCAATGTTCACAACTCCCAAATCAGCCCACCACCTCTGTGTGATTCTTCTACGTCTATCCGCTCTGCTCCAAATCTCAGGTCTCTTCCCACTCCTTCCCTTGTGGTTCAATCCCACTTAGAAACCTAACCTTCCACAATGCTGGCAGGGGCTCATGGTAATTGTAGTCCATGAACATCTGGAGGACCACAGGTTGACTTCCCCTGCCTTAGACCTCTCCTCCTGGATATACTCTGGCCTTCCCATTCCTACACCCGCCTATAACCATCAGCAGCTCCCCACTGCTACCACCTTGACGCATAGTTACTTTAACCCTCCCTTCTTCTTGCTTTTCTCCTTTTTCCTCTTAAAATGCCACTTCTCCAGCATCACAGTAGGGAAGGCACCAGAGAGGCGGGAAGACAAGAAGCACTGACAATGTAGCAATGTCCCCGCATCTGCCAGATGGGAGAGGACACCAAACAAACTACAAAGGGAACATGGACCATGCACTAAGCAAACAAATACCAAAAGGTCCATGTAAACCCGGCTATCTAGCCAAATAACGGTAGGCATATAGTGCATTTTCAACAATTATTACATAGAAGACAAGTATGAACTGTCAGCTTGGCTCTCTCAAGCCAATAAAAATGTACACAACAGATAATGCAATAGTAAACCATCAATAGAAAGATGACAGAATGTTAACAGAGTGACCAAAGCTTGCCAGCCAAATACAGTACAGAGACTTTCTCATCTTCTCAAAACAAAATCACATTCCAAGTGAATTCACATCCAACATATGTTTTGCCCCAGATCAGGCTTCTTCAAGGGGCAGATAAATGCCATGTAAATCTGTATGTCTATGAATCAAAAAAGATGTCTAATGTTGTTGAAACACACCACTACCTTATGTTGAAGAACATTAACCACTTTTCAGAATTAAACAGGGAAAATGGGCTTTCTATGGGGAAAAAACTTCAGCATGCCCAAAATTTTCCTAGCCCAACCGAGAGAGAGAGAGGAAGGGGAGGATAAAACCTCTGGCTTCACGGATCTGACGTGGGTCTTTTTGCTGTTCTTGTGGCCACCACCACCACCGTCCTCTTCTTCGCTCGCAGCTGGAAACAGACCTCAATGAGATGGTTCTGCCTCCTGGAACTATGTGTCTGACACCCCTCTAACAATAGATATTGCATGAGGAAGTCCACATTTCTGTCTCTAACATCAAGTGAATTGCAAGGAAGCAATACTACCAGTCAATCGGAAACCTCTTTCCAGTGAGAGACTTGAGGAAGAAGGTTCACGTCTGCCAACAAACAGGAGAAGGCTTGCTTCTGCTGACAAACAACTGGGTGAGAAATACAATCTGAGTTAGGCCCTCATGCATCTGGGGAGCACGAAGCCCCCAGAATATGTCTGTGACTCACTCTGGAGAAAGTGTAATGTGTAGAACAGTCTTTGGAGTTCCTTATCTTTTTAAATGGGCACAAAACCCAATTAACAATGCCATGGAACATCTGAGAACATTATTTTTCCCCTCTTTCTTCCCCTTTCTTTGCTAAAAAAGCACAGCTCATCAGTGTAACAATAAAACAATTAGGACCTCTGTGTGTGTGTGTGTGTGTGTGAGAGAGAGAGAGAGAGAGAGAGAGAGAGACTGTACTCTACATACATCTCTGCACTGCCATCTGGTGGCATCGGGATATGTAACATGTAATCAGATCTTTACTGTTCAGTATAGTGACTTGACTGCACTTAATACATGCATGCATACACACGTAACATTACAAAACACAGAAGAGAGGGATTATACTTGTGGCAAACCATTTAAAGTTAAAATGCTAGAAGAAAAATCTCAAGTTAGTATCTTGTGCCAGGTCTTTTTTTCCCTGTTTCTGGAAAGAGAAAGCGGTCTGATTCACATTTAGGAGAAATTCTGAGATTGTGTTATTCATGCAAAATGTCCTGCAGAAGCCGCTAGAACTAGCCAGTCATAGAAGACATTTCAGAACATCCTGAGCAATAGATGTAAATCCTGGCACTGGGATCCAGAAGTTTTCTTCAGGGGTTCCCTTTAGTCAACCTGGCTAGTAGCCACTGATAGACCTATATTTGATGGAGCTGTCTAAAAACCTTGTTTCTCTCCCTCAAATACATATATTTGTCTTAACTGGTCTCTTTACTGTTAGATTAAAATGTTGTCATATCTTGTCATCCACTTACTGATTTACCAAAAATTTTTTTTATTAATTATACGTATATTCTGCTTCCCACTGAGCAGGGTCGATCACTAAAGAAACCAATATAATCAATAGCAACAACTGGATAAGTTGAAAACTGAGGGAATGACTGAAGAAGAGAAGATCCGGGTTTTGTACCCTGATTTTTACTATCCAAAGGAGTCTCAAAGTGGCTTTCAGTCTCCTCTGCCTACAACAGACACCTTGTGAGGTAAGTGAGGCTGAGCGAGCTCTGAGAGAACTGTGGGTGGCCCAAGGTCACCCAGCTGGCTGCATATTAAGGAGGTGTGGGGAATCAAACCCAGTTCTCCATATTAGAGGCCACCACTCCTAACCACCACATTGAGCTGGCTGTTGATTTGAGCTTCTTGATCTGGTGGAATATCAAGACAGACATACAGACCCAATATATCCACGTGGCACATGCAGCATGTGCTACACGTCCCACATTTCCAGTGGTCCCACACAGTACCTTCCCTCCCATGGATTTGGGACATAGTCTCTCACTTCCCCCCTTATCCCCCTTCACAGACACTCAGAATGACAGCCCTTTCCATTGTGGGGGGCTTCTCTGAACCCTCGTCCAGCTGCTTCCAACCACAACTGTACTCTGCTAGGGCCCTGCACATTTTTAAACTGGCCCCAGTGCTACAGGCCCCCTAAATTCTTAAACCACTCCTACAGACATATCTGTTGCCAGTCACATTACAGGTGTAGGGGTTAAGAGCGGCGGCTTCTAATCTGGCAAGCCAAGTTTGATTCCCCGCTCCTCCTCCATGTGCAGCCTTCGGCTCACCACAGCACTGGTAAAACTGTTCTGACCGAGAAATAATATCGTGGATGTCTCGGCCTCACCCACCTCACAGGGTGTCTGTTGTGGGGAGAGGAAAGGGAAGGTGACTGTAAGCCGCTTTGAGACTCCTTCAGGGAGAGAAAAGAGGCATATAAGAACCAACTCTTCTTTTTCTTAAGAGTAAAAAATGAATCCCACCAATTTGTTCAATTCTGAAGTGCTTCTCTGTTGTTAGCACTTCTGGAATAGTGCTCTGGAGCCTGGTGTACTGAGAGCTTCAGAGTTTCTGGCTTGCAGGTGGGACTCGCAGCATCTAGATTGAAGCAGCTGCCATGCTTTAAGAGAGGATCTAGAAGTTTATGGGACTCCATGTGGCTTTCAGAAGGCTCCTGTATCATAAGTGACATCCTCCTAAGAAGACTTCCAGTAAGGCTGCTAATGCTAACCACACCCAAGTAATCAGAAGTGATATCTGCTTCTCTTTGTCTTCAAATCTGCTTCTCTTTATCTATGTTATTATCTATATAAAAAGGCACTCTAAGCAAATTGAAGGGTTAGATCTCAGGGTAGAGTGCAGTCATAATTTATTATCTTCACAATAACTACTGTGGCATAGTAGTCGGAGGCTTTAACTGGGATTTGGGAGACCCAGGTTCAAATGTTTACTCTGCTATGGAATCTCAATGGGTGACACCCAGCCTAGACTACCTCACAGAGTTTTGTGGTTAAAATAGAGGATGATGAGGAAGCTGCTTTTGGGCTGTTGGACAGAAAACTGGGGTGTAAATTACATAATGTAACCACAAAACTGAATTGCTTTTTGTTGCAGTAGCTGTAATAGTCACTTTTTAATTGGAAGAACCATTTTGATTCCCCCCTCTTCCACAAGATTGCTCCTCTCCATTCAAAGTGATTTCTTCTCTTCCATTCCTCCACCTTTGGGTAGTAAAAAAGGGGTACAGAAAACCAGTTCTTCTCTCCCCCCTCCTTTGTGAATAGGGACTGGGGCATAATCTGAAACATGTTTTTTTTTTTTTAAACAAAGAAGGCAATATATACCAGGCTACAACAGTCTCTTATTTTTTTAGAATTTTGCTTTCTCTGGATAGTGTGAAACAGGGAGAGTTCACAGGGCTGTTGAATTGTTAAAAATGGGACTTCTATGAACACCAGCCTGAACTCTTCTGGAAGATAAATGGATAAAAATTATAAGTAGGAAACATTGTGAACATTTTAAAGGGAAAAAGCACATTTAAAATATGTTAAAAGGCTGTCTTCTCATTAAGAGACATATGGGGGTGGGGGTGGGGGGGAATTCATTTCACATTGTTTGATTCCACCGCCACCTAGTGGACTTTGTGTTCTTTGAGTCTAATGGCTCAGATCCAAAGAATTCTATCTACCCAAAGTGGCTTGGGGTTTGTTTGTCTCTTACACCCCAAGGGTCAGACATGACTCGGTGCTTGCACAGGGGATACCTTTACCTTTACTTTAATACTCTTGAATACCTTGTGGATATCAGTCTGGGAACTAAATAGACTGTTGGTAATGTGACATGAAATCCTGGTGTTCAAAGGAGATTTTTTTATTTTTAAAAATTCTCATTATCTTTACCTAAGCTCTTGAGTAGGCCTGCACTACTCTTGAGTAGGCCTGCACCCCAATCAGTTCCTATATATTTTACAACAATTGTTTAGATCTAGGCTGCAATTTCCATGGGTACAAGGATTTTCACCTGCGGCATGTGAATTTCCCAGCTCCCCTCTCCCATGGCAGCCTGGGGGCTTTTCAGCCTGCTATAAGGTGTGGGGGTAGGAATACATTCCACAGGCAGAAATCCTTGCATCCACAGAAATGCTAATCTAGATCCAAACCATTATTTGCTATTATGTTCAGTGTTAGTCTTACAAAGGTTTATTAATTGATTTGATTTCTTTCTTATACTGCCCTTCCGGTAGTCTGGCTCAGGCCAGTGTGCAACAATATATATATATATATATATATATATATATATATATATATATATATATATATATATATATATATATATATATATATATATATATATATATATATATATATATATATATATATATATATATATAAATATAAATATATATATATAAATATATATATATATATATATATATCTATATATATCTATATATATATATATATATACTATACAATCATTTAATTTTTTAAATTAGATTACAGCTAAAAACAATAATGGCCTCAGCAGACCAATTTCCAGAGCCCTTCTAGTTTCATCCAAGCCAGTTCAAGCAAAGTAGCTTCTCTGCCCTGAAGCAACAAATCTTTTCTATTTTTCCACCAGCAGGAAGAAAATGTAGAGGTACAGTAAGGGGGAACTGATGGAGCTTCCATGACATCTTACACAAGATAGTAGTTTTACTCATGATTTTTCCTCCTTTCTGTTCTATCATTTTGACAATCCTGACCACCCTGCCTTTACTGAGGCTGTTTAGGTAACCACAATGATGGCCAAACTCTTGTGAGAGGAACTTAGCATTTGAGAAATCTATAGACATGTGTGATTTTTGGCAGGATGTTTCAAAAGAATACTGGAGAGACGGCAAGGAGGATGAGCTTCTATTACTTCCAGGCAGAGGTAGAAGAGAAAAGACGGGAGAGAAAGTTGTTGTCATCCCCCCATCTCCATTCAAAATGCCACCTAGTTGCTCTCAATGGATGCCAAATGTCAGAATATTTATTGGTAATATAACCATATATGGTTATGGCAACTCACTCCCCCATCCCAAAATGGCCAATGATAGGCCTGGAGGGGAGGGGTCCCAGGTGGGTGTGTACACAGCTGTGCTTCCCAACCATGTTCTGCACAATCACACTACTTCTGGGGTTTCTTGAAGCCTGAAGGCTACTTTAGGGGTTTCTCGATGGTAAAAAAAAAGCAGAGAAAGGCTGCTCTAAACCTTTAGATGTTCTGTGAAATTATGCAGTGTAGGCATCTGGCCCTGCTCCAACACTACTCTTTGGAGTTAGCTTTGACCTTAACTGCATTAGCTAACAGTCAGGTTAAAACAGCGACAAAAACCTCCTACTCCTCTGTTGAGCTAACAAGATTTATTTATTTAATTAAGTTATTTATATATCAGTTTTGTCCCCAATGAGGACCAAAAGTAACTTACATCCTCCCCCTCTCCCACAACAACTCTCTGAGGTATGTTAGATTGAGAGACTGTGAATGGGCTAAGGTTGCCTACAGATCCTCCATGGCATAAGTGGGGGTTTGAACCTTGGTCCTAGTCGTTGTGCTCTCTCCCCCCTAGACCCTTCCTTTAAACTGGCCAAATTGTTGAATTGCTATTGGAATACTGCTGATTTGGCTGGTTTAAGGTACAAGGATGGGCAATTCGGCTTGGAGAGGTCTGAAAAGTACCCGAATCAGCATTGATTCAGGTACATTTAGGCTTATCCAGACTGAATCATCCATCCACAGAGATGAAGACAAATGTAGTTGCAGCATCCTCATAACACCAGTGCGACAGTGTGGTTAGAGTGTCATAAGAGGATCTGGGAGACCAAGATTTGTATCTCCATTCTTCCATGGAAACTTCCCAAGTGACTTTGATCCAGTCACAGTCACATACTCCTAACCTAATCTACCTCAGAGGTTTGTTGTAAGGATAAACTGGAGGACTTGACAATTATGTAAGCCACTTGGGATCCTACTAGGTAGTGAAGTAGAAATAAATGGAAATAAATAAATAATAAATAATCAGTGTGTATCCCTCCTTCCTAAATCACTTTAAGAAGTTTAAATAGGAAATGAAAGAGTCTTCAAGGTTAATAACTTGAGGGCAAATTCCTAATTATTTGTAAACATACTTTTTTCCATTGGTCTAACCCAGTTATAATAGCTTTCTGAGAATAGCTCATGCGTTTGATTCAGTCCTGATCGTTTTTTAATTTGTTTCTCGACTAATTATTTGATTTTTAAAAACCTCTTAACACTGAAGTGCACTTGTTCCCCAAAAGTACAAAGATTTTGAATAACAATCTATGTTTTTAATTTCAAGATTTAAGTCAATCGATTGTGAAGTGTGCTATATTTAAACAACAGGGACTGCAGGTTGAGGAAGATGAAAAAAGCAATTCCCTAATTTCTTCATCTTAGACAAATTTTTCTAATACAAGTTAATTACAGAAAGTTTGAATAGAAGCTGGTAACAAATGATAAACCATGGTCCAATTATTTCAACACATGTAAGTCATTAAAGATACTTTATGGGGGCAATAATTGTAACTAGATAGTCTTTTTCTATGGATAGTTCATTTTAGTTCATCAGGAGTGAGCTTTAAATCAAGGCTGCCCAGCATCTGTAGAATCCAAGATTGTTTTACAAGGTTAAATAGCAAGGGAATCATTTGTATGAGAGAAAAATATGTGTTCAGCCAAGTATCTGTGACAGACGGCTAGAAGGGGCTGTAATTCTAAGGTACTAGAGTGTCATCAGAGGAGGAAATGTGAAGAAAAATAATCTCTCTAGTGAGATGGAGAGCTTTCGGGAAAGCATCCTGAGATAATGCTGCCGGAGGGCAAAGAAACAGAGAAAATGACTTGACACCTCGCTGCCTTGAGGGAACAGGTGGAACAACTTACTGAGCTCCTGACTAAACTGGCTGAGGAGTCACGCAAGCAGTAAAGGACATCTTGCATAAAGGGATGTAACTCCAGTGGCAAGTGGATCTCTCCATCACTGTAACTTTATCTTCCTCACAACCACCGTAATTGATTAAACGTTGGCTTCAAGAAAAGAAAGGTTTTTTCAACACTTTGCAAAGTTCAGACACACGGCTGCTCTGTATGACTGCAGTCAGCAATACCGGATGGATTGCTGTAATTTCTTAGACCAAAGGAGCAACACTTTGCCATGATTAATCACTGACATGGCTAGGAAGGAAAATAAAAACTTTGTTAAGGAAAAGGTGAAACAGATATATTGCTGTCCCACAACAATAACACCTGCCTCCCTGAATGCTGTGTATTATTTTCTTTCCCAGACAAAATCTATTTTAAAACCTATAGAATTTATAAGTTACATTAGGACAGGAGAATTTTAGAGTTAGACGCAACATAACTGAGTTACTTGTGCCCTAAGCGTCCTTCTGTAGAAAGAATAATCTGCCCAAAGCAGATTTCATAAAGAAAACTCTGTTTATTTGAAAGTCTAGAATCCTTTTCCATGAGTTCTGGCAGGTCATACCAAAATAATCACAAATACTACACCATTGAAGCTCAGAAGTGTAAATTGTACAGGAATGGGTCATCCAGATTAAGTTAAGGTCTTGAAACTGGTGTTTTGATAGGACAGGAAGTGATGAAGTAGATTTCCTTAGATTACCACTACTTGGATATATTCATTAAATTAAATGGAAGTTCTATACAATCATAAGAGTGCTTAGGATTGTGATAACTGGCTTTCTAGTACACAGTAATGACTAAGCAAAGTTGGGGAGGGGCAAATGCACAGTTTTGGTATAGTAAGATGCGAGCCAGGATAGTGAGTTCCATTCTGTTCATGGAACTTTGGTTCTAACCTTTTGTTTCCACTTCCAATAAAACATTAGCTATGGCTACTTTAAAATCAGGATTAGGTCCTTTTCTTTCATTACTATGCATTTCTCTAACAGGACCCTAATGGCTTAGTTTTTACCCTTTCTTCCTAAACCAAACTTGCCTGGATTTATATACTTCATGGACATGAAAAATAGTATAAGCAATGTCTGGAAATGCTTTTGGGAAAAAAAAACATTTTAAATTATATTTGTTATTTATGCCCATGGTTGTTTGGCAAGGATTAAATGATATCGATTTTGCTCTGAGAATACTACTTACAGAAACACCAGCAGCAGCAGTAATGTGAAAGAAACTGTAATTTATGGGAAGGGCTTATTTGTTGCTACAGGAGTATTTGTTGATCTCTTCCATCTCATATGGACAAGGTGGAATGGAGCAGCAAGTTTTGAATCCATCCCATAAAGATTTTCCAGCTTGTTGAGTGTATATGATTACTATTAATTTAATTTTTAAAATGTGTCTGTTATATCTTCACAGACAATATACCCAGGAGTGGTTTAAGGATTTGCGGGGCCCGTAGCACCAGAGCCGGTTTAGGGATTTGTGGGGCCCTGTTGTTGTTGTTAGGTGCAAAGTCATGTCTGACCCATCGCAACCCCATGGACAATGATCCTCCAGGCCTTCCTGTCCTCTACCATTTCCCGTCCATTTAAGTTTGCACCTACTGCTTCAGTGACTCCATCCAGCCACCTCATTCTCTGTCGTCCCCTTCTTCTTTTGCCCTCAGTCACTCCCAGCATTAGGCTCTTCTCCAAGGAGTCCTTCCTTCTCATGAGATGGCCAAAGTATTTGAGTTTCATCTTCAGGATCTGGCTTTCTAAGGAGCAGTCAGGGCTGATCTCCTCTAGGACTAACTGGTTTGTTCGCCATGCAGGCCAAGGGACTTGCAAGAATCTTCTCCAGCACCAGAGTTCAAAAGCCTCAATTCTTTGATGCTCAGCCTTCCTTATGGTCCAACATTCACAACCATACATTGCAACTGGGAAGACCATAGCCTTGACTAGACGTACTTTTGTTGGCATGGTGATGTCTCTGCTTTTTAGGATGCTGTCTAGATTTGCCATAGCTTTCCTCCCCAGGAGCAAGCGTCTTTTAATTTCTTTGCTGCAGTCCCCATCTGCAGTGATCTTGGAGCCCAGGAAAATAAAATCTGTCACTATCTCCATTTCTTCCCCATCTATTTGCCAGGAATTGAGAGGACCGGATGCCGTGATCTTTGTTTTCTTGATGTTGAGTTTGAAGCCAATTTTTGCACTTTCCTCCATCACCCGCATCAACAGGCTCTTTAGTTCCTCTTCACTTTCTGCCATTAGAGTGGTATCATCTGCATATCTGAGGTTGTTGATATTTCTCCCTGCAATCTTGATCCCAATTTGTGACTCATCTAACCCCGCCTTTCTCATGATGTGCTCCGCATACAAGTTAAATAGGCAAAGCGACAATATACAGCCTTGCTGAACTCCTTTCTTAATTTTGAACCAATCAGTGATTCCATGCCTGGTTCTCACTGTTGCTTCTTGACCTGCATATAGGTTTCTCAAGAGACAAATTAGATGTTCTGGTATTCCCATCTCTTTAAGAACTTGCCACAATTTGTTGTGTTCCACACAATCAAAGGCTTTAGCATAGTCAGTGAAGCAGAAGTAAATGTTAAGTACAATTGCAGTGGAAACAGCAAGACTGGGGGTGGAAGGCCCCCCACAGTGAAAAGCGGTGTCCATCCAAGTGTCCTTAAAGAGGGAAAAGGGGGAGAGGAGAGAGCCTATGGCCATGATCCTTGGGAGGAATGCAGCACATGGGGTCCCTGGAAAAGCAGGGCCCGTAGCACATGCTACATGGCCCTGAATATACCTAGGGTGACTTACAAAAGTTACAGAATATACATAATGAAAATAATCAGAGGCAAGTGGCAAAAAAAACATCTCCATTCTAGAGACCAGGATTCCAAATTCTCATTAAGCCTGTGGCCATTTTAGGGGTTTTGAGAAAGTGGAGTGAGTACCACCATAAAATGGCTGTCATCAGGTCCAAGTCCCATTGAAAACGGCCCAAAGGCTTCCATCCTCATGATAGCTTAGCATTAGGCCAGGCTTTCTAAACCAGAGTTTTATGAAATCCTGGCATTTCTTGACAGCCTTGGATTTCTCCAATGGATGGGAGTTATTTCTAAAAAAAATTGTTAAACATTTATCAGGTGATATGACCACATATGGTCATGTTGACGAGACCCTCCTCCCCCAAAAGAATGACAAATGATGGACCTGGAGAGTGGGTAGGGGAGGGGATCTGAGTGGGCATATACACAGCTCTGCTTCCCAATCATAGTCTGCATGTTCCGGTCATTTCTGTGGTTTCTCAAAGCCTGAAGAAATTTCAAGGGTTTCTCAACTATAAAAAAAAATTGAGAAAGGCTGCATTAGGCAGTGCTTACCTATGCTGCAGGGAACAGAGTGAAATATTTCACTTGTTGGAAGAGGCAGAGCGGCAAAGATGGGGAGGGGAACAGGAGTAGATGTGTTTATATATTAACAAGGCCTCTAGTTAATATACATTACACTGCTGTTGCCTTTTTCCTTTGAATGTTAACTTTGCCGACTACATTTTGCACCGAGTAAGATGATTGCACTAATTTCTTGTCTTTTTATTGTTCATTACACTAAGTATCTTGTAACTTCCCAATTCCCTTATAAAATCAATAAAATAAATCTGAAACTTGTTCCAACATTATATCTCTAGGCTTCTCATTAGAAATTATGGTGCTAAACCCAATTTGCAATAGTACTTTAATTTGACATATCTTTGTCATTTGCATCTCTCCCTCTCTCTCTCTCTGAATACTGCCATACAGAATGATCTTGAAACTGATCTTGTGCATTCACTGAATACATGAATTGACTCTGAACTGAGGAACTTTCAGCACATTTTAGTATTATGCTGTTTGACTCATATCTCTCTGAATACTGTGGGGATAGTAGCAAGTGCTTAGACTGATAAGGGACTATTAAGCGAGAGAAAAAGACGCAAAGACCTAGCTGGCCAGGGGAAAAAAAACCTTTTAAATAAAGACTACTTCCAAGAGCAAATAGGGTTGCCAACCTCCAGGTGGTGCCCGGAGAACTTTCAGCATTATAAATGACTATAGAGATCAGTTTTCCTGGAGGAAATTTCTATTTTGATTGTGGTCTCTGTGGCATTGTAACCTGCTGAAGTCCCTCCTGTCCCTGTAGGCTGAGCTCTCAAATCTCCAGGAATTTCCCAACCCAAAGCTGGTAACCCTAGGTATAATAAAGATCCAATTTTAACCTCTCAGCTCTGCAAGCAGTTTCCCCCCTCCCCCTAGAACTCCCACCTTGGGGGGAAATTCTTTTCATCAACAATCTGCTTGTCTTAATTGTAGAGGGAAATATGTTAGGCTGTGACATGGCATAATGATTTGATCTTCTAGGGGGGAACTGTTGTAGAAACCCATTCAGTGCATAACTGAAATTGAACTGACTAGAAAGTTGGAAGTTCCCATTTAATTCATACCATTTTCTGAAAATCACCTCCAGACTTAATGCAAAACATTTCAGAATGTTGAACTTCGGGCCAGTAGAAATGGCACAAACCCAGAAGAAGAAGAAAAGTTGGTTCTTATATGCCGTTCTGTCAGGACAGCTTTATCAGTGCTGTGGTGAGCCCAAAGTCATTCAGCTGGCTGCATATGGAGAAGGAACAGGGAGTCAAATCTGGCTTGCCAGGTTAGAACTCCGCACTCCTAATCATTACACCAAGCTGGCTCTCTTTAAGCTTTCCACTGCCCTCCTTTTATAAAAGGAATGTAATGAAATTTCATTCATTTACCTGCCATGCATGTTCTCACTTCTGCACAAGGATCTCAGGGCAGCATACACAGAATCATCCCATTTTATCCTTACCACAACCCAATGAGTGGTTTGGATGAGAGTTACTTGCCCATGACTACATGATAACTTTCATGGCTGAGCAGGGATTCAGTCTTCCAGGTACACATCTGCTTAGATAAATGACCACATAACAAAGATTTAATATTATCTGTTGATGGAAATTTGACAGTATCTGTTGGTTTGTAAAATCCAGTTCTGAGCATTCTGTTACATTTTAGTGTGACCAAGAAACACCATTTATGAAAGAGGTTGAATGGTCACCAATAACTTCTTCAAGGAAATGCAAAGCACCGTGAAACAGTTTTGCTGGGAATAAAACATGTCTTCTATCCCAGTACTAAGTCAAGATCACTTACAGGAATTCTGCCTTTGTGTGGGAGCCAGTATGACATAGTGGTTAACAGTGGTTGATCTGGAAAACCAAGCTTGATTCCGCATTATTTCACATGAAGTGACTGAGTGACTTTGGGCAGTCACAGTTTTCTCAGAACTGTCTCAGTGCCACCTACCTAACAAGGTGCCTGTTGTGGGGAGAGGAAGGGAAGGTGGTTGTGAGCTGTTTTGATACTCCTTATGGTAGACTAGGGAGCCTCTTGTGGCGCAGAGTGGTAAGCGGCAGAAATGCTGTCTGAAGCTGTCTGTCCATGCGGTTGGGAGTTCGATCTCAGCAGCCAGCTCGAGGTTGACTCAGCCTTCCATCCTTCTGAGGTCAGTAAAATAAGTACCCAGCTTGCTGGGGGGTAAAACGGTAATGACTGGAGAAGGCACTGGCAAGGCCACCCTGTATTGAGTCTGCCATGAAAATGCTGGAGGGCGTCACCCCAAGGGTCAGACATGACTCGGTGCTTGCACAGGGGATACCTTTACCTTTATGGTAGACTAGAGAGGTATAAAAACCAACTCCTCTTCTGTGTTGGGTTGCATTCCTGCTTCACAAGAGATGCCTTGAGGCATTTGTAAAGAACGCACCCCAACCTTTGTGACTGAGGAGCCAACAGTAGGAGATTTGACACTAATTTAATTGAAGCTTCCACATCGGAATAAAGTACCAACTTTGAAATTAGAATTGCTGCTAGTTATTATAAGGAAGGACCACTGACCCACTTACCACTAGCACTACCAGTTCTTTTCTACTCCACCAATCTACATCTCTTTCTTGTGCAGATTTTGGCTTCATTTTCATTTTTCCCCACTATTTGTTAATCATTTATTCACTTTCACCTGAAATTTTTTTTGTTTATAGGATAATACCCTTAACTTATTGGATCAGGGATGTCAAAATTTCAGGTAGGAGGGATCCCTGTTTTATAGGCACAACTGACTGAGGGAAGCGTTTGGCAACTTAAGAAAGCGGCTACTGAGGAAGAGTGCATACAAAGACCATATAAAAAATAAAATACCAAGCATCATATCTATCTGCATGATTACGCCTTTTATCCTTCTCTTAGGGGATCAATTAAATAAGCAGCTGAAGATCTATGACTGAATCTATAGGCATCTTTCATTCTTTTTAAGAGCAGTCAATGTGTATGTGGGGGGGGGGAATAGGATTGGGGCTGTGGCATTGGTGCACAAAGGGTTCATTCTTTCACACACACTCTTATCATCTACCACCATGGCAAGGGGCACAAAGACAGATAACTTCTTAACATTAATTTAAGGGAAGAGGTATATGCTATATGTAGTTCCATGATTCCTTAAGCAGTGTTCACTGAATCTTGTTTCTGGGACTCTATAGTTTGGGGTGTGTGTAATACTTGCCTTTTCCCCACTTTCCCCCCTGTGGTCCAGGGTACAAGCAAAAATAAAAACAGGACTGGAAAACAAGATCAAGTGAGAAAACAAGAATCATTAGTCATATCACAAGATGTCATAGTCCCGTTGTATATGGCACTGGTATACGGCACTGGAGTACTGGAGTACTGTGTGCAGTTCTGGAGGCCTCAGTTCAAGAAGGACGTAGATAAAATTGAAAGGGTACAGAGGAGAGCGACGAAGATGATCTGGGGCCAAGAGACCAAGCCCTATGAAGATAGGGACTTGGGAATGTTCAGCCTGGAGAAAAGGAGGTTGAAAGGGGACATGATAGCCCTCTTTAAGTATTTGAAAGGTTGTCACTTGGAGGAGGGCAGGATGCTGTTTCCGTTGGCTACAGAGGAGAGGACACGCAGTAATGGGTTTAAACTTCAAGTACAACGATATAGGCTAGATATCAGGGAAAAAAATTCACAGTCAGAGTAGTTCAGCAGTGGAATAGGCTGCCTAAGGAGGTGATGAGCTCCCCCTCACTGGCAGTCTTCAAGCAAAGGTTGGATACACACTTTTCTTGGATGCTTTAGGATGCTTTGGGCTGTTCCTGCGTTGAGCAGGGGGTTGGACTAGATGGCCTGTATGGTCCCTTCCAACTCTATGATTCTATATTGTATCAAACCACTGCCCTAGCCATTGTAGAATCAATATCCCTTGTATAAAACACTTTGACAATTCCGCTCCACAGAAATCCAGTGAAGAGCAGTACCACTGTGTCCGCAATGTGGAAACCTTCAGTAAATTATTTACTGATTCACTATTATTATACTGTCCTCCTCCCTCTGACTTTCATGAACTCTAAATCAGACAGCCAGGTATCAGAATAAAGGACAGTCAGGTATCTGAATAAAGGACAAGCTAGAAAATTATAGAATGCTGATATTTCCTATACCTGGATTTGAATTAATCATGGCAAATTAAAACACATACGAATGCTCATTTAGGTCTCCAGAAATATCCTTTGCCTCCGTGCTTCAGTTCTAACTTTTAATATTTTAAGTATACTTGAAGATAGATTAAATATGCATCAAGGTTCCACTCCTGAAGATGGGGAAGGGAGAGGAGGAACAGCAAGAATGTATTTTTAGCTGTGACAGTAGCAATAAGATGTTCTCTAGTATTTAGGCATGAAGGCAACACAGAAGCTCATCTAGGGATGGAAAGTTGCTACCAATCTATGGAAAAATGGTTCTCCAATTATCCACGGACTAAGAGAAGAACTATAGACTACCAAATATGAAGATGGATTTGTGAGGATTGTGCTACAACAGGAAATGTCTTCTGGGATGGCTCCAGGGGTTATTCAATGAATCATTTTTGTTGGTATAGCTTATTATAATTGCCCCTTGTATACCATCAGGTCTCACATTCCCATCTCTGGGGAAAGTGCTGTTGCAGCAACACCATGACACCTCTTTCAGTTGTCACTTGGCTATAGTAACCTCCCCCAGATTTGTGAGATTGTTTGAGCATTGTGGTGAACATGCTGTCACTTCCAATTGCAGGACCTGTACTAATGCTTCTCAATACCTCGCCTACCCTCAAAGCTGTTCTTTCCTCTTTATCTCTTAGTAGTTGATAAAAGTGAAACTTTGAACTGCCTCCTCCATCTCCTTTTTCCCTTCTGACTTGCTTGTGAATACATAAACCCCAGATTGTATGGTGAAAGGCATACATGTGTACACCCTGGTTCAGTAGTGATAATGGGCTGTATTCCTATGCTGTTATGGCAAACATGGGTGTTGAAACTTTGCTGTGGAAAAAATGGCATAGGTTAAAATGCCGTCTTCATCTGCCACCTTTCTACTGCAATTTGAATTTTCTTTATGCTTTGAGAAGAGATGCTGAGGGTTTGCATACAGTATAGAATTTTATTTTATTCATTTGATTTAGATACCGCCACTTACTGCAACGTCTCAGGCAATGTTAAGTTCCTGGATGCCTCCTATATTACACATAAGAAACATAACTTTGTCAAGTGGTCGCAAAAGACATCTATCCCACTGGGGTACAAAAATTTACAGGGACATTTTCTTCACTAGTGATATCATTAGGATTTGCATTGGACTCAGTGAGGAAAGCATGTTGCAAATTTCAGCCTGGGAAACAATGGAGAGAAGCTCAAATGCGGAAATGCTAGAGCTAACTCACAGCATCCAAAGGAAATCCAAAGCAAGTCTAATGTGGAAACGGTGAGGGCATTTCCATTTGCTACCAGCAGTTCTAGGCCAGCCAAAACTTTCTTTTAACATTTCCTTCTTCCACCATCCAATACTGCCAGTCCCATACAGAATACCATTTTTCTTTAGCAATAACTGCTCCTGAGATGCACATAAGTGAAGGAGAAATGATGGATGTAAAGGAGAATTGCTGGTGTGGGAGACACAGCTAGAAGGAGGCCTTATCTAGTTTGTCTCCTGACCAATGACCCAAGCTGCTTCTGCAGAAGACAAACAGCCGAGCCTCTTGCTACAGAAGTTACAACAGTACTGAAAATTTGTCATCGTATTGTCACAAACCCCATTTTATGAAAGTAGTTGCCATTATGCTGTGTGTATTGGCTGACTTTATTTCCAGTAAAAGTCAGCCAATGGCCTGTAATTATGCTGAATAGTTTCTTGGAACCTTACTTCTGTAAATGGTGCCATATTTTAAGCAATATATCATCAGTGTGCCTTGCTCAGATTATTACACTAATATATCATTAGAGTAACAGCGAACTGTAGTGATGGATTAGTCTAATACAACTTTAGAGCAACAGCTCTTTCTAATAAATCTGGGATGCTCACACGCTCATGTATAAGTACAGGGCAATATAGCAAAGGAAGGGGATATGGTGATAATCTTAAGAAGGCAGGGGAACGCCAAGACTTTATAGAAGAAAGTAAGGCAAAAGGCAACATGAAATTACAAAGCTTTACATGGCCTGAAAACATGTTGGTTGTGAATAAGCTATGAATTTTAACAATTATATGACCTAAAACCTGTGATCTAGTAATTCCACATGCTGGGGATACATGCCACAATGCTCTCATGGACAGAATGCGGGTTTTATCTGTTCCTGGGATGATGAGGGGTTTTTGGTTTTGAGACCTTGAGTAGCATTCTGATCCCCAAGAGTAGCATTTTAGGGAACATTTCAGGCTGTAGCAGGATGAGGGAGAAACGAAAGTCCCAGTCGTCTACCAGAAATTCCTTCTGAGAGTAAATATTACCGCTAGATTCAAGCCCTGGGCTTGGGATTTGCTTTGAGTTCCAGTATTTATCAATTTTCAACCCAATGGGTCCTCTAGGCAACTTACAAGTGGCTCAATAAAGGCATATCAAGCTACCACTCCCCACACTTTCCACATATCTTGCCTGTACTTTAAGAATATGGGTAGGCCCAGGGCACTCAGGGCATGCAGTGGCATATCTTGTTGATTTTGTGCCTTGTGCAGCTTGGTGGAGCTTAGTGACATGGGGGTAGGGCTTGGTGATGGGAGGGTAGAGGCCTGAACCTGTAGCCACCCAAGAAAAATGCCTTTCCCAGCCACCTGTGCTCTGGGCTTGCCCTGTTGCCCAAGATCCTCCTCATAAGGGTTTGCACTGGCCCGGGGGGCTGTTGGGTGGCATACCACACACCACCTCAAATCCATGGCATTTGCCCACACCCAGGGATCACCCTGTTGCCCAGTGTTTCAGTGCTTTCTCCATTGGCAGTGGTGGAGGGGCTAGCTGCCGCAGACCATGAGTACTCCCATCAGTCTAGAAGGAAAGCTTGTGGGTACCTTCCCTGTGGGGGTTTATGAGAGAGCAGCTCATGGAAATTGTCAACTGCTCCCTCCAGTCAGGAGAGTTTCCTGAACTCTTTAAGGGAGCAGTGGTCTGCCCTCTCCTCAAGAAGTTGTCACTGGACCCACAAGACCTGGCCAGCTACTGACCAGTCTCGCATTTAGCGTTTCTGGGGAAGGTAGTTGAAAGAACCACGGCGGACCAACTCCCGGCATTCCTGGAGGAAACTTCAGTGCTTGACCCACACCAGTCTGGCTTCTGTCCTGGCCACGGGATGGAGACAGTGTTGGTCACCCTGATGGATGACCTCTGTTGCCAGCTGGATTGGGGTGGTTCTGCCATGCTAGTTCTATTAGGTCTGTCGGCTGCATTTGACGTGGTCAATCACGAACTGCTGGCTTGCTGCCTTGCTGGGACGGGGATACGGAGCTGGATATGCTCCTTTCTCCTAAACCGGACACAGAGGGTGGTGGAAGCCGTGGCTGGGTGGCTCGAGCAGAGTCGCCTGAAACTCAACCCCTCCAAGACAGAGGTCCTTGGCTGAGTGGTAGGGGGGCGGTTAATTTGGGATTGTTCTAGTTGGTTTTAATAGAATTTTATTGGGGTATTTTATTGGGGGTTTTATACATGTTGTATATACGTATACACAAGCCATGGGGAGTGGCGGGCTAGAAATCTAAAGATGATGATGATGATGATGCTAACCTGGGTGGCTGTCAGGCTGTGTGCCATTGCAGGAGAATGCTGCCTCCCTTGGGTCCACAGAATCCAGGTGAGCTACTGCTGCATTCCACCATCCTCCACACACAAGGGCAGGCATCGGGTGTGGGGGGGGCACCCAGGCACCGGTGGGCCTGCAGCATGTATGGCAGGCCCCCACCAGTAGTGGACAGGATACGGATTGCAGTTTCCATGGCTCTCTCCCGTACCCCCCCCATTATGGTTCCAGGCCTGTGTCCTGGCTGCCACCCCCTAAATACGCCTCTGTAGGCTGGTTCTGGTTCCAAGATTCTTCCTTAACTGATATTAGAGAAAAACAATGGAATAGCGGCCAGCTGGAGAACAGAAGAGCCAGTTTCCTGGGCTATCTCATTTACAAGTGGATACCTTACTTCCCAAGGCATGGAATGAACTGCAGAAGCATTGATGTGGGTTAAGAAGGAAAAAATGGGAGGAGCAATGGGAGAGATTCCTTTAGTTTGAAAATCCTTGAGTGATTACTAGCCAAGTTCAAGCCCTGTCAAATGCTGCTCAGCTCATAACAATTCAGCACCAGTTCAGTCATCAACTAGTTTTACTTGCCTTCCATTTCCCACACTTGCACAAACGGTGAGGGAGAGTAGGGAATCGCAGCCAAGATGAAATCTGAAAGACTGCAGTAAGTGCTGGTCCTGCATGTTAAGCTTCCTGCCAGCATGAATTATGGGAGGTGAAACTTCTATTCCTCCTAGCTCACTGACCTAGAAGAATAACAGAATTACAATCCCATAATTCCCATGGATAATAGAGGGACTGAAAGTACAAATTTAGCAGCCATCCTGCCCAGAGAGCAAGAAGTTTAGAACGTGCCCTTGACTGTCACAATACGTCCTGGCATTTTGGGTTTCCTCCTTCCCTACAGTTTGTAAACTTAAGGAAAGTGGAAAGAGGGGAAATGGCAAATAAGCCCCTAAACAATGCTTCTGGTTCCTGTCAAGTTGTGTCTCCTTTGTTGCTCTGTAAGTATGGTAGACAAAACAGAGGAGTCACACAATCCTTGCACAAAGAATGGCACTGGGGAAGGGCATAGGGGGAGTGGCTGTCAGTGAGGATGTGACATCATTTCTGCAAAAACCAGGAAGTGACATAGCTCCTCTGAGCAAATGTAGGGTTCTTAGAAAGAAAAGAAGGCCCTGACTTACCCAGAGCCGCCCATTGACGGGCGGAGGACCTGGCAGCAAAAGAAGAGGTGTGGAGCTCTGACGGGGCGAAGAGGCGGGCTACAAATAGCGCCCACGTGCACTAGCCCAGCCTCTTTGCTGCTCAAAGCTGCATATGGCGGAGGTTTGCCCACCCACCCGCCACAGTTGTATAAGTTCTCGTTGGTTAATGTTACAGTTCATGCAACACGTTATTGTCACAGCTAGCGGGAGGGTATAGGGGGAGCCGGAGTTTTGGGGGGGGGGAGTACAGCTTGTGGCCTGACTCCCCAGGCTGCGACCTCTTAAGAGGTGGCTGGGCATGAAAGTCCTGACCCTTCGTGGAGAAGGAGGGACTTCATACAGCCGGGTGGCCAGAGGTTGGACCAATGGAGGTGTGCACCCCCTGTGGTACCTCGGGCGGGCCACTTCCCAGGTAAGGTACCTAGTGGCCAAGGAGCCTGTCCTCCCGGCTGGGAGGAGGGGAAGCCTCCTAAGGGGGGCACTAGGAAAGCTGGCACGGGAGTGGTCGGATGACCACTGAACAGGCTCTCCCCTATGCCCAACCAACACTCCAGGTTTGGTTAAATAAAAGCTGTGGCCGGTTATGCCAATTGATCAAGTGGAAAGCATCTTCATTGGGGCCATTAATGCCCTCTTGCCTATCAACTGATAGATTTATGTAGGTAGCCAGGTTGATCTGAAACAATAGAACAAAGTTTGAGTCCAGTAACACCTTTAAAACCAGCAACATTTAATTCTGGGTATAAGCTTTCATGTGCATGCATACTTCATCAGACTAATGTCACTCATAAGTTCCCCTGCAAGTGATGTCATGCCATCCACCCAGCGGTCATTTTAATCTTTTTTTCCCGGCTGCTGCTACTCTGGGTGGTGGCAGAAAACAGTAGTGGAGTGTGGTATCTCCTGACTCTGTTGGGGCCCTGGTACTAGTGAAAAAGAAGAGTTGGGGCATTTCCGCTCACCAATTTAAAAAGCCTTATGCCAGATGAATGGCAAAGCGCTAATTTTTTTCACACTTCCAAGCCCCTCACCCTCCACAACTGCTGCTGGAAATGGCAGAAGGGAGCAATACACCTTATATGCATTGCACTTCCACCTGTCACTCATTTGCAGGTGACCAATCCCCTTTCTCCATATTGTAAAGGTCCCGCGATGCCTTTATTTTTTTTTTAATGCATACTTCTCCGTTGAAATGCCTATGCATAGAATCACTAGTGCTTTTTGATTGCTACCCCTCATAGGATCACGAGTCCTTTGAGACATTTAAAAATTAATATCACTCCTGATTTTTTTTTGGGGGGGGAACTTTTGGAAGGCAGGCTTCGTGTTACAAATTTGAAAAAAAAATTGTTTATGGCATCGCCTGCACACTTGTCTGCCTGTTAGTTGCTCCAGTAAGTTAGCCATTTGAAAAAAGAAATTCCCATCCCTGGGAACAAGGGAGAGGGAGGTGGGTGTGAGGGCGGAACAAGGAAGGTGCCTTTAGTGCGTTTGAGCCTCCATGCCTTCCCTCTACTGGTTGCCTGTTGGTTGCTATCTTGTAGCTAACGCTAAATAGGTTGGTGAATCCACTTTCTGATTCCCCAACTCATGCTTTAAAATGGAGTATGTAGCCAGCCAGTTACTGCCCAGACACTGGATGTTGGCAACGTCATGTGGAGGGGACATATACTGCTTTATACACTGCTTTTCTCTACCCGAAGGAGGCTCAAAGCAGCTTACAGTTGCCTACCCTTTCCTCTTCCCACAATAGACACCCTGTGAGGGAGGTGAGGCTGAGAGAGCCCTGATATTACTGCTCAGTCAGTACAGCTTTAGCAGTGCTGTGGCAAGCTCAAGGTCACCCAGCTGGCTGCATGTGGAGGAGGAGTGGAGAATCAAACCCATTACACCAAGCTGAAGAGGCTGAGAAGAAGGAGGTTATTCTCCCTTCTGTTTCCTTCATTCAGTAAAGAAATTGCTTGCCATAGTAGAGCCAAAAATAATACATCAAAAGAGTAATACTTTTGCTTAATACTTTAAATGTCAAATGTAAAGAGACAAACACACACATATGAGTGCCAGTTTGGTGTGGTGGTTAGGAGTGCGGACTTCTAATCTGGTGAGCTGGGTTCAATTCTGCACTCTCCCACATCCAACCAGCTGGGTGACCTTGGGCTCGCCACAACACTGATAAAACTGTTCTGACTGAGCAGTGATATCAGGGCTCACTTCCCTCACAGGGTATCTGTTGTGGGGGGAGGAAAGGGGACTGTAAGCTGCTTTGAGACTCCTTTGGGTAGAGAAAAGCGGCATATAAGAACTAACTCCTCCTCCTCCTCCTCCTCCTCTTCTTTTTCTTCTTCATATAATGCTGTTCTTTTTTTTTGGAACATCTTTTTTTGGAAGATGATGTTTTGAGTCCCAAAAGTCCTCTGGCAGGCAAACAGGGTCAGGGCAATTAAAATTCATAGCACCAAGTCCCCTCAATGTCTCAAATTAGTCATCAGAAGGGAGTTAAAATAAAGGCACAATTTACTGGCTAAGATTAAGTTAAATATAACAAAAGTTCAATGGCACATGGAGGCCTTTTACTTCAATATTAGTCTTTAAGTTGCCACTGGACCTTCACTTGGAAACAAACAGTTGTTCTCTGTGATCACTCGCTATCGCGTCCTTAAAAACAGGTTCAAGTCCAGGAGCAGTCCCACAAGGATAAAGCAGAGACAAGAGTTGTGTTGTGTGTAATGAGACCGTAAGAGCATCGGTAGTGATGGAGAATTCCCAGAAACGCTATTAGTCTATACCAGAACTAAAGCAAGATGTGCAGGTGAATGGACACTGCAGTAGTAGAAGAAACCTCATCTAGGTTAGCCAACTATAGGCAGCATACAAAAGTCTGAGAGTTGACTGAGAAACCACCAAAATATGGGGATGTCAGCCTCCAAGTGGGGCCTGAGGATCCCCCAGAATTATAGCTCATCTCCAGGCTACAGAGATCAGTTCCCCTGGAGAATGAGGCTGCTTTGAAGGGAGGCATTGTCCTCTACTGAGGTTCCCCCACCCCCAGTTCTACTCTCAAATCTTCAGGTCTTGGGGTGGCTCATATCAGTGAATTAAAAACCCATACAAGATTAAAAATTAAAATACATTAAATCCAATTTATGCCCTAACTTCAACACCCCTACAAACCTGGCCATTAAGATGTCCAGTTACTGGCCAGGCACAGAATGGAGGATGATGGGGGGGGTTGGCCGGGGGCCCCATTGGGTGATGATGGTGGTTCCTGGCCTCAGCCAAATGCCTGGTGGAAGAGTGCTGTCTGATAAGCTCTCTGGAACTTTGAAAACTCCATGAGGGCTTGCACCTCCAATGGCAACTCATTCCACCAGGTTAGAGGCCAGGCGTACCTCTCTGGAGCTGCTTGGAATTGGCTGAACGGTGAGCTCTCGGAGGGATGTATTTGGTGAGGTGGTCCCTCAGGTATGCAGGTCCCAGACTCTGCTTTGCCTTTAATAATTTCCATAGAACTCTTTGAAGACACAGTCATCATCAGCTTGGTTTATTTTCTTTTCTGGCTCCCTAGACTGCATGGGCCTTAAAGGTTAGAACCGACACCATAAACTTGATTCAGAACTCAATCAGCAACCAGTTCAGCTGTTGGAAAACTGGTCGTATGTGCACTCAAAAAGGGGTCCTTGATAGGACCAATGCAGCTGCATTCTGGTCCAACTGCAACTTCCAGATCAGAGATAAGGAAAGGCTCACTTGGAGAGAGCTACAGTAATCTAACCTGGAGGTGATCATTGCATGGATCACCGTGGGGAAGTGTTCCAGGACCAGATAGGGCACTAGTAGCTTTGCATGGTGTAGATCACTGGTCCCCAACCTTTTTATCACTGGGGACCATTCAACGCTTGACAATTTTACTGAGGCCCGGTGTGTGTGGGGGGGGGGGTAGTTTACTCCTCTACTCTCAACCACTGCCCTAACTCTCTCTGATCGCTATGGTAATATTTAAACATCCCTTCAAAATAAGATACAGACATGCCACAACAATGAACATAAGGAACATTTTATTTTCATGGAAATTTTAACTCATGACAATGACAAATCAATGGGAACCCTGACCTTGTTTCTCTGCAACGAGATAGTCCCATCTGGGAGTGATGGGAGACAATGACACCCAAAGTGTGTTGTAAAGGGCCAGGGGGGGGGAGAAGATGTCCTTCGCGGCCCACCTCCAATTAGTCGAAGGACCACATGTGGTCTACGGCCCACAGGTTGGGGATCTCTAGTGTAGATGAAAAAATAGTCTGGTGTGCTACTTTAGTGACCTGTGTATCCATAGTAAGGGAGATGTCAAAGGTTACTCCCAAGTTCCTGATGGTCTGTAACATTAAAAATGTTTCAAAAGCACTTTTTAATATTTTGATATTGCTACTGTTTGTCAATCTCCATGGAATATTTCTACGAGGTAAGAAAAGATAACGTGCAAAGAAAGATTCTAACATAGACTTTTTAGTGTAGCACATGGACTAAGGTATTTTGGGGTTATTATTGATGGTCGTTAATGTAAGATTATGTTATTTGTTATTTATTAAAACATGCTATATGTTTAAAGTAACCATAAATCTGGGGCCACAACATGCAATTTTCCCCAACATGAGTACTCATATAGAGCTCATGGATGACTATCGGTATCAAGGTTCACACATCTGTTTTTGCTACATGCTGTAATGTGTTAGTGATGATAGAATGTATCTTCTTTCTCTATTACAGTTTCACACATTTAATAAATATGAGCCCTGATACACCACAGCTTATTTTGGACATACAGAAGGACTAGTTTATATCCAAAATGGAGCCAGATTTGACCTTACATATTAGTGGTAAATTGAGCAATTCATATCCATACATCTATATATTTCCCCACTATTTTCAGTTCTACTGTTTCGGCTTTCTGCTCCTCAGTGGCTAGCTGCAATTCCAACAATCCAGCTTGTCTTCTGCTTGGTTAGCTTCCCTGCCTGAGGCTGCTGCTTAAATTAAATTCCCTTCTTATGCTACAACTGATACTGAACACACACCTCTTCTGTGGTTGATTTGCTGTGTTTAAGTTTAAAATAATATCCCTTAATCCCATATCTTGTTCCCCAAATTCCCTTTTATAAGCAACTACACTATGAACTATTGCCATCTGATATGGAGTGGTGTGTAGGCGTAGCACTCAGACCTGAAAAGACCTTTTCCTTCCAACTTTTGGCTAGAGGGGAAAGAAAAACTGCAGTATTCTTACAGTAGAATTCTAAGTAGAATTGCACTGTTCTAAACCCATTGACTTCAATAGAAGGATGTAACTGCTTAGAATGTCACAATTAGTCAGCTAAGAATGGAAGCAAAATTCTGGGGATTTTTGAATCCTATTACTAATAACCTGATTTTACAATAGTAAAGCTCAGCAGGGCCTGTTATACACAAGGAGGTTTTTTAAAGGGGACATGTAAAAATATAACATGTGCATCATATAAACACAAGTTTAGAAATATACTTATTGAAATGGTTTGCAAACTCTGTTCAGACTACATTCATTTGCAAAGATTTGGGTTTGCTACCAAGTAATGGAAGACATAGAGATGCATTGAGATGCAAAGAGGAGGGTGAATTGACATGACCTGAACTATGGGATGGGGAGATTTTGGCTACAAGTAGAAGGAATGGATGTCAACTTGAATAGCAAGAGATAGGTTTGAACTAATCCTACAGTATGATTAAAAGGAAAAGAAGATAAATAAATCTACAAGATTCGTATCTTAGCAGTAAACATTGCCAGCAACAGACTCTGCTTGAACAAATAGCTGCAATGCAGAAAGGAGATACGAATTAAATTGCTCAGAAAAAAATAATAAATTGTCAAATAACCTCCAAATATTGTGGGTGCCAGCCACTATATTGGTGATTAGGATGATGCATGAAACCTTTGACTTCAGCCTGAAACTTCTGAGTTGCTTGTTAAGAACTGTACTGTTCACATTCATTGGAGGATAATTTACAAGGCAGAAAATCCATCCTTTAAACAATTTCAGAAGGTTATGAAAAAGCTCTCAATCTCTGTATTTTCCTAAGAAGGTGACCTCTTCATCAGATGGCTTGTACTGCTTCTAAGAATTGATTGATTTGCTCACTTTGTTGTGGCAATTACAATTTTATTTTATACCAATGTAATAGATATTTGGGGGTGGGTGAGGAGGAGAGAAGGCAGCATGGTATAGCTCACCATAACTCACCCGATCTCACCATAACTCAGAAGCTAAGTAAGGTCAGCTCCTGGAAAGGAGACCACCAAGGAAGATTCTGCAGAAGAAAGCAGTGTAAAACTACCTTGGCTTCCCATTGTCTCGAAAGCCCCTTAGTTGGTTCCAACTGTGAGACATTTTTACACACAATCAAGGAACGTCTATGTAATGTTGTCATCACATGTTACATTTACCAAGTGTTCATTTTCAGGCAACATGCCTGACTGATGACTGCTTCCTTCCAAAGGAAAGCAGAGTTGGGATGCCACCAATCATGCTGTGTAGCACTGGGCACTAAGGGAATACTTAATGGCGAGACAAATGGAGGATATTTGGGATAGCATGAGTGGTAGCAGAGCTACTCTGTAAGCAGAGGCAGAGCCATTGCTCCACCAATGAGATGTGGGGGGGGATAATAATAATAATAATAATAGAAGGAGGAGGAGGAGGAGGAGGAAGGAGGAGGAGGAGGAAAAGAGTTGGCTCTTATACGCTGCTTTTCACTACTCAAAGAAATCTCAAAGCGTCTTACAGTTGCTTTCCCTTTCCTCTCCCCAACAACAGACACCCTGTGGGGTGGGTGAGGCTGAGAGAGCCCTAATATTACTGCTCGGTCAGAACAGTTTTATCAGTGCTGTGGTGATCCCAAGGTCACCCAGCTGGCTGCATGTGTTTCTCTGTTAGAAACTGTAAATATCTGGGGAATTATAAGAACATCACACAGTGCCATGTTCTCACTTTCAGGCAGGTTACCAGAAGTGTCACTGTGCCATCATGGGATACCACTTTCATGAGTCTCTTCTCCCTGAAAGTCCCAGGGCTTGTCCAGGGCTAGCAGCCTTGGTTTCCCAGCTTGGTTTCACCAGCCTATTAGCTCTTGCTGCTCCTGGGTAGCCCACACAGCACTGACACCAACATTACACCTTTGCTTCACTTGGAAGGGGACCAGCCAATAGCCAGGCATGCAGACACACGTTACCTGTAGGAGAACATGTGTGAAATGTAATGTCTGGTTAGGTCCTCTGCAGTCGCTTTCTTCAGGTTTTCTTTTTGCTCCCTTCTCCTATTCCATGCTCATACATTATTTCTTGACAGTGATTAGAAGTTTGTTTATATAGTGTGAGTATTTTGCATAATGAGTCTCCTTCTAACTTACATAATTAAAAAAAAGAAATTGGTTACAAATTTTGGGATAAAAAAGGAAAGGAGTTTATTAAAATTATACATTATGAATTCAACTAATATAGGATAATAAGCATGTGATCTATTGCGGATGCAGCCAAGCGATTACTTGACTGTTTTCTCCTAATATTCTGTAGTTATTACAAACATTGGACTATATAAATCTTCGTTGGCCTTTCTTCACAACTCCATATTACTTCAAAATAAATAACTTGCAGAGAATCTTAACGCAACTACCAAAATCCATCTGCAATTACAAATTACAATCAATAAAACAAACATCACACTGAGACAGTAATAATCCTTCTCTTCTCTCTCTCTGAATGCACCTTCAGGCTAGAGAGAAGGAAACTCATCCAGAGCAATATAAATATCTACAAAGTCAATTTATTCCACTGGAAAAACTCTAAATGTCACTGCTTAATGCTGTGCAAGGGATTTCACATCCAAATGATTATTAATAACAATAAACTTACCTTTTTTACAAGGAGAGGGATTTTATGGGAAGGCTTGAAAACAAATTTGAGACAAATGCACCTTCATGCGTAAGAAAGGGGCTTGTGACCCAGTATTCTCCAAGCTATGAGCCACAATAAATAATCTGATTACAGGGTTCTGAGAGCCAAGGGTTCCAACCACATAAGATTCTGACTGCTGCATTTCTGCACAAATCATTGTTCCTCTTTTCATTCCATAAGCCCAGCCAGAAGAGTAACTCACTCAGGAACACCCATGGTGGGCTCCTCTGAGAGTAGATAATTTTTATTCCTGCGCATTCTATTCTCTTTTAGCTAAACAATACTTTTTCAGTGTCTCTCCAATTTAATTTAGTAAAAGCAGTAGCTGATGAGATCCCTTCGTATTCCAGTAATCTATTCTCCTAAGGTATACAACTGAAGATGTTGGATATGTTGAGTCTCTAAAAAGTAAAATTAGGAACTTTCAGAAGAACTGCCAAGAAAAGGGGAGAGGGGCAAATACCTACCATAATTAGGTTGACCATAGATGCAGACTAAGCTCCATTGAATAACATGGAACTCACTTCTGAGCGGACCTGCTCAGAATTGCTGTCTGCACAGCCTAAGTGTACTTGTGAGCCTGAGAACTTAGTAACTACATCTGAACTCTGGACTGGATAACTGGATGGTTGTTTGAAGGGTCTGATCCGGGAAGTATACTACTTCCAGCTCATAGAGGATTAAAAACACTGCCAAACATAAGGAATAAGTTAGTAGTACTATGTTCAGTTAAGCTTTATACTCCTCTCTTAACAAAATATTCCTGAAGAACACCTTGGACAACTATTTTCATTCAGGAAGCAGCCATCCTTGGTTATGGTGGAAAATGCTGTTAAGTCACAGCTGAGTTATGGCAACCCTTTCAGGTTTTCAAGGCAAGAATTGTTCAGAGCTGGTTTGTCATTGCCTGCCTCCATGTCGTGACATTGCTGTTACTTGGAGGTCTCCCATCCACATACTAAACCATCCTTACCTTTACTAAATTCCTTGTTTCTGTCTGGTAATAATTCTTGCAAATCTCATCACAGAGTTAGAATTTGAATCCTGTATATGTCCCACTAATGTCAGTGTTGGCTAATTTTAACAGAAGCAGAGTTGCAGTGAATTCCGCCCCACCAATCAAAACATAACTGTATTACTCTTGTGTTTATCTGTAGCATTTCCTTCTACAGCCTTATGTACATGGACTCTCCTATGCCTGTATAAGCTGGATATCACTCTTAGAAGAGAGAAAGTGTATATAATTCTCCGCTTCCTCCCCTGTGCTTTATTGTTTCTCTCTGAGTGAACTTGTGGGGGACGGGGACCTGGCAACCTCACCAATCAGCCAGCTACCCCCTGTGTCTGAAGTCACCTGGCATCACTCATAGCCAAAGCTCACTCAGGCCATGGTGCCTCCCATTGTTTGGTGGGGCAAAAGATTTCAACTATCTGAAGAGAAACCAGCGTATACATGGAATTTTAGGTGAAAGGGATCTGGAGATCATCCAGGAAGTGGCTATGGTATTACCCACAATACTAAGAACAAATTTCTGTGTACCCCATTGTAAACCGCACATCACAATATGATTACCTCATAATCTAGCGTCTACTGCTTTATACATTATTGAAGGATTGTATATATTATTTTATTGCATTATTCTTGTTCTACTGTTTTATCTTTTATTATGCCAAGAAAGGTACTCTGTATTCTGTATTTTTGGTGGGGCGAGCAGGAGATGGAGGCATCAGCAGCAGGCAGGGCAGGCAAGCTGGGTGGGTGGGTGGGAGGACTCCTCCATGGTTGATGTTGCCAGATGTTTGGGGTTGCTGTCTCTGTAGCTGGCCAGGCTGGCAGAGAAGACGTTGTGCATGGTGGGAATAGTCTTGCCTGCTCAGTATTCTAATGGAGGTGAAGGTAGCAAGTCTCCTACCACCTTCTGCAGCTGTTCCCAGGAGCCAAAGTACCCTGAAGGACTCTGAGGCATCCCCCATCAAGTGGAGCCCAGAGCATGTGCCCTGGTCATCATATACCACTGCCTGCCTGGCCTCCTGCATGAAATCAAGGTCTTTTCTCTCTCCTCTCCTCATCACTGTGGTACATTATTCTGACCTTGCAGTAAGGAGTCCTGCCACATAAACGGGCTGTTTGCCCAGGCAACAGGGCCTTCTATTTCCTTGGCACCACAACTGATCTCCAGTCCCAGGCTTGGAGCCTACAAGCTCTAATGGCTATTGGAGCATAGCTTCTGCTGTCCCAGGGACTGTAATGCATAGTTATGCCTTCCTTCTAGAGGCCAGAGAGAGAGAGAGAGAGAGAGAGAGAGAGAGAGAGAGAGAATTTGTAAATCCAAGTGGCAGACATCTTTGTGAGGTACCATCTTTCAACATAATTCAACATAAATCTGAGATATCTAAATTTATTTATATAAGACTACATTTGGCAAGAATGGTTGTTATTTTATACACTGAGTGAGTGGGACAGAGAGGCTGTGGAGAGTTCTGCTTCTGCTTTTCTTACAAATGCTAAATAAAAAATCCCAATAAAGAAGCACTCTTGGTGGGGAGAGGGGTCTAAGAGAAGGAAAGAGAGGGATGTAGAAGCCCACAAACACTAATAAGAGCACAGCCTATGGCAGGGGGAAGGGCAAAAACTCTGTCCAAGTTTAACAGCTTCCAATCCACCTCTGTGTGTGAATACTTTTTTAAAATGGTAACATTCCCATGGGTGATTGACAAATGGTAATTTTTTTTAGAAGTCAAGTGGTCAGTATTGGAGGCATGATTGCTTCATAAGTGGCTTCCAGCATCAATAAGTGAAGGAGATCAAGATTTTCTGTTCTATCATCTCCCATCTGAATCCATCCAGTTACTGTGCTCAGTATTCTCTCCCTCTCTGGCACTTCTTTGAATTCCTACTTATAGAGGGACCCCAGGCCTTCTCACAAGATGATACAGCCCTAATCCCTGACCTCTGTTATCAGCTCTAGCTCAGAGCTGAAACAAAACTTAGCACAGCCTCTTACTATGTTTTATCCTCATTACACCTGGGAATCCCAGACAGATTTGTTCCCTCCTTCATTTTGGGAAGACCTGCAGGGACTGTGTTTGAGACCCTCTGAATCAATCTGTAGATGAGAAGGAGAATATATCCAAGGTCTTTTGCAGTGATCAGCAATAAGAAAGCACAATTAATTCTTTTCATATAAGAGGGTGGAATAACATGGATTTTATACAATGTCCTAAATGCCACAGTGGATTCAGCATTCTGATTCATGCCTTGTAGATGTGTAGTTCATGGGCTATTAAAAATTCACTCTGAAAATGATGTATTCAGGAGATTTTCTTGTCATCAGGCAGCCAAGAGGACAGTTCCAGACACATAGAACAAAAGCTTTTAAGCACAAGTGTAATTATTTTTCTCCTAGGTAGGAAAACATCCCAGCTTTGTTGGTTTTTTTGTTTTGTTTTTTGATGTGCTGTATTTGAATATCAATAGAAACATAACACAGAAAAGGATGGGAAATTCATGGAGAGTGTTAAAAAGAGCCACTGAATAGAAACAGAGTAATTGTTTCTCTCCATGGTACCTGCAGCAGTTCAGTGGCAACAAATAGACTACAATGGTTTAGAACTAAAAAAAAAATATTTTGTAAGTTATTGTATTTGGGGCGGGGGGGGGGGGTAATTCTAAACCAGCATAAAGACTTCTAGCGTAAAGAGAAAATGCTAGGAGAAATAGAGCTGCAAATAAATGTCATTCTACTCTGTCACATATGTAGTACCACAAATACCATCAAAGCTACGTGCCACCAATGGAAAAATCCATGGGATTGCGGGGGGGGGGGGAGCAGGTGGTAACAGATCCACCGTTTCTGACACCAGGCACGACAGATCATATATTTTAAAGTACTGACTGTACTCAATCAATGGTGGGGTCTCTCATGGCTGTTCTCTTTGTTATACTCTCTGTAGGTTCCCTCCCCTTGGCTCTGCATTTATCTGCATGTGACTTGTGATATTCTCACATCCAAATTCAGCACGTTTTAAAATATCATTAACACAGTGTTCTATTTATTGTAAAAAGTGCTAGAACTGTGATGAGTAAGTGACAAAGAAGTCAGACATGCAGCTGAAACCCAAAACGTTCCATTTTTATCCTGCTGGGTTTTGTTTTTTTAAGCTAAACCTTGTTCATGTGCTTCACCATGGACCTTATCTTGAACACTCTGATTCATCTTCCCATTTTAAAAGTTTGGAATTTGTTAAAAGGGTGATTGAACAATATTTCATTCTGACATCCTTTTCACTTCCTTGATCTCGTTATAGGGCAGAGGTAGCATAATATCCAGTGCAAATTCCATACAACTTAAAGTTAGTCATCAGGTCTAGTTTGTTCCATTGACTTGAACAGAACACAGTTCTGGCTAATTAAGCTGGACTGCGGTCTATTCAATTAAGGCATTTGGTAAGGACAACTGTTGGCAAAAGTGCCAATAAAACCACCCTATAAAAAAATCAAATCCTGGTAAAACAATACAATTCAAAACTGGTAATATAACTTGATGTGGCCAAGGTCAATTATATAATGAGAAATGTAGCTGTCACTTTGTCATTTAATTTTGATGTGCCATGAAACTTTCCTATTCATTGAACAGCTGTAGAAATTCTGGTTGCCTTGGGATGTCTTGAAGAAAAGCAACAGGTTGAAGAGTATGTTTAAAACAAGCCATTTCTCATCTGGGTGCCACCCGCTGCATAGATGCAGCCAAAGATGCAGACAAAGAAGGACTACAGAGGAAGGCTCTGCAAAATGAAAGTTATTCCAAAAAATATCGACAGTGCAATCCTAAACAGAGTGGCACCTATCTGAGCCCATTACCTCTAGAGATTTGAAAGGGTGTAACTCTGGTTAGGATTGAGCTATTAATTGCATAAGAGGATGAATAATGAGCCTGTCATTAACATCAGTAAACGTCACAAAGGTGGCTTAATAATATGTTGCCTGTTCTATCAACACATTCTATGGAGGGATGTATAGAAAGCGCTTTTGTTATGCTTTGGTCTGTGAATGGTTAATCAGAGAGGCGGGATTACATATTTTGGGGAGGAACTGCTGAATGAACACTCTATCCCATTCATGTACGGGAAAGAGAGAAGGAGCATGTGGCTCACCAGTTTATGCTCCTTCTAGATCCTCTAATATTTTCAATTTTCTTGCTGTTTACTCAGCCTGGAATTTAGTATTGAGTCTGCAGTCATGTTCTGCTCCTGCAATCTCTCCTTGGAGTTCACCTAGGCAGTAATGTTTACAATTGGGGCACTTCCAAACCTAATAAGGTAATTTCAGTACAATGCTAATTTAGGCAAATATCATCTACCAATAATTAGTGAGTTGCTGAATGACTAATAATTTGACACGTAAACATAAGAAAGCATATTATTAGGCTGAACTGCTATTCTGACTTAATTTGCACAGTATGAAAACACATTTGAACAAAAAAAACCCCTCTTCCTGTTTCAGAAATGTGGAGGTTTATATACACCACAGCTTTCTAGACCCATTCATTTCCTCTGTTTTGCACCATCAGTCAAATGCAGTCACCAATGAGAGTAACATCATTCATGGAAAGCAAATAATGCAATTTGTCTCAAACTGTGCTAACAAGTAGGGCCAGGTATTGTTGGTTGGCATATGGTGAAGTACCTGACACCCTACCTTTAGGCTGCCTAAAAAACCCCTTCCCAGAACCCAACACAAAACTGGCTAATGAAATCCATTGATGTAAGGTAACTAGGCCTGTTCTGCAATACTTTTCAGATTCATAGTTAACATCTTTGTACTGCAGTATCCTGACAAGTTAGGGGTCCCCCCCAGTCAGCTCTTCATAGTATTTTGATCTCTTTCACACACAAAAATCTCCATATTTTTGTATCTTTTGAGGTGGGGGGGAATACAATCCCCCCAAAGTGTGTAAAGCACAAGGGGTATACTGAGCCAGATAGCTTTATCGGCTATGCATTTTCTTCCTTTTCAGGGATAATAACATCCTAGAGCAGCCGCATGGGAGTAATTGGCTCATGTATTTCTTCCATTTCTACAATATCAACTGGAAAGTGCTCCCTCTCAAAGGCTGTGAGAAAAAGGACAAAATGGTAAAAACGACACAGGCAACAATAACGTGTGAAAGTGGTTTCAGTGAAAGTGGATGGGCATGTGACTCAAACTTCCTCATTTTGTGCTTCTGGGTAATGCAAAAGTGAGAGGAATGTGGACTACATCTTGCCGCAAAAGAAATGCAAATGCTCAGCCATGGTATGTCACCTCAAAGGAAAGGAAGCTCTCATGTCACTGCTTTTTTAAAGGCAAGAAGCAGATCTGCACATTTAACAGAGAAAGGTGGAATCACAGCAGGCCCAGGCATGTAAGGATTCCTCCACCATAGTGCAAATCAATATAAGAGGATGCATCTGCATTAGAAAAAGCTGTGCTCACCCCAGTATACAACGGTTCATATCTACACTGTTCATGTCTAAAGTGTTAGACTATGCACGTTCTGTAGTGCGCATGATGGAATGGCATATGAAGCTATCCTACGGGGGGCATTATTACAGCCTTCTAGTTGATTTCACAGTTATTGGATATTGGAGCCCAAGGCCTGATCTCTTTTTCTGTACTAATGTTTTAAATTTGTTTTAAGCTGAAGATAGAATAACGGAAAAGTAAAGGAAAAGGGATAACTTTTAGATGAATATATATACAATTATGAAAATATATGCAAATAAAACTCTTTATCTTTCCATAATTTATGCCATTTCTCTGCTCTTTCTGTATTCAGAAATGCTGTTTGCTATATATAACTTTTCACTTTCAATGGAGCACAGGGGAAATGGTTTATAGAAGTGCCTTCTATATATGCTAAGAAATTATGTTTTGACTAAAAAAGTCACTGTAGCTTTACATCCTTGATAGAACAAGGTCTGATATCTTGGTACAAGCAGGCACCAGGAGTTAAAGTTCACAGAATCATAGAGTTGGAAGGGGCCATACAGGCCATCTAGTCCAACCCCCTGCTCAACGCAGGATCAGCCCAAAGCATCCTAAAGCATCCAAGAAAAGTGTGTATCCAGCCTTTGCTTGAAGACTGCCAGTGAGGGGGCGCTCACCACCTACTTAGGCAGCCTAAGCCTAAAGTTAAGAGAATATGCTTTGGTTAGTATGAGTTTCAAGTGATAAGTAAAGGTAAAGGTAAAGGTATCCCCTGTGCAAGCACCGAGTCATGTCTGACCCTTGGGGTGACGCCCTCCAGCGTTTTCATGGCAGACTCAATACGGGGTGGTTTGCCAGTGCCTTCCCCAGTCATCACCGTTTACCCCCCAGCAAGCTGGGTACTCATTTTACCGACCTCGGAAGGATGGAAGGCTGAGTCAACCTTGAGCCGGCTGCTGGGATTGAACTCCCAACCTCATGGACAAAGCTTTCAGACGGCTGCCTTACCACTCTGCGCCACAAGAGGCTCTAAGTGATAAGTACTGACCCAGTTATCCCATGCCACATCAGGAGCTCCAGGTTTCGCCTGGAGACTTTGAGTGTGGTCCTGGAGATGACCATGAAGAAGTGGTATTATTACATTGGTCCAGTCATCTGAGCCAGCCCTATGAGGTAGACAAGACATAGATTATAAAACCCTAGATAACCGTCTGTTCTTTGCACAGGTGTGGTGACCAAAAATTCTCTGTGATTTTTTGGGTAACTCATACTAGGCAAGGACCCTTGGCACAGGGCCAACAAGAGGAGATGTCTAGTTGGCATATTGAGATTAGGAACTTCCTTTTATTTTTCAAACATTCTCTTCCTGAGACGTTCTGTCCCCTTGAGCACATTTTCTTCTTGCTTGACTCCAGAACTGAAGAATGACTGCAGATAACATATAGGCAATTAGTTACGCCTATCCTCCTTTCCAGAAGGTGACATGATGGTGGGTTTAGAGTAGCAGCTTCATGATGAGGGCTCGTTGCCCTATTCCTCACCCACATTGCTTCAACAGTAAATGCTTCAGAGCATCCAGGTGGTGTTCTGGTAACCTTTCCCTTACTCCAGGCTTCTCTGTCATCCCTGTGTTTCCTGCTGCTAGCACACAAGTACTCTCCCCAAATTTAACAATATCTGCTGTGACAGAACACAGGAAAATACAAAAAAATTCTCTTTCACGCATTTGTACTCACACAGAGTACACGAAGTCTGTAAATCTATTATTTAAATCTAATATAAATTGATCTCCTACCTATTATCTAAATAAAGGGATGTGAACTAAATATATTTCCTAATTAATCCTCAATCTATGTAATCTGTGAATCTGTTGATTTTAGGTCTCATTGCTAGGTATTTCTGTGCAGTAAACACTGAAGTCATTTTAGAAAAGAGACATTAGCTCTTTTTCTTTCATACTGAAGCAATGCAGTAGAGGCTGGTCAGAGGCTAGGATACGGGAAACACAGGTTCAGATCCCCACTCTGCATGAAGCTTGCTGTGCAAGCTTGGGCCAATCACACTTTCTCAGACTAACGTATAAGTCTCAGACTAACATATATGAGAAGAAATTGGAGAAGGAAGAATGATATCTGAGTTCCTTGGAGAAAAGGAAAGATACTGCATAAACAATACATACAACCATAATCTTAAAACATTATGATCTTCCTGTCTATCACCCTGGTGATTTTCTCAATGTGCAAATATATGCTGATTTAATCATTTATTGATTAAAATTAAGATAACAAATTAACACTCTTTTGCCTCAGTAGATACCTGCAGGGTGGTGATAGTAACCAATAAACTGGGTAAATGTCAGTGCTCTGAACTCTGCATCCAAGGTTACACTTATCGGGCATGTGGTGAAAAGCTCTTGAAAAACAAGAAGAAATTCTTGGGATCTCAGTCTCTCTCTCTCCTTTTCTTCAACTTATATGTAAAAGGTAGGCTGTTAGAACACTGCCTGGGTTTCAGGCTGAGGACGTATCTTTTATCTGATGAAACAAGTCACCATTCTTCTACAGTGCCTGGAAAAATGCCTCCTGTGTGAAAATGCTTTCTTGCTTCATTAGCTATCTTGTTGCTTATTAAATTCCTTTTGCAATACTACCAGGTCTCAAAAACAATGGCATTGATTTCTTCTTGAGTTGATATGAGGGGAAAGGACTTTACAGGCGAAATGTTTCTTCTCACTAGAAAGTGAATCATGTTATTTTGCCTGCTGGCAGATAAACTGAAATAGAGTTGTCAACCTCCCAGTGGTGTTGGAGATCTCTCGGAATTACAACATCTCCAGACTATGGAAGTCAGTTCCTCTGGAGAAAATGGCTGCTTTGGAAGGTTGACTCCATCCTGTTATATCCCATTGAGGTCCTTCCCTTTCCAAATCCCACTCTCCCCAGTGTCTTCCTGGGAATAGGGATGCCACTCTGGGTTGGGAGAAACCTGGATACTTTGGGTGTGGAGCCAAAAGTGGGTGAGACTGGGCCCAGGGAGTGATCTTAGTGGAGTAGAATGCTATGAAGTCCACCCTCCAAAGCTAATGGAGCAACAGCAGTAAAGGACATATCATATTTGCAATAGGATTATGCATATCCAACATTTGCTTCCAGGTCTTATACACATGATTTGGTCACCTGTGAGTTAGAGCTCTCATATTTCAGCTGCTGCTGAAGGTGCGGATGAATATATGCCAGGTCAGATTTATTGAATAGCTGTAAATAGGACAGTCTGTAAAAAAAACACACACACACACACACACACTAATAAAAGGTAGTAAAATAATCTCTGATCAGTAAAACCAATACTACACATGAATATGAGATTCTGCAAAAACAAGAACTCTCATCATACCATTCAGCTTGCAGAAAAAGGAAGAAACTAAACCACAATTTCTTTCCTCTAGACCAGTGGTTCTCAAAGGGGTTGGGACCCCTTTGGGGGTCGAATGACCTTTTCACAGGGGTCGCAGCAGGGCAAGCAGCTTGGCCGGGGGGGCTATCCACACAACAACCTTGCGGGGTAGATTGAGATAGAGTATTCGTCTGTCTGGAGCAGCGGAAAAGAGCAAGATCGGCATGGTGGGACAAGAGGCAGAACTGAACTAAGAAACAGCAGGAAACAAACCAATTTATATAAAGTCATGAATAATTCATCTTCACGTGATTGGTCAGTTTTGGTTTAATTTCTGTGAATGAACACTTGCATAATTTTATGGCTGGGGGTTACCACAACATGAGGAACTGTATTAAAGGGTCACGGCATTAGGAAGGTTGAGAACCACTGCTCTAGACTAACATCTGTGCCAGAGGTGGCAAACCCATTTGTTTCAAGGGCAGAATCTGAAATGAATGTCACTTTGTCTGGCTGGGTCATTCAATGTAATGCCAGGGACTGAAGATATAAACTTTTAAAAGGACACAGGCAAACCCAGTTGAGAGCCAGTTTGGTATAGTGGTTAGGAGTGCAGGCTTCTAATCTGGCATGCCAGGTTCGATTCTACACTCCCCCACATGCAGCCAGCTGGGTAACATTGGGCTCACCACAGCACTGATAAAACTGTTCTGACCGAGCAGTAATATCAGGGCTCTCTCAGCCTCACCCACCTCCCAGGGTGTCTGTTGTGGGGAGAGGAATGGGAAGGCAACTGTAAGCCCCTTTGAGTCTCCTTCAGGTGGGGAAAAGCGGCATATAAGAACCAACTCTTCTTCTTTCTTCTTCTTCTTCTTCATGAAGAATTGTTGGTTTTTATACGCCACTTTTCTCCCCCACGAGTCTCAAAGCAGCTTACAATCACCTTCCTTTTCCTTTCCCCACAACACGCACCCTGTGAGGTAGGTGAGCCTGATGTTACTGCTCAGTCAGAACACCTGAAGTAGCACAATAAAATCAGAGTCGAGTGCAAGCACTCTTTGATGCAGAATGCTTGCACTCGAATGCTCACGCACTGAATAAATCTTTGTTGGTCTTAAAGGTACTACTGGACTCTGATTTTATTGTTCACAGATATGTGTGCCCCAAACATAGGCAAAATTAAAAGCCTTAAATTGGGGATTATTCAGATGCACAAACTGGTAAAATTTGCTAATGCCAACTTTAGAAAGCTTATCCTTCAGTACTGCTATCCCACCTATCTATGATTTGTGGCAGCCATTCATTAGTATGTGGGAGGCAGTGTGAATGTTCCATTTCATTGAATATACTGACTCAATATGCCTTGAGTACACCTCTAACTTTCCTTTCCATCCTTTTCCTCAGGGATCCTCATCCCTCTCTGAAAATACAGTTCCCTACTGTGCTATATCAGCAACCTTTTTCCTCTGGAACCTTAGAAGCAACTAACCTTCCACAATGTCACACCTGTAGCCCATGGTGCTGAGGTTCAAGCATGGGGACCAACAACTGGAAGACCCAGATTCCTCAGCACCGCTCTGTCATGGAAGCTGCTGGATGACTTTGGGCCAGTTACTCAGCCTAAGGTACTCTGCATAATTGTTGTGAGAAGAAAAACATAGTCAGGAAGATTGATACTTATAAATTGCTTTGGATTCCCATTTGGGGAAGAAAGCAAGGTAGATGCTTTGAAAATTAAAAAAGGTGATGCAACAAAATTTCAATAAGACTTTAAGGTGGCTCACAACTGTTTTATCTTAGCTTCCACCTACACTCCTGCTCTTTTATATCCCCCCAAACATAAACTCTCAGCACCTTCCCTCGTCTATATGTCTCTTCCCCTCCAGTATCTTTCCAAGCACAGTTAACATCATGGACCCCACTGCATATACTTCTCTACCTTTCCCTTCCATGTTCCTACCTCCGGTCCCATAGATGCCCACCCTGTAGATACACTCTGGCATCCTCATTCCTACACTCACCCTAACACCCATTTCCACCAGCAGCTCCAGCAGCACCACCTTCACATACAATAGCTTTCTTCCTTTCTTCTTCTTCCGTCCCTCTTCCCAAAGGGCTACTTCTCTGACATTTCAGCAGAGAAAGAATAAGAGAGGTGGGCAGAGGAAAAGAAGGTATTAGTAACAGTCGTGAAGGAGGTGGCTTCTGCTGCTATATCAAATAGGGAGGCCCAGTATGTGTGTTCAGTCATGGGGAGATGGTACCCCCACACCTCTGACAGGAAAGGGCTTTGTGTTCTCATGTGTACAGCTTGGCCCAACTGAGAGAGAAAGATGGGGGGACCCTCCAGCCAGCTGACCTGATGCGGGTCTTTTTGCTGATTTTGCCTCTCCATCACAAGGCATTGGTCATATTTTTGGAAAGTATCTTATAACTGGTGCCAAGAAAACAGCTAGAAAGTCTTGCTCTTGAATTGGCACATGCATTGGCACTTCAAAGGACCAGTCATGACTCTATAATTTTCTGAGAAAGATCAACGCATTCTGGTGACTTTGATACATAAAAAGATTGGCTGAGTGAATATATCTTTTAATCTCTTCCTCCACCTCCTGAGAACTAATCCTTGTCCCTTAGTGCAGTCATAAATACATCAGAGTGCATTTGTGCTGCAGTTCCTTGGCCTTTTTATTATGTAAATGCAGACTTACCATTCCTTCCAAGTGACTAATGATAATTTGACACACTGTGTCCTTCCATGAAAGTTTAAAAATAATAGAAAATGATGTTATGCTGATCTCAGCAGTTGAATAAATTGGTGTTACTTCCTGTAAAAGATTCACACAACGATCACAGATTTATTTATTTTTTATTACGGTGTAATTTTGCTGAAAATTTGCATTTTGACTATTAGCCAGGAAAGGGCAGATGGAACAAATTTGGCTTTACAAAATGTTAACACGTATTAGGAGCAAAATCTTCCAATGATACTTCAGTTCCTTAAACACCCTGTATCAAGGAAATGGTTGGTGGTTGTACTATCGGGTTACCCCAAAACTCTCCCTGGCTATTTATTGCCTTACATGGCAGGTAGGGTTGTCAAATGACCAGGGGGAAATGGACTTTTTAGGGTTACCTATTTCCAGTGGTGCAAGGAAAACTGATTTTACATCATTTTTGATCCATTTTTGAACCCATTAATTATTTTTCTAATGTCCATAGATTATGCATGGATAGTGTACAAGGATAAGAGTGTGTGTGAGTTCATGGAGTCTTCTCTGCATGTGCAAAAAGGCTTCTGGATGTGACTGGTGCCACAGGAAAGAGCTGTCTGGCTGGAGCATTAGCACCAAAGGACGAGAAACTCACAATGGAGGATGATATGAAGTCCATGATTCTGAGCAGGAGGGTCTGAAAGAAAGACAGGCAATCCTTGCTTGGATAGCCAGTGGATGCTTCCTCAAAGCCAGCTATCCTCAAGTAGGCCTCATTTATTTTCTCCATGTATAGAGCTGGATGTAGACTGGTTAGCGTGTAAACTAGGGCCTTATCAATGGCGGCCCCAAGTTTATGGAGGTTTGCCATGCCCCCTCACGTCATCCTTCCATAGCCTCTTGATGTTGGTTTTGTTCTGGAAAGCCTCTATGACTTCTTACTCTTTATTAACTTTTTATTGTTGTTTTCCCCACCTGGTGGTTGGGCTTTTGCAGCCAAAAAATCTACTTCTAAAGTGCATTGAAAGTGCATCATTCAATCTGTGTGGAATAGGTCTTAAGTGCTGTTAGAGCTGCATATTGTTAGATCTTACTATGAATGATTTCATTCATATTTGTTCTGTCTTGTTCTTTTGTTTTAGTGATGATTTTCATTGGTCAGTTTTTTTCGTATTTTTAGTCCAATAGAAGGCTGATTTTGTGACTTAAACAAATAGTCCTTTTCATACCACAGCTGCCTGAGAAACAGCCACATTTTTAGGAGTAGATCTTTTGGTGTCTCTTCCTGATCATGGGGATCTTCTCAAACTACAAAAAGGAGGGAAATGTCAGTCATATATTTTCCCAAAGAAAATGCATAATTCCGTTTTATCAAAGGAGATTTTATTTTCATTTAGGCTTTCTTGAAGAAGAAGAAGAAGAAGAAGAAGAAGAAGAAGAAGAAGAAGAAGAAGAAGAAGAAGAAGAAGAAGAAGAAGAAGAAATATACCCAACCGCTAAGGGACAGTTGGGCAGATGGCTATTATATATACATTTCATTTAAAAGCCTATTTTATTTATGCTGCAACAAACTTATGACTGAGATACTAAATGTTTTTCTCAAAGGATGCTAGTCCCCAGGTGGGCCCTGGGGATCCCCCAGTTTTATAGCTCCTCTCCAGGTGACAGAGATCAGTTCCCCCTGGAGAAAATGCTATGGGTGGACTCCATAGCATTCTTCTCCACTGAGGTCCCTCCCCAAAACCTGCCCACTCCCAGCTCCAATCCCAATGTCTTTCCCAACCCAGAGCTGGCAACCCTGTTCTCCTTTCCCTGCCACATTAGTTCATGCAAGCCAGGGAAAATCAATTGACTGTTGATTATTATCAATTGACTGTTGAATATTTATCTTGGAGTTGTCATATGTCTATTGTAAAATTAATTTTGGCATGTTGTTTGCAGAACGCTTTGTAGTCTAGATGTTCCTGAATGGTACTGCTATCTTCATCTTGTCAAAACCTTCCCACTTGTATTAATCTGCTAACTTCTAAGCCATTATTTGGCTCCTTTAAAAAATTTTTTACAAGTACCTCAGGAAGTAGAATTGGTCTGTGTGATGTCCTGATACCCAGTTTTATAATAAACTCTCTCCAGTCAGTTACAGACCAGCTAATACAGCCATAAACACATCAGCTTATATTTTTTTGTATAGCTCTCTTTGACAAAGGCTTCACAATGCTGAATTAACGCTGACTCATAAAAGAATCCCTGTTTATAGACACCCTTAGCAGAAATTTTGCCAGATACATGATTACAGGAACATCTATTCTGGAAAGCATTAATGTGCAGAAGAACTGAGATCAGGCAGAGAGAGAAGGACATGAGGAAGGGAACAAGAAGCAGCGCACACTAAGACAAGAGAAAGATGCATGTTTGAGCTGCATTTCCTGTTTTTTTTTTTTTTGTTTGTTTGTTTTTTTGCACTCTTGGTACAATTTGTCCACTGGCGATTGACATATCCCATATGCAAGGTTGTGTAATAGTCAATTTCACCACCAGGGGGAGGCATAAGGTCTTGTTACCTTCCTCCTTGTAAGAGGCAGTCATTCCAGATGGGTACCCTTGTTAGAGAGAAAGCTGGACTATAAATACCTTAAATAAAATAAACATTACACATCCATTTTTCCAATGAGTCCATGAAAAGATCCAGAGTAGCATAATCTCTGAGTTTGGATGGCAATAGAGCTTTCTATAGTGATTCTTTTTAACAGGGGCAGGGTGAGGAAAAGGAGCAGAGGAATGAAGGAGGAAGGTTGCTTCCGTTTTGATCTCTGTGTTTAATTATTGTTTCTAGTCATCTGATGAAGGACCCAAGAAAACCCCACAACAAAATACTAAGTGTATTGCGTATCCAGTCGGTATCTTTCTGCTCATAATTTAAATTCATTATTGCAAGTCCTATCCTATCCTCTGCTGCCAATAGGAACAGGTCCCTGTTGCCCTCTAAGTGACAGTCTTTCAAGTATTCAAAGGGAGCAGTCATGTCCCCCCTCAACCTCCTCTTCTCCAGACTGAATACTCCCAAATCCTACAGCCTTTCATCCTAGGGCTTGGACTCCAGGGTCCTGATTGTGTCCATCACTCTCTTTGGCACCTGGTTCCTTCTGTCCATATCCTTTTCAAGTGAGGTCTCCAGAACTGCATACAGTACTCCAGGGAGGGCCTGACCAATGTGGTGCAGAGCAGGAATATGATGTCTTGCAACTTGGATGTTATGCCTCTGTGGATGCATCCTAAGACCACATTAGCCTTTTTTTGCAGCTGCATCACACTGCCTGCTCATACGGTCCATCCATACCCCAAGATCTTGTTCATACCTACGGCCAATCAGATGTGTATCCCCCAGCCATGATGTGTGCTTCTCATTTTTGTTACCCAAATGTAGAACTCTGCCCTTATCCTTCTTGATCTGCATCTTATTCACATTCTGCCTACCTATATAAAGCTACATTGACTATCCATGATGACCTGATGATTCATGAACTAATTAAGCAGCAACACTCCCAGCACTAAGCCTTGGGGGACCCCACTGCTTAATTCACTCCATTAAAAGAACTTTCTATTTATGTCTGCTTTATACTTGGTGTTGTTTAACCAGTTTTCAGTCTGTAAGAAGACATGTCCTCTTATCTTAAGACTGCTAAACTTGCTTATGAGCTTAACAATTGGGTTTTCAACTCTAAGTTGGAAAATTTCTCCACTTGAGGGTGGCGCTTGGGGAGAGGCCTCAGCAGCATACAATTCGATAACGTCCATCTTTCAAAGCTGCTGTGGAACTGATATCTGTAATCTGGAGATAAATTGTAGTTCCAGGAGAAACCATACTGATTTTCTCTGAGCAGATCTTATTCTCAATGTGCATAATAAGTCTAATAAGAATAATTTATTCTAACAGCAAAGTGTGGCCTCATCTGAGAATACTTACATTCAAAGACTGGAGCAGTAAACACACAGATCTTTTAACAAACCTAAAAAATGCCTCAAGTTTACAGAGAAATCTGAAATTAAAAAAATATATTTTGGTCAGTTATAAACACACACATGCCAATACAATAAAAGGAGTGCCTGTAACTTTAATAAGCAGATGACCTCAGTTGCTGTTGCTGTTGCTAGGCAATACAGTTTAGCCAACTATCCAGACTTGGTTTCTGCCAGTAAAAGGCAAGGGGAAGGGGGTGATTAGGCCTCTGAGAGAGAAGTCATTGGGGGTAGGCCAGTTAGCACTCACCAAACATTTTTTTCCTTGTTTTCCCCACATTCTTTCCTAAACTAGTTTTCCCCATACTCCCCCCCTTGTTGAATGAATTTGCCTCTTGCTCAAAATGTGAACAGTTTTTCCCATCTTGTGAATTGCATTCAAACTTGCTTTGTTTTTCATTTGCATGCCAACATTTCAGTGTTCCAGCATTGGAGGGTGCTTGTACTAAATTAAGTGTTGAGTACCATTTGGAAGCCTGATACAAGCAGCCAATCATTGCCTTCCTTACCAATCTTTCATTCACAGTTGAGTTCTTTAAGATCCAATTGTTGTAAGTCAACTGGGCCTTGAGACCTATTAGTTTTTAATTTGTTAATTCTAGAATTTCAATTATCACCTCAGTTTGACTCAATTCTTCAAATAAGTTTCCTGAAATAGCAGCTCTGGCACGAATATTCACATATTCCATGGTGAAAACAAATGTAAACATTCATTCAATTTCTCTGTCATCTCTTCTTCCTCCTTAAGTAATTCTTTCCTTGCCATCTAATGCCCCCCCTTCTGACTAGCTTCCCACTTCTGAAATGCTTATTTGTCTTTTAAACCAACTGCTCCTAAAATTTTCTTTTTGTTCGCCTTATTGTTAGCTGACATTTCTTTGTCAGAATGTGTATTATTTTGGGCAGCTTGTCTGAACAAATCCTTCACTTTATAAAGGACACCTTCTTGCCTTTTATGGTTTCCTTTACTTGAATTGTTAACCACACTGTCTTAGACATGGAGGTTCTTTTCCTACTTGAGGTATGCGGTCAATCTAGACTTTTGGTAATGTGATTTTAAATAGTTTCCAAATATCTTGGAAGGATCTGACTGTACTGGCAGCAACCCTGTCAAGTTGGCTATGCAGAGCAAGTGTGAATGGCCAAAGGGTGTTCAGTACATTTTGAACTTGCCTGGCTGAATTCCAACATTTTCACTGCTGCACAAAATGCCTCTGATTTCTTTAGCCTGGTCCCTCAGATTTAGAAACTTATGATAGCAGTCATCAAGGCAGCACTGAAAGGTAGTATTTTAAAAAATGGGGACATATTACACTGTAATGGAAGATAGTTGACTCAGGAGTAAATTCATTCAAAATGAACATGAATCATCGTGAATAGATCATTTCAGCCTGGATCAATTATTTTACCACAGAAAGTTAAGTAAAGAATTTTAAATGTCAACTTTGAACTGCAAAATCCGAATGTACTAGTTATGAGAATAAGAACATGTGAAGAGTTTGTGTGGTTAATTGAAAAAGAAATCATTTTAATCTTCTCATGCTGTAAGTGGCTTCGTGCCACTTCGAGAAAAACCCAGTTCCACAAAGTGTTTTGGTAAAATGGTCCTTGGGGAAAGAAGTGTTCTAGTGCTTCCTGATGAGATATTGGATATTGGACTTTTGGAACATCATCTGGAGTCCAAGAAGAACCAGAGCAATTAATTTAATACCGAGCTGTGTACCAATTATTTCTATAGAGCAACAGGAACAACTTTCCCTGCAGTGCTAGCCAAAACCCTGCATTGGTGGCTTAATAAACATACAAATGTATGGTGTGCGAATACTGGAAGGGGAAATCTGTTTACTTGTTTTCCTCTATTAGCCTCTGTCCAATCAGTAAACCAACTAAAACTCTCTGGCTTCTGTAAAATTGTAGCCCCTTTAGAGGTTTAACTTTAAAACTTACTTTGCTTGTTTACTAAAAACTTGTCCTTCACATGTTGAAGTGGAAACTATCTACGGAATGGCACACCATGATAAATGTGAACTTCATTTACTCCTATATCTTAACACAGCCCGCAGCGCCCGTCTAAATAAAAGGCTTGGGAGGTGGGATGTTTCCGGGATGAGGAAGGGTGCCGATTGGCCCCTTCCTCCGGACAGACTATCGGAGGGACACGCCTGCTGATTGGTCCCTCCAATTCCCCGCCGGAACGCGTGGCTCACAGTTGCTCCTTTGCCAGAGGCCTGACGCGTCGGGAGGTGTGAAGCGCCTCCCGACGCGTCAGGCTGCCGGCAACGCACCGCCGGCAATGCGAAGCGCCTCTCGCCACGTCAGGCCGCCAGGCAGGGAGCCCCCGGCAGCCACTCTGTGCCCGGCTGCCGGGGACTCCCTTGCCTAGCGCAAACGGAGCCCCGCACTGGCCCAGCCGCAGTCTAACATGGTCGCCGACAACAGGAACCCGCTAAGGAGCCGCCGCCGCACATGCCGCCAGACCGCCTGGGAGCTGCCGCCCAAAGCCACGGCCTCCCTTCTACACTCCTTTCCCAGGCCGCCGCCGAAACTAGGACGCCCCACCGCTGCTGCCGCTGCCCGCCCTCGACTATGCCTCCGCTTTCAGGTGCGCTTCCTTCCCGCACGCTGCCCTCGCCTGTCCCTCCCTCTACCCCCACCTTCTAGCACCCATTGTATTTTTTATACAATGGGCTTTTTTCCTAGTCTGTCATAAATTCCATTCTGATATCAGCATTCACGAGATCAAACAAATATTGTTTCCATCAAGGAACGAGTAGAAGAGCATTATTGTTTTAGTGTTTATTTACATATTTCACATTCATTTGTCTTAACCGGCTAGGGCTCTGTTCACAACACTAAATTAAATGTTAAACCACACAAACCTTTGACCACTAGTCACAGGCAGGAGGATTGTGGGTGGGGACATGGTGGGGCTCAATGCTGACCACAGTGCTACATCAGTAAAACCTACAAGTGACATGTTTATTCATTTATTATATTTATATACCGTCCTCCCTGAAGGCTTAAGGTAGCTCTAGGATTTGCTGGAAACTTCATGGTAAAGGGCCTTGTGGCGCAGAGTGGTAAGGCAGCAGACATGCAGTCTGAAGCTCTGCCCATGAGGCTGGGAGTTCAATCCCATCAGCCGGCTCAAGGTTGACTCAGCCTTCCATCCTTCCGAGGTCGGTAAAATGAGTACCCAGCTTGCTGGGGGGTAAACGGTAATGACTGGGGAAGGCACTGACAAACTGCCTCATATTGAGTCTGCCATGAAAACGCTGGAGGGCGTCACCCCAAGGGTCAGACATGACCCGGTGCTTGCACAGGAGATACCTTTACCATGGTAAAACCATCAGGTTTCAAGAGTCCTCCTTCTTCAGGTTTTTATTGCAAGTGTTTATAAAGCACTAGAAGAAAAGTGGTTTGAATATGTCTATGTTTGAGTATTGTGAGTAGTCAGGGGTGCATCTCAGGATACTTGTCTAAAATGGTTTCATAAACGTAACCCCTTGGCTGCTGGTCAGTCATATAGCGGTTATTAACATGCACAAGCTCAGTTTTTTGCTGGGAACTATCGCACCTGAGAAGTGGCTTCAGCCTCCCTGTGCTGTTGTCATGACCTCAGACTGCTCCACGGGGCCACTATTGTCTCTGTTGCGAAAATTCCATGAAGCCACTTGAGCAACAAACTTTGCAACAATGCCAGAAAAGGCTTATTAAATAGAAAGCATTTGTCTGCTTTGCCTTTGTATTTTTCTTCCTTGCTTGTGCTGTTGGGGAGACCCCACTGCATAGCACAGCTGAGTAGAACAGACAGTATGTGCACGGGGGAAGGGATTCAGCTGAATTTATCAGTGACCGGATTTCACACCTGCCTGATATAATCTTTCCTCAGGGATGCCTTGCCAAGGGTGATTTCTTGCAGTTCAGTGAGAGAAGCTCAGAATGGCAGAGATGACATTCGTTCTGTGCCTGCTGCCAGTCCAGCTCCTCTGATGCAAGTAAATGTTGATTATACAATTGTTGCCTATTATATAAGTATAATGCAGCATCTCAGGATCACATTGCACATCTTTTTTATGAACGAAACGGAATTCCTTTTAATATTTAAAGCAGACGATTTCTCCCTTCTTTTCCCCTTGAAGCTGTTCACTGGAATATATTGAGAACGTTACAGGGAGAAAAACAAACTAGAAGCTGGAGGCAGCATTAAGTGGCCATTTAAGCAATATGAAAGATTAAAAGTACCTGGGAGGAAATAAAACCTCAGCATAACTGAAGGAAATGGAGTCATGCCGGTTTGCATCAATGTAGGTTTCCCCTTGAACTTTGCCCATCATCAGAATTTCAGCTAACAAAACTGGCTTAGATTTAGATCAGGGATATGGGGGAGATTTCAATTGTTGTAGTTGGGGGGGGGCTGGCTACTTCAGTTCCTGAGGAAACGCCTAGTGGACTACCACCAGCCAGGAACAAGCAGAGTCCCAGCAGCTCGATTTGCACAGGAAGAGTCACTTGTTGGGGTTTTTCTACACACTTGACCTGCTGAGGGTTGATCCACGAGCCCGGGACTGGTTTGGGCACTGTTCTTCTTCATGTGTACCCATCCTCCGCACTTCACAATTGAGGATTCACTTTCTTTCCCTCTGCACATGCCTTCAATAGTGAGGATTTTGAAGGGAGGGTGCTGTCATCACCAGTAAAGACTTTGATGGTGTCACAGCAATTTCCCCTTAAAAAAAATAAAGGTCACTGAAATATTGTTGACTTTTGGATTTGTCTTGGTCCTGAATCCTGGTAGAATATTAGAGCTGCAGAATAGCTGCAGAATAGCAGAACATTTGAAAGTATGCAGTTATTAGTTACTTTGTGGATGAGGCACGGATCCAGACTCACAGTGCTTTGAGGTTTAAAAGACAGAATCTTTACTGGAAAGTTTATACAGAATATTTACCATATTTATCTGCTTTAGTCTCCTTACTGAAGCAGTGCATCAGGAATCCCTACAGCATGTGCTTGGGTTTTTTCCACTGCAACCTCACTGGTGACCACCTGATGCTACTTGTGAGCACATAGGCAAAGTTTTGCAGCTTAACAGCTCTTCAAGGCTGATTTCACCAAATTACTTGCTGATTGAAATTCCAACAATCAATATAGAGAGTGTAAAAACCATAGGTTTTCAGGTTCTGTGAATTCCCAGCTTTTATCTGGAAAAAAGGTTAGCTACTAACACATTTCCTCACAAAGATACCTCTGCAAAGAAATGGACTTTAAAAAAAATGCAAGATGGGAATTCAGAGAACCTGCTAAGGCTATTATTCAAATGGATATATTGATACTTTAGTGCCATCTTTTTAAAAGAAAAAAAGAAAAAAGGAGGGGAGTATGCTGTTGTAGCTCACTCCTTAAGGAGTCTCAAAGCAGCTTATTTTGTTTATTTATTTAAAGCCCTAGTTTGTCCCTCTCCAGGAAGGTCTTGGGGCAGCTCACAACAGAAGGATAAATTTCATATAGTAAAATGATACAACATTAAAATCCTAAAAATCAGACTCTCTTACAATCACCTTTCCTTCCTCCCCCGACAACAGGCACAAAGTAGGTGGGACTGAGAGAGTTCTGAGAGAACTGTGACGGCCCAAGCTCATCTGGCTGGTTGCATGTGGAACAGGGATAGGGAATCATACCCAGTTCTTCATAATGTAGTCTGCTGCTCTTAACCACTACACCATTTTGGTTCCACTTTTCTTCTGGGTGGGAGTGGGGATAGGGAATGGCTTTCCCACCATATCAAAAAGTGGACTAGAGCCATAGGTGGGATTGGGCAGGTCAAAGAAAACCAAAAGAAACATTACACACAATGGAAAATGTTGACTCAAAAGGAGCTTCCAGGAAAACATTGGGATAAAAATGGACTTCAAAGATCTGGACCCCACTTTAGGAGGGATGCAAGCAACAAAAATATTCATAGAAATGAAAGGGCAAAGCAAAAGTGTAAGGAGTCTGAACTGATTAAAAACATGTGGGAAAGCTCACGATATGGATCAGCTCCCTAGTTGCTTTCTCCTCCAGCACCACAACCAGAGACAATGGGTGAGTAAGCTCCTGTTGCCAGCTTTGCCGGTTGTGTCTAAACTGAGTGGCCCTGCAGTGCTAGCTTTTCAGTGTGGCCTGTTCCTGGCCCATTTAAAGTATCCTATTAATCTCTAATTGAGGTCCTGGATTCGGTAGCTATATGAGCATCTCCTTGGTCAACTACAGATGGGTATACTCCTTCTACAATATACAACTGGGGATGTGTTCATGAGGAGAGTCTCGGCTCCTTCAGTTTCACTAACTAACCACCGTTAGTTCCATGGACCATGTTCAAACACACAAATGTTTATTAGGTTTCTGAACTGAAAACATCATTCATGATGTTATTTGGCATCTGTCATATCTGGCTCTTTAGGAGTGTGGTCCTATCCACATTTACCTGGCAGTAAGCACAACTCAATAAAGCTGGTCTTATTGAGGAAGTCAGTTTAGCAGTACACTGGAAGTGACCACCATCAACACTATGTATATACTATTGGAAACCTGTGGCCCTATCTGCAGATATCTCATTGGAATGGCAGAAGTTTTGGATCCACACTGGGTCCAGCAGAACCACTATAACCCAGGGCTCTGCTCTGGACCTGGTTGGCAGGGCCATGTAACCTGGGAGCTATGCTGGACCTGGCAGCAGTGGCATAGCTCAGGGATGCCAGACCCCATAGTGTGGGCAGAGGTCCCCCAGTTTCAGGTGTTCCTCTCCACCACTGGCCAGTTGGCCAGCAGAGGTAATTACTGCCCCCCACAGCAGGGAGGAAGCCACAAATAAGCATGACATGCTTGTGTCACCTGGAAGTGATGTGGGCATGTTGGGGGAGTGATATTCTCGTTTTTGGTAAAACTCCTTGGTAGAATTCTAGCACAGGGGTTTTGCTCACAAACCAGACTGTCACCCTTACATTCCTATGTCACTTCTGGGTGATGTAGGCATGTTGTATTTATTTCTGGCTTTTTCTCTTCCTGCTCCCAGTAAGTTCATCCCTCTCATCTCCCTCTGGCTTGTCTGACAGATCTGGCAACCATAAACTGGCCAGGCATCCGAGGAGCCTTGCTGGGCCCAGCAGTGGCTGCCCAAGTATCCAAAGGCTGTGCTGGGCTCAGTGAGAAAGCAGGGGAGGGAATAGAACCCCCTGAGTCTTGTAGCCCCCCACTTGTTAGTATTTACACATACCACATATTTGCACATGTATGATGAGATCTCTTCAGAGCTAACCAAGGTTTTTTTGGGCTACCGCACAATGTTGCTTTAAAAACAGTCCTCCCAGCCATGCCTATGGCTACTCAGAGGAAAGTAAATGCACTGCTATTTTGTAAGCTTTGGATGTTATTTGCAAGTTAATGAAGGGCCAAAAATATTTTTGCACAGGGACTTCACCAGTACATTTGAAAGCCATATTTCATTTATGTTGTTCATTTCTCATGAAGTCTTCACCTTGAGTGTTTCTGAGAAAGGCACAATAAATAAAATAAATCACTTCCAGGGGTCACTAGAATGTGTGGTAGGAGCATGTAGACTTTCTGTGAGCTCAAGACCTACAATGTGTACTGCAGACATTACAGCACCCGTCTTGAATGCTGCCTGGTGGAAAGATTTAATTATCATTGTCATGTGAGATGAAGTAATACTTATTTTCTAACAGACCTTCACCAAAAAGCTACTTCAAACATGTTGATTCTTTTGCTTTGATATTACTTCTGTGCACCAAACTGGAAGTTCGCCATGGAAGTTCGCCATACATATTTAATTTCTATTTTATTATTCATATCAGAGGCAGGGGACTTCAGCTGGTCACAAAAAAAGAGGCACATGCATATTCATCATAAAAGGAGATATGAACACTTACAACATGTACCCCAAGTGCAAGACTAGATTTCCCTCCCCCCAGGTACCTTTATTTAGGGGGATTATCACACACTCAGGGTCACTTTTTTAGTAAACAGTATTTGGTGTAAGAAGTACAAAGTTTAACTGGTATCCTGTATCTTCAGGTACAAGGCATTGTATTTGAATTTGAATGCTCTGAAAGTATCCTCTGGTGTTACCTCTACCATATTCCCAAAGTTGCATAAGGATGTTGATCTGTGGAAGATCTATCCTTTGTATGCAGCAGCTCGAAGCTACTTAAAGCCCCTGCAGTTATGAGATCGGGTTTCTCTCCCCTCTGTGTTTGGGGGCTAGGCATTAGGCCAATTCTGGAACTATTGGATGGTCTACCCCCTTGTTTTTCCATTGACAGTCATTAATTGTACACCATACTGATGCCAACTACTTTCGGCATTGGGGGAGGAGTTTTTCTACTCTTATCTACTCTTTCTACTCTTATCTACTATTTTCTACTCTTATCACCATTCTTAATTGCATGTATTAGGGGAGGTTCGTTTTAGGGTTTTATGATGCTTTAAGATGTTGATTGGATGTTTTTATCATATGTTTTACTGTGAATCACAATGAGCCGGCAATGCTGGGAGCGGCACTATAGAAATACAATAAACAAACAAACAAATATTACACTATTAATACCTTGGGTACTTGCAAGTGTCTCTGGTGGAGCAAATAACAGATCCACGGGGCTTTTAGGAGAAAAGGTCCCCAGTCTGATCTGCATTAGGACTTCACACATGTTAATAGTTGAGTCTGAAATTGTTGAGAGTTATGGAAACATCTGAATAGACCCTAAATCAGCACCCTTACTTTGGCGTAGTCCTCACTAAAATCCATAGGACTTAAGTCTGAAAATACACATATACAATTGGCTGCAAATAAAATAAACAACATTTTTACATTTGAGATCTCACTGTTTAGCAAAGACTCTTGGTTATCAATGTAACTTTAAACATATAGCTTTCTCACTGCATTGAAATCAATACATTTAGAAGGACATAACTCTGTTTTGGATGGTATTGTAAATCTCTACTTTGACATTTCTAAAGTTGATAGAGCTGAAGCATTAAGAGAAGTCCAGCAGTGTTCTCTAACACTAGTATGAAATGTGTTAGATCAAAACAATGTTTTAAAGTAAGAGTAAATGTATAAGAAGATTCCAGCTGGATCAGACTAGGGTGTAAACTGCACGGAGCTTTTATTCCAATCCCAGGTCGATTCAGTCCCTGCCCTCTACACAGAATGCAATTTCTGTTTGGATTTGGGGCGATTTAAATTTTCCTTCTGCAGCAAGAAGGATTGATCCGGAGTGATCCTACCTTTATTGTGCATTATCTTAGAGTGCTTTTAACCCTCAATATTTTTCAAATCCGGATTGGGAAAGCAAGCTCCATGGTAGAGAACCTCTGATAGACCATACCTGGTCATGTGACAAGCTTGCCTTAAAGGAGAAGCCCCTAATTTCTCTCAACTTCTGGTGGTCCTGGATTTGTTCTTCCTTCTCTGCCTTTTTCGATCCTCTCCCCCCCCCCTCCAAGAAAAGAAAGAAGCTCCCTGCTTGGCTCCTCTCCCCCCCTTCAAGAAAAGAAAAAAAAAAGAGGCTTGGCTCCCCCCCCTTCTAAACTACCCTAACCACGTGCAGAACACTTTCCTTTTTCAATGGGGAGGGGGGGGGAAGAGGAAGACCCGAGTTCAAATTGATCTGAATTCAACAGGATTGACAATGGAATAAACAAAGTAAGTGCAGACTCTGCCTAGGAGTCCATATAGTTCAGAGGGCACCTGCCTTTTCCTTCACTGCTAAAGCTAATAACACCCTGACCTGGCTAGCCCAATCTCATCCCATCTTGGAAGATAAGCAGGGTTGGCCCTGCCTAGTACTTGGGTGGGAGACCTCCAAGAAAAATCAGGGTTGTTATGTGGAAGGAGGCCATGGCAAACCATCTCTGAATGTTTCTTGCCTTGGAAACCCTACAGAGGTGCCATAAGTCAGTTGTGACTTGACGGAAACAACAAAATAGCTAATAGCCTATGGCAGGGGTAGTTAAACTGTGGCCCTCCAGATGTCCATGGACTACAATTCCCATGAGCCCCTGCCAGCGAGGACTGCAGTTTGACTATCCCTGGCATATGGTGTCAGTTTGACTCAGAGTAACCATAAAGAAGTGGGAAAAGTTAAACCCTTCCTCTCCCACTATGCTACAGCCCCCTTTTAATCAGGTCTTCAGGAAGTCCACAGGCAAAGTAGGAAAGGATGAACCCTCCCTTGTTTTTTGTGCCTCAGCAACATGTTCAGAGATACACTGTCTCTGAACTTAAGAGGTCTGTTTTGCTACCATGGCTAATATAGACATGTCCTCCATGAATTTGTCTCATCCAGCTGAGACAGTTATTACCAACATATCTAGTGTCACAGGATTTCATACATTAGATATACATGGAGTTGATATCTACTTCCTTCTAGTTAATATCTGTATTCTTCTATCTAACAGGTCATTGGATGATCTCGACTTCTCATCTTGTTTGTGAGAAATTTTGCTTCATTCATTTCTCCCACCACCACTTCAGTCCCTTGGCTGCTACATTTATTTAGGAGCATTTGTGAGGGAATGTGTCAAAAGCTTCTTAGAAGTCCAAGTATGCATATTGGGCAGCTCTGTTCTGACACACAAAGACCTATCGGCGGCCTTTGACATCGTGGACCACGAACTGTTGGTCCATCTCCTGGCCGGTACGGGGATATGGGGCACAGCCTTGTGCTGGATACGCTCCTTCCTCCAGAACCGGTCCCAGAGGGTTGCTGTGGGGGAAGAGCTCTCGCGGCCCTATAGACTCCCTTGCGGGGTCCCTCAGGGTGCGGTCCTCTCCCCCACATTGTTTAACATCTTTATGCGCCCTCTGGCCCAGCTGGTACGGAGCTTTGGGCTGGGTTGCCATCAGTACGCTGATGACACCCAGCTCTATCTCCTAATGGACGGTCACCCGAACTCCCCTCCGGAACCATTTGCCAGATGTTTGGAAGCGGTGACAGAATGGTTCGAGCAGAGTCACCTGAAACTCAACCCCTCCAAGACGGAGGTCCTGTGGCTGGGGGGAAGGGGGCGGGAACAGGTAGCGCGTTTACCCACCCTAGCAGGGGTGCAACTTACCATCGTGCCCCATGCTAGGAATTTGGGTGTGACCATTGATGCCTCCCTGACTATGGAGGCTCAGGTCAAGAGAGTAGCGGGCCAGGCATTTTTCTACCTTCACCAGGCCCGGCTACTACCTGTCCCCTGACCACTTGGCCACAGTGATCCATGCGACAGTCACCTCCAGAATAGATTTCTGTAACTAGCTCTATGCAGGCCTACCCTTGTCCCTGATCCGGAAACTACAGCTGGTACAAAATGCAGCTGCCAGGGTACTCACTGGAACATCTTGGAGGGCCCACATCCAGCCGGTGCTGAGGCAGCTGCATTGGCTGCCAATTGCTGCCCGGATCCGGTTCAAAGTTTTGGTTTTAACCTTCAAGGCCATACGCGGGTTGGGACCCACATACCTGAGGGACCGCCTACCGCTCTATGCCCCCCGCAGGGCCTTACGCTCTGCGGGTGAGAACCTGTTGGTCGTCCCCGGCCCGAAGGAAGCGTGCCTAGCCTCGACCAGGGCCAGGGCTTTTTCAGTCCTGGCCCCTACCTGGTGGAATGAGCTCCCAGGTGATCTGCGGGCCCTGCGGGATTTGTCAGCTTTCCGCAGGGCCTGTAAAAGGGAGCTCTTTCACCAGGTCTATGGTTGAGGCTGGGGTCAGCGAATCAGGGACATCGCTCCCCCCCTAGGAGTTGGAGTGTACGCTACTCCCCTATCCTTTCCTCTTCACCTCTTAATAATTGGGGGAGGGATGGGATTTTTAGCCGCCATGTTAGTAGATTGATGTTTTAATGGGGTTAGTTGTTGTGACCCGCCTCGAGCCTATCGGGAGAGGTGGGAAATAAATCTAATAATAATCATAATAATAATAATAATTTGAGAAGGTTGATGAGACAGAACTTCCCTTTGCAAAACCACAGTAATTTCCCCCTAGGAAGTCTTTTTTCTTTTATTTGTTTAATAATCCTAGTTTTAATAATGTTTCCAATATCTGCTACCAAAGTAAGGCTAATGGAACTGCAATGTCCTGGTTCCCTATAAAAAAAACCTATGTTAAACAGTCTACTTTTCCATCTGCAACAATTGGCCTATTTTTTTTAATTAGAAGATCAATAATTTCACAGTTCCAATGTATGCTCTTTTATACTTATTTTGGGTAGAATATGAAAAGCTAAATGTTGTGCCACCTCTAAAATGTTTTACATCTGAAGCAGCTGAGCTCTTGTCAAGTTATTCTTTGTCACTTGTCTTCCGGATTAATTAGCTTAATTAATGGCCAACACTAAGTGGCTTTGCTTCTTCAGGGTCAGTTTTAAACAGTATGCATGATCAGTTACCTATGGCCTCTTGGAGTGGAGGCAGGAACTTTGGCAGGGACTCAGAAATCTCCCAAATGAACTGATATATCCTTAGCATGATAAAATAGTATCTCTAGAGCTGTTTTTCTATTATCATTTCTTTTATTTAGGTTAATAGTCTTACCAGCTAAACAGCATTTAGCACAAACGAAAGTTTAAAAACATTCTCGAGGTCCTCAAAGATTTTCTTCTTGTCTCCTACTGAATTTAGTGTTTTTACTCATCAGAAGATATTGGTATATGATTAATGATGATATCCTATGTATGGAAAAAGGATTAAAAATATGACACCTTTCCCCTGCAATATGAATGGGAGTTCATTATGCCAAATTAAACTATCGAAGCTGGAAGAGCTAATGTTGCATTGTGGTTAATGGCAGTCTAGAATCTCTGTTTGTATGAAATTTCCCAGTGTAACCTACCCCACATGGTTGTTTTTCAGAATATAATAATAATAAATAATGGAGGGAAGAACCCTTGAGAAAAGATAGGATCAAAATGTTATGCTACGAGGAAATTTCCTATTTATCATTTGCTATGTTTCTTTTTCCTTCCTTAGTTTTACTTCCTACCTTCTTCCTATTACAGACTTTCTTTCTGACAGATACCCATATAGTATTTATGAGCTTTCTCCCATGAGGCAAATAGCAGCTACAGGAGAAAGGGTGATTTAAAGCTGGAAAAATCTACAAGGAGCGGGTTTAACTGCTCTATCCACAATTCTGTGGCTATGATCCTACACAGATGGAGATGCTATTAACTAGAGCTATATATGAATACTAAAGTCCAGCTTTAAGAAAACTCAGAAGTTTCAATGATGCCTTAGCTTGGACACAAAAATTCCCAGTAGGTGTTTCCCCCTCCTTAGTTAAGGCCCATGACATTTTTTCCTGAAACATCCTGTAGATGGACAATATCATCTTAGAGCATTCTAAACTCCTCCAAGTTGTAATGTCCTGCTAGTATGATCTACAAAACAAGACCCATCAAAGACTGCTGAAACATTCAACAATAGCACAGGTTCTTCTCAAAATCTTTGTCTGTAGAAAGCATTCATCCATATCAGAGAAGACCATATAATAGTACATTCTAAGACAGACAAATATATCCAGATGCAGTGCTATATTTGGACTGCTTCGAAAGCATTTTCAGGGTTGTTTTTCTTTTTCTTATAAGAAAAAAAAGATTACTGGTATTAGTTTATACTAATTTAATTTACAAGGCACTTTATGAAAGGATTTAATTAAGAAATGCTGGGTACTGACATAACTGATTCACTTTCCTAGTTATATGAACCATGTACAACCTTTTTCAGACCAGCCAAAATAATACAACTTAGTGTGGTCATTTTAGTTATATTGGCTAATCTTAATACGTGGCATCATATGGGTTTTGCTTTTGGATTTCTCTGTAGACCAAAATAGCTACTTATGTCTTGTGTCTACTTCCCTGGTGAATTATTAAGACCGTTTCTTCACAAGGAATTTGCTCCTGGACAGTCTGTAGTTGCTGGTGGGTTTTAGCACTGCTTCCACATGACATAGTCAGCAACCCAAGGCTGGTGCAAGTTTTGGCCAGGTTTGTCTCAAAACTGGATTTGCTTCTCCTTATTGCAACTTGCATCGGAGAGCAACCAGGGGCAAGCCTGTCTGAAGAGAGAAACATGTGACAGTCTCACTAGTATTGTCCCACCTTTGCACCCGCCCTTGCCTCTTTATTTACTGCTTGAATATTTTTTTAATAGTACATTCTGCATTGCTGCACTATTCTCCAAGTTAAAATAAAGCTATATTCCCCAAGTTAAAATAAAATGTTCTGTTAATTGTCTTTGTCTGGTTTGTGATTGGGTAGCCAAGACATTTCCCTGTTTGTGTTTTCCGGCATTTGGCTTTTAACAGGGGGGGGGGGCATGTGATGAAGCAGCCCTCTCCAGATCAGGTGTCCGTGTTCCTCATTTTTAAGCTATAATGTTGACACAAAAGCACTCATTGGGGTTCAGATACCATGGCCAGCCTCTCACAAATCTACCCAAACATATATTGAAAAAAAAATTACCAAGAATCCCAAAAAGGAGGAAGGATGCTTTATTGTTGTGATGTTTCTCCAAAGCAATACTGAAGTGTTGATTAAAAAAAATACTCCTGAATTGTAGCATTACCATATAGCAATGTGGAAATGCCATTTTTTAAAAAATAATAATTTTGGAGCTTAGGGGAAGGAAGTTTGAGTTCCTGTAACATCTGCTATGCTGTGATTGGTGGCTTGTGGTGATTGACAAACCAATGAGAGGGGGGAGAAGTTTGCTTTGTTTTTCCTTGCTGCCTCGTTGGGATGCAAAAAGCCATGGCAAGGCAGCAGGAAAATGCGGGAGGGGTCTCCCCTCAGGAAGCTTGCAAAAGCACTGCTTCCAACCACGCGTTTGCAAGCAGGAGGTGGTGCAAGTTTAGTACCTCCATGCGGAAACAGTCTAAGTGTTCTAGAGGCTGCTTAGCTATTCCAGGAATCACAAGTTAGGGGCTTGTGTACAGAAGGAGTGTACAATATGAGCAGTGTGTGCATTTATACATTTACTTGTTTTTCTTCAACACAAGGTTTAAGCATGGGTGGAAGAGATCGGTTTAAATTGTTTTTATATCACAGGTTTATTTCTCTGGAAGCCAAAAGTGGACAAACAGAAATACTTGCAGTAAGGTGTTGTGTACCTTTGAGGTAAGTGCATATCTCTGAACAGAAAATATCGCTTCATGACTTTGTAAAGTTGCAGTGAAAGCCATTTGTTAACCAGGTGGTGGCAGTGTTTTCATTAGAAAAAGATAAAAAGATATTGCCTCCATTTCTCTCATAATCTTTTCTGAACATTTTGAAGCAAAAGAATCTCAATTTCTTGATTTCCCCCCTAAAATTCAAGCCAAATCCCTACAATAAGCAAAACTGTTTGCTCATTTCTAAGACTGCTGCTATTTTAAGTAGTTATGTAATACCGGGAATCAAAAAGAGAAAGAAAATATTTATTAAAACCTAGTGTGTTGATGCTTTCTGTTATGTATACTGTCAGGCTGCTGCTGGGTTAGAAGGATCCTTGCTCTGCCTTTGTAAGCCAGGTTAGATTCTGAGCAAAGATGTTCAAAGCAAGATAAAAGCACAACAGATTTAACATTGTTTTCTATTCACTACTGTGCAGTTATAAGGTAGAAGAATTGCTATTTGAAAGAGAAAAGCACTGGAACGCACACCCTTCTCATTCCCACACATTCACTACAGCATGTTCTCATAACTTACCTAACTCAAATAATAAACTGAGCAATAGCAAAAGGCAGAGAAGAAAAGAGTGATTGCTTTATGGATGGCTTGAATTGGCAAGTCAGACACTTCTCAGCATTCGCTCACAAATTGTAAAGAAAGCCCATTCAAGGCACATTAATAATGTTTTGAGCATAAAATATTTACTTATTTCCCTTCTCAGTTTTATATCCTAACCGTTTACAAAAGAAAGAATACTGAGAAACCATTTGAGTCTTTATTTCAAACCTTCCCATGTCGCTGCTGACGTGGCAAACATCCCATCCCATATCTCATTGTTATACCATCTGCATCAACCCCATCTGGTAACTGCATCCTTTGCTGAAATATAGGATTCAACATCAATAGCCATTTTCTTTAAATATGCCATCACCAGCTGGTCAATATGAAAACCTCCCTATAGCTAAAAAGGACAAAGACAGTCAACTCTCAGTGCTTCATTTCCAGCGGCTTTCTCCATGCTTTAGGAAATCACTGTTTGGAAGTGACACGTTGCTTTGTCTAAGAGAGGAGCCCTTTTTCTGGGACAGGATCAGCTCATTGTGGAAAAGGAAGATTTGTCATTTTAATGTCAAAGAGAACTGGATGCAAACCTAAAGGCTCTAGTCCAGATATTCCCAACCAGGTTCCAGGGACCCATGGAGGTCTACAGGAGTTCTGAAGGGGGTCCATGGGAGCTCTGAAAGTAGCATGGGAGGGGGGGTCTGGACTGTCTTCTCAGCTCCTACTCTTCTTTCCAGCCTACATGAGGTAGAGCCACCATAGTGGAAGTAAAGGTGGCAGGAAGGGAGCAAAAGGGTGCAAGGAGTGATGTAACTTCCAGGGACATGGCAAGAGGCATGGCCAGCTGACATCACTTCTGGGGCTCCTTGAAATCTGAAAAAGGCTGCCCTAGACCTTGCTTTGAACAGATATCAAGCCTCAAGAAGGGCTTGTGAATTTGGAAGCCACTTTGAAAAATTATTTCTCACTTTTATGGATGTGCAGTGGTTTTTAAACTGTATATTATTGGATGATATTTCAGTATCATCTCTACCTTTCCTTTTTGTATTAGCTGGTAAGCAAGTCCTTACTGCTAGCATTATACAAATGCCCAATAATCACAATTTCTTTGGGCTAGTGGAGAGGGAGAGGCAGCTCCTTTGGTTCAGTTTATTCCTTCTCTTTGTCTGCTTTGGGTCTATAAATTGAAAGCTTTGTCTTTCACCGTTTTTCAGCTCTCACTACAATATATTGACTGCGGCTGAAACTTTTGGGTTATTAGACACCCCTATGAAAATAAATACTTTGCTAATGGGAAGTCAGTGCATTTCCTGCAATTGTTTGAAAACAGCTTTAAAGCATGATCATTATGTATTCAAGCCCCTGTATCACTCACCATATGGCCTCTGCATGCTCAATTTCTGCAGTACAGAAAGATCTAGATAGAATAATGCCATTGCCAACTAGACAGGCTGGACTTTTCTTGTGCTAAGAAACCCCTATTGCTGTGTAGATACCATAATTATGATGTGATTCTTTCGTTCCCTTCTAGTCCCACTCACTGAAGACTACTCACTAGGAGGTCAGAATCAGGTTAATAATACTGGTATCCTGCTGACCTCATGCTTTCTGTGGAAATCCACCGATTGGATTCAAGAGTATTTCATCCAGCAACGACCTTGAAACAGCCGCACATGTAATTATCATACTGTGAAGCTTGATTACTATAATTCCCTTTTAGCCATGTCTTTCACTCTATTGCAGCATGTCCAGAATGCAGCAGTAAGCATCGCCACAGGTTTTTGTGATCAGGCTCCGAGTTCAATGAGGTAGGATCCTAGCCAGTTTCCAGAGGGTGCTTATGACAGAGTTTCAGGCCTTATTACATTATGGGAAGTTCTCTGCAGGAAAAGTTACATGATCACTAACCATCACTAGTTTTCTTTCTTTTCTGTTCTTTTTAAGTCCTTGAAATCTCCCCAGAGCAATTTGCTCAAATGTGTGTCCCTTTGCAGCCTAGAAAAATGTCCACTTTATCCAATGGCCAAAAGGGGCAATTGCCTCAGGCCCAACAACACGAGGCTGAGAATGAGACCTCTTTTCCTCTCCTCTAACTGCTACAGAGGAGGAGTTTGACTAACTTCAATTCCCATGCAGAGCTTTATGCCAAGTCAGGCCATTGGTCTATCCAAGTCAGTATTGTCTATTCTGATAAGCAGTGTCTCTCAAGGAAGGTCTTTCATGTTACTCTTTGATCTTTTAAAAGTCTTTTTGTCCACTGAAGGTGCTAGGGATTGATTATGGTATTTTCTGCATGCCATTTTGAGTAGGCCCTTGAGATGTTTATATGGTGTAGTGAGAAATCCTCTGTAGTCAGAATTGCCGGCTCTGGGTTGGGAAATACCTGGAAACTTTGGAGATGGAACTGGGAGTGGGTGGGTTTGGGGTTGGGGAGGGACCTTGGTGGAGTATAATGCTATGGAATCTATCCCCCAAAGCAGCTATTTTCTCCATTTTCTCTTTCATCTGGCATCCCTACCTGCAGTCATTAAGGGGAAAAATACCCTAAATGAGCTTAGAACGTATCCTTCTTTGAATTAATAAGGCAGCTTTAACATATGAAACACACAACAAGAAGTAGTGGTAGGTGAGATTAACATCAGTTCATTATTTTCAAAAATGTAAATATTTTCTGGGATGCTTGATTAAATGCTTGTCTCTGGAAAGTGAAGGCTGTTGGTGAAGAGAAGTCCATGAAGGCCTTTGTTGACCCCACAAACAACCTTCTTGCATCTTCTTGTACCTGTTGAGAGGGACAAATCTGGCAGGGCCCTTAGCTCTTCCAGGAGCTCATTACACCAGGTTGGGGCCAGGACCAAAAAGGCCCTGGCCCAGGTTGAGGCCAGGTGAACATCCTGGGGGCCAGGGACAACCAGTAAGTTTCTACCCGCAGAGCAAAGATCCCTGTGGGGGGCATAAGCAACCAAGTGGTCCTGCAGGTAAGTAGGACCCAGGCCGCATATGGCCTTAAATGTGGGGCCAACACTCCTTTTGGATTGGGATGTTGGAATAAATGGCTGTGGTCATGTTTAAAGCCAAAGCAGATGTATGCATGTCCTTAATGGAGTGCCCAAGATGGCCTTATGCTAGTCAATCAGCTCTCACAATTCTGTACCAGAAATAATTAGGATTTACATCTCTGGGTTTAGAAATACCTGAAGGCTTTGAGGGTTGAGTGAATGGGATTTGAGGTGTGAAGGGACCTCAGTGGAGTATAATGCTATGGAGTCACCCTCCAATGCAGCCATTTTCTAAAGGGGAACTGATGTCTTTAGTCTGGAGATGAGCTAGAATTTCAGGAGATCACCAGGGCCCACCTGGAGACTGAAATGCCTACAAATATTATAAAAATGTAAGGACACACACACACACACACACACAGAGAGAGAGAGAGAGAGAGAGAGAGAGAGAGAGAGAGAGAGAGAGAGAGAGAGAGAGAGAGAGAGAACCTTAGTAAGGAATCAGATTTCCTGCATGTTTTCAAGAAATGTGCAATAAAAGGACTGCAGTTGGAAAGAATGTTTATCCTCTCATCTTTTCCCTGTGGAAAAACAGCTAACAAGGCGGTGAAAAAACCTACAATTCCCATGATTCCCTGGAGATCATCTTCCTACTTTTCTCTGAGCACTGAATGCAATTTTATGATTGTATAAATAAGGTGAGAAAATGGCCAAAAGTCACAAGTCACTATGTCAAATGCATAAAGAGGAAGAGTAACCATGAGAAGTGTTTACTTCAGCCCTGCACTCACCTTACTTCTGAAATGTAGTTTTGAGTTTACAGACCTGGGTTCAGTTTTCAGTCCTACATTCTAACCTTGATTTAAGGCAGGGAAAAATGGTTTATATTTTAAAAACGAGTCAATTGCCTGCTTCCAAAAGCAGCATCTGCCTCTGTCTATTTGGTCAAGTGACCTAAAGACATGAGGTATGAATGAGAAAAATGAAAGATGTCCACCTTAAGTTTCACCTGCCCTCTTTAAACATACAACACATATTTCCTTCAGAGCTCACAGTAAAACTGTAGAAGCTGGTGATGGAGGCCAAGAGATTGAAGTCAAGCTAAAGAAGACTGTAAATTTGCCTTGCTTTCCTCATCTCTCAGATGGGACAGGGGTTTTCCTCAGTCATTATAAAGGGCACATGATAAAGTGGTTTTAAGCTCAAGAAATCTCTCCCCCTTCAGAACGCATCCAGATGCTATTTAGGAATAGGGTTAATTTCAGTTTGGGACAGCACCAGTCTATGCTTACCACCTCTGGTAAGGAAATTCTTGGAGCTATGGGGAAAGAGCCATGGGATGGAAAGAGAGAGGCCTCAGTGGGGTATATTGCCATAGTGCTTACCCACCAAAGCAACCATTTCCTCCAGCGTCATCTGAAGATCTGTTGTAATTCCAGGAGATCTCCAGGCCTCCCCTGGCAATCCTACACCAGTCTCAAATTTGACTGCACAAAGTAGTTTGCTAACAGGAAGACAGAAAGTTGCCATTAAGCTCCAATGGCCAACCATTCTAAGTCACGTGTTGCTGTACTTAAATCCAGTTTGCCTGGTGAACAACTACTGACGATACATATTTATTCTTTCATACATGATCCTCACTTTCTGTTTGCTACTTGTTTCAAAAGCCCCCATTTGACTGCTTCCATATTTTAGGGAACAATTTTGTTTTGATTTTTTTTCCAAAACTTAATTTGTTGTGATTTATATTATTGACAAAGCTGAAGAATGCTGGAAGACAGTGGCAAAATAAATCCATGCACCCTTGATATAGGCATATGGCATACATCCAAGAAAAAAGTATTATTGGGTGGTTGAGGGCATCACTAGCAAGGGAGCATATGGTATTTCCAAAAGGAAATGTGGCAAGTTAATGTGATCAGGTTGCTGCTTCTTCTGCAGGGTATGAAACCAGAAACGTTGCTAAAGGTGAGTGGCCTGTGCATAGTTTCTGAATATATTTCCTACAAAAATCTCACTTCAAAAGTTCTCAGAATCAAGGAACAGAAAAAGAGAAAGACAGAAACTAAAGGCCAAATACTGAAAAGTGTCTTTAAAATGTGCAGGAAAACGTGTTTCTGAGTACAAAACTCCCGTCTCATCACTATAAAAGACATAAAGCCTCTATAATCCCATTCCTGCATTCAAAGCAGTAATATTAATATATCAAGGTGCTGTGGTGCTTTTAGCATTCAGCTTTTTTATAGGGATGACATTCATCTTTATGACAAAAAATAATTGTGGAATGCTAACATGCAGTGACTTCAACCTTGCTCAGAAAAAAATGGCACCAATATGTAAAGAACTAAATTCTTGCTTCTGAAAAATGAATGTAAGTTTGATTTTATCTTGGTACACCTTAAGCTATGTACGAAGGATGGATAGTCAGTCAGTCTGTCTGTCTTTTTGGCCTTTCCCCTATCTTGTGACAACTGGAAGACATGCACATTTTATTCTAGTGTAAACTTTTTTGAGGTAGATCTCTTTTCATCCAATAAATATAGGTGCTATAAGACTCCAGTTTTCTTTCCTAACAGATTACCTTGGTTTCTGTGTGGAATTATTACCTTTAAAATATTCTCAACCGGGGATGTTGCTAATTCATCAGCAGTTGGAAATACTTCATGCCTATTTGTGCTAGATTATTTACTGTCCTGATTGAATCATGATTCCATCTTTGCTCTTCAAAGTCTTCCAAAAGCCACAATGTTTATTATAGTTATGGCTTTCCTATGAACACAAGAACATAAATAGGGCCTGCTGAATCAAATAGGTGGTCCATCCAGTCCAGTATCTTGCCTCACACAGGGGGCAACCAAATGGCCTGCAGGGCCAATAAACAGCACATAGAGATCAAGACTTTCCTCTGAGGCAGTGTTATTCATATGTTTAAACCGTTATTCATAAGTTTGTTACCTCTGCATAGGAACTCTCCCTTTATACACCATGGCTAGTAGCCATTGATGAACCTTTCCTCCATGAATGTGTCTCACCCCCTTTAAAATACTTGTATGGCAGTGGATTTTACAATTTAATTACTCCTTGAGAAAATAAGTATTTGATGATTAGATTTAGTCTGATACGCATGAGAAGGGCCTAGAGGTAGGAGTGTGTAGAAGGTTGGTGGTGCTTTTAGCACTATGTCAGCAAGACATATTTACAGTGCTACAGCCAATCCAGGGAAAACCTCATTCTATGCAAATGGTATGATAGTATTACAGTCTCTCCACATACTGTATGTAATTCACTCCCCCTGCGACTATGTCAGTGCAATCAATTTTCCTAATCATATCAAATATTGCATATCTCCTGATCATAAAGGCCTGTCTGCAGTGCTGCAGATTAAGTGCACCTTTGTACACAGAACCTTGAAGTTCCTAAAACAATTCAAACCATAAAGGGAAGAATGAAAGCCAAGGAATATCATAGGGAAAAGTTCAAAAAAAGAATGAAACCTCCCCAGTTTCTGCTTTCTGGAGTTTAATCCCATAAGGTCACTGTCCATTGACAGGCTCTGTGTGCCACAAAGCAATACAGCATTTGAAGATGACTCTCTGAGGAAAAGAGATAGCGACCTATACTGTGTTATTCACTTGATTTCAGTCTGACATCGTAGTGAAGATAAATGCAGTTCGTTTTCCAAGTAAAGTATATAAATAACGCTTTAATTACCGATCATAAGCAGTGATTCACAGAGTTGGAAGGAATACCCAAGCGTCCAAACCACTACGATACCCTGCAAGCAAAGAGAAAGAGCTAACATCTTCTTAAGCAAAGCTGAGTCATCCTTTGCCAGCAGTAAGCCTTAGATTTCCATGTGTCTTTTCTCTTAACTTTGAATAATGCATCAGACAGTGATCTGACAATGGTGTGAAAGAAATACCTGATATACAGGAAGAAATCCCCTTATTGGAAATGACTGGTCACTATTTGTGATCAAGACTAGATACAATCAGGGGATCCACCAGAATTTGTGAGGGGAATCTCATTTTCCCCACCCCCACTATTTCTTCCTCCCTTTCCTGAAAATCCCTGTAGTCTCTCCCCTTTGGCTGCTCCCTTCTCTCCTTCCTATCAACTAGCTAACCTCCTTTAGTTGCTGCAGGCCAGCTGGTACTGGGAGCAGCAGCTTATAAGAAGAAGAAATAAATAAAATAAGTAAATGAAAAACCCCTTAAGCATATCTTTTCTTGCTTCCTTCCTTCCCACACACCTAATTCTGCAGAGGGTTGGACTCGATAACCCTGGAGGTGCCTTTAAACTCTGTGATTCTGTGATTCAATTATTCTGCCTCCTCTGTCTCCTTTCAGCTACATTTATCATTTACCTTAATGGTATCTGAGCTAACTGCAAAATGGGGCCCTCTCCTAAGGCATGGAGTAGGGGCTATTTGAACTAGGGGGGTGGGGTGTTTTTTGTTGCTGGGTTATTCTTGTATTGGAGGATTCAGTAATGATTTTAAATTTTTAATTATATGTATGTGGGGTTATCTTTATGTAATCCGCTGCAAGATATTTTTGCTGATAGTGGAGGGGGAATAAATCAAATAATAATAACAATAACAATAACAACAATAATAAAGCAGTTGATATCATTCTGCAATTTTGTCCTCACAACAATCTAGTGAAGTAGCTTAATCTTAGAATGTATAAATGACTCAAGGTCACCCAGTGAACATTCATAGCTGATTCTGCAGCTCAGGCACTTTAAAACAGATTCCAGAGGGAGAAAGAGAGAAAAAACTAAATATTGGGAGGAAAGTTTTGCAACCAGGAAGTCTTTGAACTGGCGCCCAGCCAATCAGGGACAGACAGCTTCTCTACCTCAGAGGCAGGATCAATTATACAGAGTTATCTCTGCTCCTGGATATTGCAGGGAAAGGTAGGGTCACCACAGCTCAATCATTCATGTTGCAGATGGAAAATTTAAAGTGCCCCAAATCAAAATGGAAGTCGAGTTCAGTGTAGACAGCAGGGATTTATTTGGATTGGGAGTGGATAAAAAGCCCCATGCAGACTCCACCCAGGAATGGTTCATGGAAAGTTTCCAAGGGAATAAACCTGGTATACACTGATGGAGATCCTTTTGTTAGCCCTCCAACAAGCTAAATTTCCCAGTTCAATCTATATGGGTAACACTTCTATTATTGGGGTGGGGGATCCTCTAGTGTGGGTTTTTTACAAGAGGTTTTAAACCTGGAAGTTTCTTGGATTCATAGAGATTTGTCTATTCTGTTCATCAGTCTGCAATTTGTGTATATGCTAAAATCCTATCTTTCTTTGGAGGCACTCTTTATAAACAACATTAATTAATTAAAATGGTAACCTTACTTTCTAATTCAATCAAGGTCAGATACCCTGGCAGGGACGTTATTGAAGGTGGCCTGCCCCCTTTCATGTTTTAAGCCTTTGATTATTCCTTTGCAGCAGCTGTGAGTCAAGCTATAAAAGGTACCCAGAACAAATATAGTAGAAATCCACTGCTTTTTCTTTCCTAGTTACTTTATCCTAATGATATTTACACAGAAGTCAATCCCATTGATTTCACATTGACTATACTTTCAGTTAAGAACAGGTCTTTAAATGTATAGTTAATATTGCTCCCAAACACAGAAATGCACACTATTTATTTATTTATTTATTTATTTATTTAATTATATTTATATACCACCCTCCCTGGAGGCTCAGGGCGGTTTACATAAGAACAAAGAACAATGCATAAAACAGTCTATAAACTTGTGAATAACCTTACAATAATAATGACTAATAGTTGTAACCATATAACAATATAACAGTATAAACAATATAGACAATACAACAGTGCAACAATGCAAACAGGTCCAGAGCATACTGGTGAAATTCTGAGGGGGGGCAGGGGGCAGGGGGGGGAGCAGGGGCCCTTCAGTCGCTGTTGATTATATCTGGTCTCAACCAAATGCCTGGCAGAAGAGCTCCTTTTTGCAGGCTCTGCGGAACTGTTTAAGCTCCACCAGGGCCCTAATCTCCTCCGAGAGCTTGTTCCACCAGGTGAGGGCCAGAACAGAGAATGCTCTGGCCCTCTTCGAGACATGGCGGGCTTCTTTAGGGCCAGGGACCCTTACCTGGTTGGTAGCGGTGGAGCACAGAGCTCTTTTGGGGGCATAGGCGGGGAGGCGATCCCTAAGGTACACTGGGCCCTGACTGCATATGGCCTTGAAGGTAATTACCAGAACCTTTAGTCTGATCTGGAATTCAACTGGCAACCATTGCAGTTGGTGGAGAATGGACCAGATGTGGGACCTCCACAGTGTTGCAGTGAGGATCCTGGCCGCTGCATTTTGAACCAGCTGTAGTTTCCGGGTCAAGGCTAAGGGCAGGCCTGCATAGAATGAGTTACAAATGTCCAGTCTAGAGGTGACCGTCGCCTGGATCACTGTGACTAGGTATTCCAGGGCCAGGTAGGACGCTAGTAGCTTGGCAGACATGGTAGAATGCCAGCGGCGCAACCTTTGTGATCTGGGCTTCCATTGTGAGGGAAGCGTCCAAAATCACACCTAGATTCCTGGTGGAGTGAGCCGTAGAGAGCTGAACACCATCCAGGGCAGGCAGACACGCTTCCTCACATGGGCCCTTCCTACCCAGCCACAGGACCTCCGTCTTTGAAGGATTGAGCTTCAGACGATTCTGCTTGAGCCATCTCGTCACTGCTTCCAGGCAGCTGGCTAATGTTTCTGGGGGAGAGTCAGGGAAGCCATCCATGAGAAGGAAGAGCTGAGTGTCATCTGCATATTGATGGCAACCCAGCCCAAACTTCCATACCAGTTGTGCAAGAGGGTGCATGAAGATGTTGAATAGGATAGGAGAGAGGATCACTCCCTGTGGGACTCCACAAGTAAGTTACCGGCGGTCTGATGTTTTCTCTCCTATAGCAACCCTCTGTCCACGATCCCGGAGGAAGGAGATCAGCCACTGAAGGGCTGCCCCTTGTATTCCGGCATCAATGAGGCAGCGAGCTAGAAGCTCATGATCGACTGTGTCGAATGCTGCTGAGAAGTCTAGTAATATCAGCAGTGCTGACCTGCCTCGGTCCAACTGGTGATGGAGGTCGTCCGTCAGGGTGACTAACACTGTCTCTACCCCATGGCCAGACCAGAAACCTGACTGGGATGGGTCTAGGATTGAAGCTTCTTCCAGGTATTCAGTTGGTTTGCGGCTGTTTTAAATAAAGTTGCGTCCTTTGTCTTCCCACAGTGAATTATGAATTGTTGCCATTGCATTATTCCCTTTAATATTTGTCATGGCCTGCCATGGGTACTAGGCTTCCCCTCAGGGATCCATACCAGGCATTACTGTTACTAGCAAATATTCTGGAAGTATGGGATAAGCACAGGGTGTTAAGCCATAGGAATACACCCAGCATGCTGGTTCATGTATACCTCTTTCCAACCAAGCAAAACACTTCGTAATGAAAAAGATAACCTAGCAATATCTTGTGAGAAGATCCAGACTACAAAATGTAGTGCACAGTGTATGCCCAGGGATTTTCAACCTTCTCCTACCACACTACAGCCAGTCACATCCCTGTCCAAAGGTCAGAGGACTCTTTAAAGCAGTGTTCTGTAATGCACTGTCTATTTTAAAGACTCAAATTCCTACCCTGGCTACCCAAATAATCTTGGACATCACATATTCTCTCCAAGAGGAAAGAAAATCCATGGATAACTTGATAAAACAGTAAAACGAAAGACTGAATGGCCTGATAAGCTGCCAAAATATAAAAGATTGCCAGAATTAATAGGATCAGTGTCTTACCCCTTTTAAGATAAGTAGATATATGTTGGAGATGTACAAGCATAATCAGTTGTGGAATGGTCCAGCAATTCTAGACTAAAGTACGATGATCCAGCTATTCTGGAATAAATTAATACATTATTAGAGATCTATCATACTTAGCAACTATGTCTACAGTAAGGCTCTTTTGGGGTTATGTAAAGGATGTGGTACAAAAAGAATACCAAGAGGTTTTAGCTAGTTTATTTACACGAGCATGAATTAGCCAGTAAATGTGAAACCCCTGAACCTCCTCTATCTGCAGTTTGGGCAATGAGAAGTTGGAATGCCTTCCATGTACACCAGGCTTTCTCAGCAGGGGTTTTCACATGCAACCCTGGGGTTTCACATGCAAACTGGAAGAACATCAGTAACAAGCTCTTGTAGAGTTGTTGGTCCCACAATTGCCAAGACAGGACTGAGGTGCAAGCAAGTTCACTGGGCCCAGAATCCTAAAGGCATCTACAGCTGGACTTAGACCAGCATCATGCAAAGGTTCATGATGAATCATGCTCATCAAGGGATTTTAGGACAACCATGGGATCTGGGGTGCCGATGGGATCCCAGGTGAAGAGTTGGTTTTCACTGAGGGGCTTATCTGTGGCACTGTGTGATCTTCTGGCAGTCATTTAACTTTTGGAAAACTCACGTTAGCATAAAATCAAGATGTTACAGCAAGAAACAGATGTTTCTGTCTATGTAGTCAAGTTCCAATGAGCCAGTTCGGGAGTGGCAGGGTATAAATTAAATTATAAACAAACAAAGAATGGTGGAATGGAATTGTTTAGGTTTGTAATAATAGATGACAGGGTTTGGGAATACCTCTAATGTACTGATTTATTATACTAATTCTATTCCATCTCCAAATTTTTATTGTGGTTTATGGCTTCATAAAAACGTGGTCAAACTACAAACATTTGAAAGTTCTTGCAAAAGTAGGACTGCTAATTTAAGAAGTTTCAGTTGAAAAAAAACCATTAATCAATTAAAACTGGCAGGATTGATTTTGTAAAAACATAAGGCCAATCATTCCATCCCACCCCCAATTTTTGGATCAGCTTATGGTGAGGAAGAAGACCATAAGGAAGGCCAAGTGTCAAAGAATTGAGGCTTTTGAACTCTGGTGCTGGAGAAGACTCCTGCGAGTCCCTTGGACTGCAAGGCAAACAAACCGGTCATCCCTATAGGAGATCAGCCCTGACTGCTCCTTAGAAGGCCAGATCCTGAAGATGAAACTCAAATACTTTGGCCACCTCATGAGAAGGAAGGACTCCCTGGAGAAGAGCCTAATGCTTGGAGGGCAAAAGAAGAAGGGAACGACAGAGAATAAAGTGGCTGGATGGAGTCACAGAAGCAGTCAGTGTAAACTTAAATGGACTCCGGGGAATCGTAGAGGACAGGAAGGCCTGGAGGATCATTGTCCAAGGGGTCGCAATGGGTTGGGCACGACGTTGCACCTAACAACAACGGTGAAGAAAGAAAGGCTTTAATAAGGATTCCAACAAAAGAAATTTGGTTTATACCCAATGAAACCAGCTTACACTCAAGAAAATCTGTAGAATTGGAGCCTTATAATTTGATTAAAAATGGCTAGTATGATGTCTTGTCTTGTTGCTGGAGAGGACTATTTGTCTTTTTACCTAAATTGAACTGGGTATTTTTTTTTAGCTTTCAGTTGCATCTGTTTCAAATCTGCTTACCTCTTGCCGATTCTCCATGTTTTGCCTGAGGTTTATGAAACCATCAAGATCCAAAGTTTTCCCTTTGATGCACTGTAGAATTGCTTTGCCTTTCATCTGAAAGGCATACAGCTCTTTCAAAAGTTGCCACCCCCTTTCTTCCCACCATTTGACGTTTGCTTAAAAAAAGAAGACAATATCTGTTCCCTTTTAATAAAACAGTAAGGGGTGTTGGGGTGGGCTGTGTCCGTGATCAAAACTCCCGGATTGGCCTCTCTGCCTTCCGATTGGGCCCTCACCAGGAGAGACCAGAGTTCCAGGGCAGTCTGTTTGCCAGTCTGCTCCTGACCACCGCAGGGAGAGTAGGTCAGCAGGGCTGCCAAGGGGAATGAGAACAGAGGCTGTGCCAGTCCTTTTCACCCCAAGGCTGCCCTAACTGTCAAGTCCAACTGCAAATTGCCTCAGAACCCTGACAGAGCTGGAAGGAGGCTTGTGAGTGTGCTCCCTCCCTCTCCCTTCAGGCTTGCTGTGAAGGAACCTTTAACAGCCCCTGACTGAGGGGAGGGAGGCCTTTACAAGAGCAATGCAGGGGAGCCTGAGGGCATTCCTTTTGAGGGTGGGGAACTTTCCCATTCTGCCAAACAGTTGGCTGACAGGGAGGCCACAGAAAAGCCCCTTCTCACTTAAAATACTGCTCTGGCCGAGGGTTAGACACAGCCAAACCATGTTTCTTTCTTCTTTGCAACTCTTTACAGCATTATTCTGCAGACGAAACTGGTTCTTTTGTCTCCTGTTTCATCTGCACAACAACCCTGTGCAGTAGGCCTCAAGTCTTTCAGTTCAACAACAACCTGTGTGGGAGGCCTTAAATGTTTCTTCTCTACCACAACCCAGTCCAAAGTAGCCCTTTCTGCCTGGGGAGCTGATCTTTATACTCTGCAGGTGAGCTGTAATTCCAGGAGCTCTCCAGGCCCCACATGGAGGTTGGCTACCCCTGGGTTGGAAATATTCCTGGAGGTTTGGAGGTGGGACTTCAAAATGGTACAATGCCTCAGAGTCCAGCGTTCAAAGAAGCCATTTTTGCTTGCAGTTGGGAGGGAGTGGTGCAGGTGTGTCCCTCCTGGGCTATGGGCTATGCCCAGCCCTTACCAGCAACTGTTTGTATTCTGGGGCGCAGACAGGCAGACCAGCATCAGTCCTGTGAGTCTGGAAAGTACAGGAAGATCTAAATAAATATTTACAGCCTAAATCTGTAAATAGTGAACAAGTAAATGGCTGGAGACACATGGGAACTGATTTGACTTTTTCCAACGTTGGCCTGGCAAATAAAAAAACAGTATAAAAAACCTTACTAAGGTCAAGACTGCTGTGCACAGAGAGACTTCCTTTTAGGGTTGCCAGCTTCCCTGTGAGGCTCTCTACCCCCCTCCCCTCCCTCATCAGGAGTCTGCTATGGAGAGAGGAAGGGAAGATGATTGGAAAATGCTTTGAGACACCTGAGGCCTGCTGGGTCACTGCGGCCCATTCCCAATTCTCTAAGACCTCTCACAGCCCCACATAACTCATAAACAGAAGGGGAGAATTTTGGGTCATAAATATGAGAATCATGTATACTGGATGGAAGATACAGTTCTGGGTAGCAGTGGATGTGAACAAGATCTTGGGGGTACTTATGGACTGTATGCTAAATATGAACAGACAGTGTGATGTGGCGCTAAAGAAGGCAGTCTTGGCTTTTATCAACAGAGGCATCACATCCAAATCACAAGATGTCATAGTCCCACTGTATACTGCACTGGTCAGACAGCACTTGGAGTACTGTGTGCAGTTCTGGAGGCCTCACTTCAAAAAGGCTGTGGATAAAATTGAGAGGGTTCAGAGGAGAGCAATGAGGATGATCCAGGGTCTGGGGACCAAGTCCTTTGAGGAAAGGCTGAGGGACTTGGGAATGAAGAAGAGCCAATGGGATGAAATTAATTCAAAAGAATTTCCATCTTAGGTTACAGTGGATTAATGATAGGGTTGTGATGTCCTGCATAGTGCAGGGGATTAGACTAGATGACCCAGGAGGTCCCTTCCAACTCTATTATTCTATGATTCTAAGTTGAGAGGGGACATGATTGCTATTTTTAAGCATTTAAATGGTTGTCACTTAGAGGAGGGCAGAAAAAGGTTCCTGTTGGCAGCAGAGGAGAGGAACTGTGGTAATGGGTTTAAACTAGACGTAGAATGGCACAAACTAGATATCAGGAAACAAATTCACATTCTGAATAGTTCAGCAGTAGAATCAGCTGCCTAAGAAGATGGTGAGATCCCCCTCACTGGCAGTCTTCAAGCAGCGGCTTGATGGATATTATCTTGGATGATTTTGGCTGTTCCTGAATTGAGCAACTGATTGCCCCTTCCGACTCTATGATTCTATGATTCTAAGCCACAAAGTTGGTCATCCAAAGGTTGGGTGAGAGAAAACAAAATTTTAAGAAACAGATTAAAACAAAATATACAATGTAATTATTTCCATGTATTTATTAATCAGAGTTATGATAGACACGATCAGAAAGAAAATTTGAATCTGCATTCCTTGGATGTGTATGTTTAAAAGTTTAGGAGATCCCTCATACAACTCTATTCTTTTGCCACACAGAATATCAGGAATGCCAATATAATAAATAAAATAAATAATAAATAATTTTAATGCACTTTGTTATAAATACATATATTTTTGGCTTAATCTGTTTCTTTAAAAATTGTTTTCTTTCAACCATGCTTTGGGTACCCATACAGCTAGTGACATTAATCAGTTGGGGGTCATTCATTGTGCTGGTGCATGCTCCTAACAGACTGGATTGAACTATAGTTCCTCCAAGTGAGCATGAACAATCTCAACTTTAAGATTCAAGGACAAGCCATGAAACTCCCCCCAAATTACAACTGATCTCCAGACAATTATGCTGCTGCTGATGATGAATTGTCACAGTCAGCTATTTGACTGGTAGATGGTGTTCCACAATTTGAGATCTAGCCAATTGCTTGGGAATGGCAGCTGTATCTTCTCAGGATTATTATTGTTCCAAACGCCACTGTCTTCTGGAGCTGAGCTGGTATTATGTGGTCAATGCCCAGAATGTCCATATGTTTCTTGAGAGTTCCAGGCACCATTCCAAGGGCTCCAAAGATAACTGGCATGATGGCAACCTTCTTTTCCCAGCGGCACTCTACCTCTATTCATAGGTCTTGGTAGTTTGCTCTTCCTTTTTTAGTCTGCTGCCTCCTGGGACTGCAGTGTCAGTGATCCTGCCGTGAGCTGCAACTCCCAAGAGTGGCAGGATATAAATTTTAAAATAGATGATAGATAGATCCTATTTCTCATTTTTCTACAATAGAGATATCAGGAGTGTTATGCTCATGATATCTGTTAGAAATCAGAAATCCCAAATAATCTTTGTTTCATCATTCTCCATGACTTTGTCTGCTTCTGCTGCCATGAATATCTGGCCGATAGTAAGCCATACTTCTTGCAAAGATTCCTGCGCAATATAGGTTCAGTTCTATTGTGATGTTTTTTATAGTCAGTTTGAGCTATTTTATTGGAGGTGCTGATCCTGTGATTGACTGTTTTGTCCTTTGTTTTTCAAAGTCAACATTTGCTGTTATAATTGGTCTTCTGAACCTTGGCTTTTGTTCTATTCATTTCAACTGTCTGCTCTTGTGCAGTTAGAATGAGTCCTTCTGTTTCTGTCATCAAGTGCTCAGTGTTTTGGCATCTTGATTTCTTCTGGTTCAGTAATCTTTCCTATATTCAGTGCTTATACTGTACACATGTCCATATGTATATAAAATTTAAAACATATATTGGCTGCCTTTCAACCTTCTGGAACTCAAGGTATCGTACAATATTAATGCAAAAAAACCATAAAATACAAAAAACACATTAAAACACAAATTAAAATCCAGATTGACAACTGACAATAAGTAGAAAACACTAAATGCAGTCCTGAATAAAACTGCAGAGATTCGTCCTGAAGAAAATGGCTGAATTGGAGAGTGGACTTAATGGCATTATATCCTGCTGAACCTGACCGAGGTAGCCCAGACAAGCGTGATTCCATTAGACCTTGGAAACTAAGTGGGGTCAGCCCTGGCAAACACTTGGAAGGGTGACCTCCAAGGAATACCAGGATTGTGATTCAGGGGCATACAATGGAAAGCCACCTATGAATGTCTCTTGTCTGGCAGCCAAAAAAATCATAGAATCTCCTGGCTAAGAGTACATATATGTCACATGACATATAAATATATCCTGCTAAGGTCTTTCCCCAAACCCTGCCTTTTCCTGGTTCTATTCAAAAACCTCCAGGAATTACCCCATTCAGCATTGATAGCCCTAATGTTTCAGCAGTCCATTTTGGAGGTTGCAATAGCATGGATCAGTGTAGCTTGACTAGAAGGTAGTAAATAACTAGCCACTTTGCAAATTAACCATAGCTGAAGGAAGGCACTCCTAGCAGGTAGCTGACCTGTTTATCCATTGCCAAGTCAGATAATTTAGTCTGATTTTTTGGTTGATCTTCCATCCTTAAATAAAACTAGCCACAGCTTTTGCTTAATTCAATAAAAAGAATTTCATCTGGAGCTGAGCTGTTGTTTGTAAATCATAGCAGCAGTAACCCCAAACATTTGCTTCTATATATTATATTAATCTATAAATGGAATAAAATGGATGAATGAACACATGAATGAATGAATCTGGAATACCGTTAAAAGCACAATAATTTTATCTCCTTAGTCTTGCCAACCATACTGTAAGAAGTAAATTTTGGATCTTCATTCAGAGTTATATCTTTATCTCGAATATGTCACCTCAGTGGAGTCCTGTTCAATGGAGCTTACAAGTAAAACAATAAAACAAACCCACTAAACCTTGTTTTTAAGAGCCATTAAAACAAATAGAGACATAAAAACAAGCAATCTGTACCATAAACATAGCCGGAGAGGGATAGTGTGAGGAGTTGAGACTCATTGCCTACCTGATTGGGCCCCTGGGGAATCACTAGTCCCATAGCACCAATCAGGTAAGGGATGGCCCACCCGTAATTGCCTCCATCTTCTGGATTGGCCCTCTAGGAGGGCACTTGCCCCTGCCCGAGGACCAATTGGTAGGGGACATGCAGTCTCTGACTGACTCCCCCTCTGACATCCAGCTGTATGAAGAGGCAGCAGTAAGGTAAGGTGGCCCCAGCCTGAGCAGCCCTGCCGTAGCATTGCCAAGTCTTGGTATGGCTGCCCAGGTTGGTGGGTGGGGGAGGGAGGTTAGGAGCTCCTGCCTGAGCTTGCCCCCATCCCAACCAGCCTCAATGTGGCCTGATGAGGCCTTAGTGGGCTGTCCAAGTGGGTGGGTGGGTGGGTGGGGAGGGAGGCAAGGAGTGCCCGCTGAAGCTCACCCCCATCCCAACCAGCCTTGCCACTGACTGGTGAGGCCTCAATGGGGCTGCAGGGGTAGGTGGGTGGGTAGGCGGGGATGGAAGGAGGCAAGAAGTGCCCTCTGAAGCTCACCGCAACCCTAGCCAGCCTTGCCATGGACTGGTGAGGCCTCAGTGGGGCTGCACAGGTGGGTGGGTAGTGAGGGTGGCAAGGAATGCCTGCCTGAGCTCACCCCCCCCCCCCTGACCAGCCTCACTGCAGCCTGGTGAGGCCTTGGCAGGGCTGCCCGGGTGAGTGGGGAGAAGGCAGGGAGGACCTATTTGAGCTCGCTCCCACACCAACCAGCCTTGCCACAGTCTGGAGAGGCCTCGGTGGGGCTGCCTTGTGTGGGGGGGAGCACCCACCTGAGCTCACCCCTGCTCCATGGCCTGGTGAGGCCTCACCAAAGCTACCAGGTGGGAGTGGAGGCTATAGCCCATTGTATTTTTTATATAATGTGCCTTTCTGCTAGTTAATACTAAACCAGGGTATACGATCAGCATAACACATACAGTGAACATCGTAAAATGATATAGATAAAATGGTCCTCAAGTCTGATGCAGAACAAAAATCACAAAAATATTTTTAACCTCTCATTACTATATCATCACTATATACAGATTTACTACTATTACTACTCTTTACAAACTTTGACCACCTGCTATTTTACAAACTTTGACCACCTGCTATTTTTCTAATCTACTTACCTAAGGTCCACAGGACTTGCAAAACAGAGCTCTTCTTTTTGGCATTTAGTCGTTGGGTTTGCTATGTAAGCTGCTTTTTAGTTGTGTTTTAAACTGAGGTTTTAATGTTTTAACTGTTGTTAGACACCTTGAGACTGCCTCTGGCAGCAAGAGCTGGCATGTACATTTAATTTAATACATAAAGAAATAGCCATCAGGAGTCAGGTGGGATTTCCCACCTTTTAAGTGGACTAATCTTAATGTGAAGTTTGGTTTTTAAACCTTTTTTTAGTGATTGTAGATATGGGACCAGCATGTGGCAGCTTTTTTTGAAAGAAATGATTGGAAATATGTGTTGTGTAATACACCAGAGATGCTCCTTCAATGTGTGTGTCTGTTTTTTTTTTGTTTTTTTGTTTTAAGATGAATAGTCAGCAGACAAAGAAATCAAATAAACTCTCTGGCTGACAGTTCCTTTGTGTCAGACTGTAGATGTCCCCCTGCCAATTCCTGTCTAATTATGTGACTGACTTAACTTCCTTATTGACATGCCATGGCATCTAGCACAGCACAAGTGTGGCCCTGTCTCAGTGCATGAAAATGAATTTAAAATGGTGAAACGTAAAATGGTAGCTCAGAGGACAGACTGAGTAGGCATTGCCAAAGAGCAGTAAAATATGCTTGTGACCCCATGACTCTTGCCAGGCTGTAGGCAAGCAAGATTAGTTTTTTCCAGAAGAAAAGAGCAACCTGTGTAGCAGGCTACCACTAACCCCTGCCAGGCAAGCCAAAAAGAGCAGCCTAGTCAAACTGACTGCTTGTCATAACACTGGTGAGATGCATATTAAGGCTGACATTGTGAGGGAGACTCTCACAGTCCAGTGAGCTCTAATGGGAAGGCAATTAGGAATATACTACTTAAATTTAAATTAATTTCCCTTCACTATATCGAATCCCTTGTATTTACATTGAGGTTCCTTTAATGTAACATTTTAAATTTCATCTCATTATTTGCATTCTAAGTTGGAATTTGATTTTACTGCAATATTCATTTCCCCTTGTTCCTGAGCCCTCTGTTTGCTCCTTTGCTTCAGTGTTCTATCATTCCATTTGGATGGGTTTAGGCAAGATAACTTGGTGGGAGATGCACTTTCAGGAAAGAGGGATTATGGGATTTCCCCTGTTGAATTTCTCCTTGGATATTAGGGTTCCACTTTACAGGGATTTTTCATATCCAGAAATCACGAGATCCTGATTAAATTTTCAACTCACAGAATTGAACTTTCTGCTTCTCCAGACCCTGCAGGTCATTGATCTCTACAAAATGCTCCTGGCTAGGGCTGCCCTCTAGAAGTGGCCTGGAGAACTCCAGACGGTAGTGATCAGGTCCCCTGGAGAAATGGCTGCTTTGAAAGGCAGACTATGTGGCATTAGTCCTTACTTAGGTCCCTCCCCTCCCCAAACCTTATCCTTTCCAGGCTCAGCCTCCAAAATTGCCATGCATTTTCCAATCTGGAATTGGTAGATTCCTGGGGGATGGGGGACCCTGAGAGATTGCACAAGGAAGGTCTGCAACAGAAAAGGCAGGAGATATTTAAAGATTCACAGGGCCCGTAGCATCAGAGCTAGGTTAAAGATTTGCAGGGGCCCAGTAGAATACAATTTTGGCAGAAGCAGTCATACTGGGAGCAAAGCCCCCCCCCCAGTGAAAAGATATGTAACTCCAAGTGTCCTTAAAAAGGGGAAAGGGGGGAGGAGAGAGGACATGGTCTTGATCCATGGAGGGGGAGGCACTGCGCAGGGCCCCTGGAAGTGCTACATGTACTACATGGATAAACTGAAGAAGGAGAAATCTATTTAGTCTTCTTGATATAGGTGTCTAGAGAAATGGTATCAATCAACCTGACAGTTTTAATGGCAAAATTAGGTCATGTCATAAATGTAAAGAAATAGCCTGTTTCCTAATGTGCCATTTAAGTGTTCAGGAATAACATGGGGAGAGTTCCAGTCAGATGCTAAGTGTTTGTCTCCTGTTCCCAAGCTAAGATCAAAAGGCTGAGATTGCACCTTTATACTTCATAGTGACATTCTCTCAGCAATGTCAGATGGGGGATCATGTTCTTGCTTGCCTTAGTCAGAGGTTCAGTTCAAGTAGTCAGAGGTTCAGTTCCTATAAGGTTAGCTTATAACTGTCTGGCACAAGATTTTCCAGTAATGGGCCAGGAACTGTCGTGGTGCATCCCCTCCCTGCTGCTTTGTTTTTTATGCTGATCCGAAGATGTAATCTGCCTCCAGCATGTAAGGGTGTTGAGCTTGAGTTTGTTATTCTATTGCAAATGCTTATTTTTGCCTTATTATTATCACTGAACCTCTCTTTTAATCTTTTCAATAAATCCTGTTGCTTTACTGGTGCGCTCTGTACACAACCATGAGAAGGGGATTGATTCCATTGCATCAAGTCAGGGGATGAGGAATCAAATGAACTCTCCCAGGACATGGTGGGTTGGAAACCCTTGTCTTTGACACCAGCCCAGTGAATCTTTCTTTTATTTCCAGTATTTGAACACTTAATAATCCGATGAGCTCCTGCAAAGAGCACCATTTTAAAAAACCAAATGAAAACATTTTTTTTTTCCATTTGGAGAAAATGTATTTTAAAATTATTATTGTTTTCACTCCACCAGAATGTCAGCGTGCTCCAGCAACAAGCAACATTTTGGAAAACCTCAAGGGAACAAGCATTTTTCCTCAGAGATATTGAGCCTTTCCAACACCACCACCTCCCAGTTGCTAAATACTTTTTAAGAACCTGTTAATGTGCACTAGTGCTTCAGCAGGTTATAATTAAGAAAGAGCACTTCTGTGTTCATTCAAGTTTTTTCTTAAGCTTCTTCTGCATGAGCACACTGGCACTTCAGGAAATGATAAGAACTACTTTAAACTAAGTGTTGTTTTCTGAAAGGAAGTCAGTATAACTGGTACCTACAGCTGCCAGGCCTCTTGCTATGGCCTCCAAGAGCTATCCTTTGTTCCTTTGGGTTTTCCCCAGGATGTGACATAGATGCACACAAGACATCATACCTCCTGATAGGTAGGCATGCTGTTCAGTTTGGTTTGTAGAGTGCCCATGGACCATCATGAACTTCTAGCCACCTCACAAACCGGTTTGGCTTATTAGGTTCATGAGGCAGTAAAATCACCACCTGACTGCTGCAGCCATTTTGACAGGTGCAGATTCAGGAATATATAGAATGGATATTGTACAAGCTCAAGACACCAGGCTTACAGTGGATCTTCCCCAGATACTCCTCCAGGGTGTAAACTGCATGGAGCCTTTATTCCAATCCCAGGTCAATTCAGTCCCTGCCGTCTACACAGAATGTGATTTCCGTTTTGATTTTGGGCAATTTAAATTTTCCTTCTGCAACAAGCAGGATTGATCCGGAGTGACCCCACCTTTATTGTGCGACATCTTAGAGTGCCTTTAACCCTCAATATTTTAAGAATTATATTGAGAAAGCAGGCTGTTTTGAATCTGGGCTCTCTTCCATGGTAGAGAACCACTGGCCAAAGCTGGTCATGTGACAAGCGTACCTTAAAGGAGAGGCCCCTGATTTTTCTCAACTTCTGTCAGTCTTGGATTTTTTTCTCCCTCCTCTGCCTTCTTCGATCCTCCCCCCCCCCCTTCAAGAAAAGAAAGAAAGAGGCTGTGCTTGGCTCCCTCCCCCCTTCTGAACTACCCTAACTATGTGCAGAACACTTTTCTGTTTCAATGGGGGGGGGGGAGGAAGACCCGAGTTCAAATAGATCTGAATTCAACAGGATTGACAATGGAATAAACAAAGTAAGTGCAGACTCTGCCCAAGTCTGGTCTCTGTTCTTTGCACAGAATTCATTCTTTACATTCCTGAATCTGTGCCTGTCAAAATGACCAAGGTTCAGGAGCATATAGAATGGATAGTGTGCAAACTAAAGCCATCAAAATCACAGGGGACCTCTCCGATCCTCTCTACATGTGTTCCAAGTTCTTGCCTTGAAGTTCTGTAAACATTTTGATTCAACAAAGACAGTCTGTTTGGACATGCCTCTGCTCACAAACGGATATGAACGTCCACATGCACTTTGAAAGTTCATGGAAAGTTTATGCTAAGTGAACTGCCATGAATTTTGTGAAGCATGAACTGGCCAAAATTCATGCTCATACCTACCCATGGCCACATCCATGTTTGTCAGGCACATATAAGAAGATGGCTGAAATGATACTTCTTATCTTCTGCTTTATGTCCCAGGTTTGCCAAGTTCCTTATCCACAGCAGCAGCAGCAGAAGCAGCTGTGCTTTTGAAGTGGCTGCAGCTCCCATTTCACAGCAGAAGCTCAACGAAGTGGTGAGAGAAAATTCTTTAGGCCAAAGACATAATGTTACTTCTGGGGGAAACTTGAAGGTGATGTTAGACCTCTTTAGGGATTGCTAGAAATGCAATACCATAGAATTTTACTATAGAGTTTCTGAGTTGTCCTAGAGAAGCATGATGTTACTTCCAGGTTTTCCTAGAAGTGAAGTCATACTGATGCTTTCCCCATGTTCCCTGCTGTTCTAGGCCCAGTTTTCCAGTGATGAATAAAGGGAGGAGGAAGTCCCTTTGACCACCCAAAAAAGGCTATGCTGGAAATCATGAGACATCCAAAGACAAAAGTCATGTGGGATGGGGTTGTTGTAATAAGGTGGACAGTTGGGTAAGATAGTGAAAAGGCTGGCTTCATACAACCCAAGCACTTTTGAAGAAATCAAATGAGTTTTAAAAAGTGTTTTGTGGGGGACAATCATTTCTTCTACTCCATTACACGACCCAATGAGGATAGGGGAAAGCAAGTATTATTGTTAAGTGGTCTTTTCCATGTGGTGCAGAAAAATCAGAATGTCTGTTTGGGTTCTGTTATTTGCCAGGCTTCTCACCTCTGGCACGGCTGAGCTCCTCTAGTGCAGCAGTCTGGCAGTAAGCCCACTGCAGCAACCTTTGCATGCGCTCTCTCTCAGGCTTCTACCAGGAAGGGCGATGATCAGTAGGCAAAATACAGAAAAAAGTTTGTGCATTTTTGCATATTGTTCGAAGGTGCAAAGTAATAGTGTTTAAACGTTACGCTTCTTGTTTGGCATAATATATGGATCAGTAAGTTTTACAGCTCACATTACCCTTGGTAAACCTATTGGGAACAAAAAAATGGAGAGAAGAATTTGGAAGAGAGACTGTAGAAACTGCCCCATGGGAAGATTATTCTTCTGAATCACTTCACCACTTTCTGCTCAGATATTGGTGGGCACAGCTTCTGTCTTGTCACCCAGTGGTGTCATTGCTCTGATGAATGCTACTCTATATGCATATATCCGTATGAACAAATACCCAACACAACACCCCTACCAAGCTATTTTTCTTCTGTTAAGCAGATTCTTTTAAAATAGGATCTCAATAAAAATTGAATCACCCCCTTACACACATATTTGCAATCTGAATTGGTATAGCCAGTCTCATCATCATGTAGGGTTGTCAGGTGCCTCTTAGCCATTGACAGGAGATAGGTGGTAGGGTTGCCAGATCCAGGTTAGGAAACTGGAGATGGAACCTGTGGAGGAGAGGGACCTGAGTAAGGTACAATGCCCTCCAAAGCATTCATTTTCTCCAAGAGAACTAATCTCTGTAGTTGGGAGAGGAGCTGCAATTCCCAGGTCCCACCTGGAGCCTGGCCATCCCTATTATCATGCTGCATCTAGGAAGCAGGCCTCACTTCTAAACTATAAGTCTAGGGCGCACTTTCCTTGAAACAAGCTTCAGTTACCAGTCACAAGGTTTGACCTGGAGATCTACTGGAATTATAAATACTGTCCACAATACAGAGATCAATCAGGAGCCAGTGTGGTGTAGTGGTTAAGAGTAGTGGACTCTAATCTGGAAAAACAGGTCTGATTCCCCACTCCTCCACAAGCCAGCTGGGTGACCTTGGGGCAGTCACAGTTCTCTCAGGGCTCTTTCAGACCCACCTACTTCACAAAAAGTCTGCTGTGTGGAGTGGAAGGCGTTTGTAAGCCACTTTGAAACTTCTTCAGATGGTAAAAAGCAGGGTATCAAAATGAGTTCCTTCTCCATCTCCTCCTTTGGTGGAGAAAATGGCTGTTTTGGAGGGTGAACTCCATATCACTATGCCATACTCCTTAGGATCCTCCTTAGGATCTACCCTCAAATATCCAGGAATTTCTCAACATGGAGCTGGTGATTCAATGAAGTGGGACTTGATCCCTGGTAAATATTAAAGTTTTGAGCTACATTTGACTACCTGGAAGCAAGTTCAAGAAAATGAATAGACTTAATTTTAGTTAACACGCTTGAGACATTTCTCCATCATCCTATTTTCTGTATGAGCCTTAATACAAACAATTTGCTTATAAGAAATATTTCCTGTGCTAAAACTTTGAAGTGCGGTGTACACAGTAAGTTATATTTTTATTTTCTTTATAATGCACTCTCTTAATAGTGGTGCCAGTTTCTTTCTGCTCAGTGATTTTTATTTGTATTTTATTATGCTAATAATAAGTAATATACCCTTTTCACATCTGTCTTCTTCTTTCCTGCAATCAAAATGATATTTAGATCTAAAAGTGGCAAGAGACTATTTCCTATTATGCTTACAGTGGTTTGTGATGCTAAATTACCCATATATATGCAAATAAAAGCAAATTAGCATCTAAACAGAAAGAACCTCTTTTTAAATATATGCTTGGTAATCATCAGGCCTGCTCTACACCATTACAATAACTAATTTCAATCTTGTAAGTAAATAATGTGCTTTTACATCAAGTTATCTAATTGCCTCTTTTGCCAATACTCTGCGAGAAGCAAAATGTTCCTTCTCCCTATTTCCCTTGTTGTAGCTTCAGAGGAATTATTCTTTTCATTTATTTTTTTGTATTTGGGCAAGATTCGTGCAAACAGAAAGGAGTGTGCTTGCAGTCTGAAATACTATGGGTTTCATCAGGGTGAGGTTATGCAGTGTAATAGGCAGAGCATTAGAAGAGTGGTTGACAACACCCAACTTGCAGAATCGGACCGGGAGACCTGCTAAGTGCAGATCAATCACTTCCAGCTGTGCCCCAAAAGTAGTTTGATTAATGCTCTCCTGCAGCCTGATTTACTGACTTTGAGAGCATTCTGGTCTCCACTTTTAATCACCCTGTCATATTTACAAGCAAGGTGATCTAATAGTGGGTAAAAAAACCCCCAATTCTCCCCATCCTTTCACTGAATGTTTATGGGCTATTTCCTATTCTAAGGGATGTATTTAAATTACAAGGGCAGCATGAGTACTGATCTTCAGTGGATTCCATCCCATGCCATTAGAACTGCAAATCACATCAAATCAGTCAATCAATGTGGTTACTTCCTTTGTCACAGTCATCACAGCACTTCTGGAAACAACAAGCCAACTAGTTGTGCTCTTCTAATATTATGGATCAGGCCTTAGTGGTTGTGAATAAAGGATCATGAGTGTAATTTCTTATTTACAAAGGGAGACACCGAAGACTGAAGGGCTGGTGAATGAAATTGCTTTCTGACATGCCAAGATTTGGGTGACAATAAAATATGTATGTTAAGTCTTCCATATGAATGGTGCTCCATATGAACATGTTTGCAATCCAGCTCATCATGAGGGAAGTTAAAAAGGGGTTGAAGACCATTAAAATTGGCTGCTCTGTAAACCCACCCAACTAGTAATTGAACCAACAGTACTGAGAACGGCAGAATATAAATGTAATAAATAAATAAAATTATCAATAAATAAATTCAAAATTGCTAGCCAAAAGAATGCTTAAGTTGATCTCATTCAGAGTCTAACCTTGAGTATGGATGTGATCGATTTTGTGTTACATAATGAATAGCAACCACAGCCTGCACTTCATTTATGCTGACTGAGTCCATATCCAACCCTAGTATCCAATGTTATTTTATGTATAACGATTTTGTATACCAAAACGTTGGATTGAGGACATTGTTTATTTAAGAACATTTTCATGTTATCTCTTGTATCTCCATTGTCCTGAAAGTTCCCTACACTGAGACTCTCCTAATATGCAAAATTTCCTAGGTTAGAAGTTGACAGGGGGGGGAATCTGCAATGACTTGTGGGGGATGTCTCATTTTCCCCTCCCACAATTGTTTCTTCTTTCCCTTCCTTGAAAGTTCCCCCAAAGGGGATACTCTTTTCCCACTTCCTTCTCTCCTTTCCATCAGGCTGCCAGTAGGAGGGAAGGTACTTAATATGGGGGGGGGGGCGCATAGATAAATGTAAGGTGGCTGGCCCATGAGTAGTAGGGTTGCCAGCCTCGAGAGAGTGCCTGGAGATATCCCAAAATTGCAACTGATCTCCAGGCTACAAAGATCAGTTCTCCTGGAGAAAATGACCACTTTGGCAAGTGCAACTCTATGTATGATATCTCACTGAGGTCCATCCCCAAAACCTATCCTCCTGAGACTTTACCCCCAGATTTCCAGCAAATTCCCAGCCTGGAGTTAGCAAATCAAGTCCAGGGTCACTTAGGGATCTCCATGTCAAAATGGAGTTCTGAACTTGGGTCTCCCAGATCCGACTATGAAACTAGAAGAAGAAGAGTTGGTTTTTATACACTGTTTTTCACTACCTGAAGGAGTCTCAAAGCAGCTTATCTTCCTTCCTCTCTCTAGCCATGACACAACATAGGCTTTGCTTGCTTGGAGCAAGTAGCAAGCACCAGGTCTGGGTTAGTCATATAAGGTGGGTGGTATCAAGTTACCTTGCCCCAATTAATGCCCCCTCAAAGACCAACGTAGGCTGGGAAAGAGCCCTACCTTTTATTGATGGAAAGCAAGACTGAAAAGCTGGTGCTGTTGTTGCCTAGCAATTGCCACTGAGGGTATCTGTTTTTTAAACCTACAAGAGCAGTTTCTGGTATGGGGGGGGAGGCGCTAACTCCGCAGTATTTTTTGGTTCTTTTTAGATTTCAGATTTTTCTACAACCCAGGAGCTTTTCTCAGGCTTGTAGAAAGGTCAGTCATGTTTGTTCATGGCTCCAGTCTCCAAATTTGGCTACAATGAGAATTATATATTGATGATACATTGCTATATAGCTACCAGTTAATCATCTTCCCAAATTAGTGATTGGTAAGAAGGCTTGAAGTTGGAGAACAGTATTCTCTGCATTTTAGTTGCACATGAAAGCTTACACCTTGAATAGAACTTTGTTAATGGTGCTACCAGACTCAGACTTTGTTTGGCAGCTTCAGACCATCATAGCCACCCATCTGAGTCTTAGATATACAATATTAGCCAATGTACATTAGAGCAGCTCTGCACTCTAAAATTTACTAAATATCCTGCCAAACTATCCCTATATTAATCAGAAATCTGCCATCATTGTAAGTATGTTCTTTCACAAAAGACATCCACAACTGAGTACGTACATAGGTTTTATTCATATGAAAACAGATTGACGATGCTTGCTGTTTCTTTTATTGTACTTTAGACAATTGTACTTGATTGTACTTTAGTAATAATATTCACTTTATTGCGCAGCATCTACATCTCTTTTTACTAATTTATTTGTCTTGATGTTTAAATTATTTGGTCTAAAATGTCCAGACAGTGATTGATAGTTTTACTTTGCATCCAGTCAAATTTTTGTACCAGCTTAATGCCGGCACACTGAGTTAGTTACATCACTTCTCCTACAAAATGGCCACAAGGTAAAAGTCGCACAAATAAATGTAACTCAGCAGATGACCTTTCCTTGTTGACAAAATCCACAATGTTTTGCGACTGCACAGCTAACCAGGTCTATTTTTGTACAGCAAGGAAATAAAAGTTAAGACCTAAAGAAGTAAAGAATGTTTTCCATCAATGCACAGACCTCGTTTATTTTTTAAAAATGAACAAAAGCTCATTGGATGTAATGCCTGGCTCATCTCAACCAACATTTGTTGCATAATTTAATGAACCAAAGCAAAGAGAATGTCACTTCTACATTGATTTTGTTAGATATCCTGGTATAGTGTGTAGAAAAGTAATAGGCATACCTCCAGAGTGTTATTTTTGAGGAGGTAATTTTATGTAACTGATACAAAGAAATTTGAGGCCACATAAAAGGCATTAATTTTAAAGACTCCAGAAGACAGGTATCTTTTCTGTTAAAGAGGGACATGACCTGTAAAATATTTTAGAAAGGAGTCCACAAGATGAATTTGCATGGCTCATTGCTGACTGAATTGTCCATTGCTTCCTCATAGAAACTGTATTATGGAAAGGTGAGCTACCATTTTGTGAATCTGGACTACTGGTTCCCTGTAGTCCTATGTAGGTTCCATTTGTCTCAATGCCTAGGGCAGGGGTAGTCAAACTGTGGCCCTCCAGATGTCCATGGACTACAATTCCCAGGAGCCCCCTGCCAGCATTCGCTGGCAGGGGGCTCCTGGGAATTGTAGTCCATGGACATCTGGAGGGCCGCAGTTGGACTACCCCTGGCCTAGGGCTTTCAGTAAATGAGATTATGTCAACAGAACTCAGAACTGTACTTTAAACTGAAGAGAAATATTCAGATGCAGTCTTCAGGACATAATGAAACAACAGGGTCTATTTGTGTGTTAAATAACAAAGTTTCTAACAGGTGGAATTAAATTGGAAATACTTTTTATATCAATACAATCAAACACATACCCTGTAACTCTGAAAGAAATGCCAGCTTTGAACAATCATATTTGCTTCCACCATTTCAAATAAAGATCTGTTTACATTATGAACATACTGGTACATTTGTCTCTATTGGTTTCATCATCTGAAATGCACTACAAACAATTTTAACCATATCCAGTTAAGCTTTTGTGGTGGGTTTAAAAAAAATGTATATGTCTGTTTTCTCAGCCATTGGTTTATGACTTTGTTCTTTGAAAGGAATTTTTTTTAATTCCTGATCCAACCCCATTTCGAAAAGACCTTTTACTAAATGTCTTCTCCAGGAAAGCCTTTAGCAGGGCTAGCTCTTCAGACCCATCCACCTTGGCTAGGCAGTGGTTCAGCAGGACGAGACAGTAATCAGATTTCCCAGAAAGCTGGCAATTCAAATAAAAGAAAAGATTATTGGTCCAAAGATTTGGTGAGAAAAATACAGATAGGGAAAGCTACTTCAAAGATATCTACATTTATGACAAGCTCACACATACACACACAAACCCATTTAAGCTTCCAAAGTCACAGATGAATTTGTATTATCTGTAGATTACAAATATAGAATGTCAGGCTTTTATGTGGTCCGTGGACATGAAAGCACAGTTTACCTGTAAGGACTGCTGCTATTGTTGTAGCTGGATTTATGTTCCAAAGAAAGCGAATATGAATGATCATATATTGTTCTGCTTTCTTTTGAAAGGTGTACATTGCTGTTGCCCAAAACTGAGTTTTTGTGACCGTTGCTGAAAGGTAAAGCTTAACAGCTATGGCTCAAAGTGCATTGTCACTACATGTCAATGAGGCTTTAGGGGGTTTCCCTTTCCTATCCCATTTGAGGGCAAACAAAGGTTCATGATACATACTTTGAATTACAAACCTTTGAAATGTGTTGGGCTGAAAGTAGCAGCTTGCCCCAGCTGACAAAATTGCCTTTCGTGCTGATCAAACACAAACAATGCAATCCTGAGTGCAGTTACACCCTTGTAAGTCCACTGAAGTTAATGGACTTGGAAGGGCATAACTGTGCTTAAGATTGCACTTAGTCCCTCACATCAAAAGCAATCCAATGCTGATTGAAACAAGGTGTGTTGCTCTGTCCACATTTTAGGCTGGGTACAGCTGATTGGGGGTGGAAAATGAAGAACATCCAACTGTTGCCTGAGGAAATATTTGGTTTCCCTGTGTGGATAAACCAGGAGGCTTAAAGACAAAGGAAAGACACATCCTATGAAGAAATTAGTGAAAGATTTGTGACGGGGTACTGACCACTGTGATTCAGTTCAGAAAAATATAGGGATGCCAGCCTCCAGGTGGCACTTGGGGATCCCCTAGAATCATCTACAGATGCAGAATATGGGTGCTCTGGAGGGTGGATTCTATGGTGTTGTACCCAACTGAGATCCCTGTGCTTTCCAGAATCCATCCCCAAATCTCAGGGGGTTTCTTAACCTGAAACTGGCCACCCTGCCACTCTATCCATCAATAGTGATCAGGGGGGACCTGGCAATCCTAAAAAAACAACCCTGGAGATATATTCCTAGTTTTCTGCCTGACCTCATGCCAGATGAACAACTGAGTGAAATCAGCTCCAGAAGCAACTGAAGTATTTGGGCCTTTCATGTTAAGTGCTGAATATTAGTCAGGATCCATGCTAATAATGTGGCGCTCTAAGGATCCAACCTCAAAAGCCTATCTCATAAGTATCTCAAGGATTTTGACGAAAATATCCTGGATAAAGCTTCTGTATGCATACATTTTACTTTCTTTCCATAATGGACCACAGTGCAGCTTTGACTTGTTAATTCAAATAACCCTGTGTTTCTAGAGGCATAATAATTTATAACTCATTTATAACTAATTAATAACAGAACTTTCTTAAAGTGTATATTAAAGACAAATAGATAATAGGTACGTTGGAAGAAGAATACAAATGAATATATTTAACATTTCATATCTCCACAATGAGGTCTGTAAGGAAACATATCTATTAAAAATAGATGAGCACTAATCAATAGTCAAGGGAAAAAAACAGAATTCTTGTACAAAACAGAAGACAACTGTTAGAGAAAGGTTAATTGAAAGTTCATGTCAATAAGATAAATGGCATACTAATAGCTTCCATTTGTACATCCAATATGTTTTATTAATTAAAATGTGTTAATATCCCTGTGATGTAAAAAAAACCCTGTTAGATACATATTGGTATACAAGCTACCTATAAATCTAACACTAACTATAAGACTTTAATGAGAGCAAGCTGATAAGCATCATTAAGAAACTAGCCAATGTGTTCTAAGGGACTTTTTGTTTCTCTCTTCTACCTATCTGATAAATATTATGTTACGCAACATTAACATCTCTGTCCTGGCCAACCATTATTTTTCCTGCCCCATGTGCTTTTAGTAATTAATATATAGAACTTTATTGAAATAAGGCATTTGCTTGTTTAAAATATTTAAAATGTGCCTTATAATTACAATACATGTATACCAATCTAACTCTAGCCAAGCTTTATAATGGTGGTTAATGTATTCATGGCTCCAGAATGTGTTTGGAATAGGTATCTTCCTGAAAGCTGATATAGGAAGAATGCAGGTCCATCAATGTTAGTCATAGGGTAACTGATAGAATGTTATGATAAGCATTGTAGACCCTGATTGAAATATTTACCGAGGGATACCTGTAATATCACAAGAATGTAAGAAGAGCTCTGCTGGATCTGACCAATACTCCACGTATTTCACCAGATTATTGGAAAGATGACATGAGTAACAGGGCACCAAGTAGTGATGCAAATTCATGAACAATCTCAAGGATATTTGCTAGGCTTAATTCTTGAAGTTTTTCAATTATTTAGAGTTTTGACTTAAAACTTTCAAATCATGGTATTCAAAAGGACATAAAAGTGTCCTAACTGCTTAAGTACATGTTCCAAGAGGCTGCCAAAATAAAATTATTTATTCTTTCATTTATTATAGCATTGTTGATTGTTGATACAGTGCGTCTAAAGAAATCTAAATATACTAAATCTTCAGTTGACTTTTTTTTCCTTACTGCAAATTATGGATCAGCTATTTACACACAGTGAATTTGAAACAGCACTAACAATTACCAGAAAGTCTCTGTTCTTTTACTAAATGTTCATCCATTTTTCTTCATACTTTCTGTCATAATGGTTTGCTTTTAAGCCGTATCATATTGCAAATCAGGAAACCAATGTGTAAGTAAATATAGATATAATTAAAAATTATTAAAAGAAAATTATTTCAATTAGCAAACCAGCATATTTCATAGTAAGCTATTACATTCCTAAATACAAAATCTGGAATGTTCTAATTTTAGCTGATAAACAAAATATTTAATCAAGTAATTCTGATATAAATTTATAAGTACCTTAAAAACCTTTGATAGTAACATTTATGTTAAATATGTTTGATAAAACGTAAAGCAGTTACACAGTTTTACAAAAATCACGTAACACCTACAGACATAAGTATGGTTTATTACTTACCGTAGAAGGGGCGATAGGGTAACACCTCCACAGATGCATTGTTGACATCCAGAGAATGAATATAACATTTAGCCTGAAAAGACTACAAGAAAAACTCATTTTAATTTTATATTCGTGATTTATGTTATACAATCTTCTTTGGAAAAGAAGTTCTTGTCCAGTATTATTTTTAAAGAAAAAATGGATAAGTCCAATATATTTACCTGATCATATCTGGGTTTTTTAAAACTTGCAATTGTAAATGGAATTAAACAGTTGTAGAACAACATTCCTTATCTTTCTCACAAGTCATTTCCTAAATGACCATTTTATACCAAGAGTTCAGGAACAAAAATGTCACCAAATCACATTTAAATATGAGTAATTGGTTGCTGGTTGGCTTTTAGTCTTGCTAAGTGAAAAAAATGGCAAAGATACATCCTTGTTGCCCACACAGAACTGCTCAAGTGACTGAAATTGAAAAGGTTGCCATTAAAAGGCCTTTAGAATGTTCACATCCGGCCAGAATCTTTTGTGATACAAATTGTCAGACGTCAAGTGTTAAAATACATCAAACTGCAGTACCAGGGGGAGGGGGAATCCCACTTAATTTCTATTATTTCTGTTAGATATAAGAGAAACATGTATTTAAAAAAATCTGACAATTTATTATTTGTATTTTTGTTTTCATATTGACGTTCATCCATTAGCCATCCCATGCAATAGTAATTTCAGCCTGGGAAATGAGGGGAGGAAAATCCAAATGTGGAAAACTTAGCAAGGACTTGCAGCATCCAAAGGAATTTCTAAAGCGAGGCTAAAAGAAGGAATGCCTCAAATGCCAAAAGGGTCCTAGTTAGGATGTTAGAAAATCCAAATTAAATTGGATCAACAGCATGATAGTTTAACTGATAGGGAATTCCTATGCCTACAAGAACCCACAATAAAAAAAAAAGAGGCCACTTGCCTAAGGGGACAGAATTAACAACAAAAATCTGCTTTCTCATGTAGCCAGCTTATATAAATTACCAGCCAATTGGCACCTGATGGGAGGCACAGTGCAGGGTCATAGGAAGTGCCACCAGTGTTATGTTACTTCTGGAGAAGTAACTGGAAATTCTAGCAACGTTTGGAAATTCTATTGTGAAACAAGCACAAGTACGAACCCAAAACAAAGGAAAAGATTATGATTTTAGATTCAATGTGATTCACGCCCAGACTAATAACCTAGGGAGCAAAGATACTGCCATTGCAATGGGTATGCTATGTCACTTAGAAGAGTTCTCTGTTGAACCTCAAAATGAAATGGAAACTTTGAAAGCTATACCAATACAGATAAAGGTTGAGGAAGGGCTGTACTTTATTCTGTCTGCACAGCCAGAACAATATCAGTCCCTTTACTTCTGAAGAAAAAGCCGAACTGGATAGGATGACTCAGTGTGGTGTTATAGACTCTAAAAACTGGTGTGCCCCAATGGTGCCACTATCAAAAAAGAATGGAACTGTATGTATAGGGGGTAGATTTGAAACAGCTGAATAAAGCAGTAAAAACAGAAAAATACATTCTTCCCATCATGAATGATATGAGTCCATGTCTGGCTGGTGCTACCATAAAAGCACAAGGCTTAAAACTGAATGAAAATACGTGTTTCATACTCCAGAATCTTGAACATCACATAGATGAGTATGGAGTAAATTTTTACTCAAAGAAAGTAGAGGCCATTTCAGGGATTGACCCTACCTCCAAGATCCAGTACAGATTTTAAGAGGTTCAGTGATATGGTACATTATTTGGTCACTCTTGGTAGAAGTATTGCATCCACGAATGAATGACTCAACGTTGATATTGCTTGGCAGTGAGGCTCAAATCAAAATGAATTCTTCCTGAAGACTAAACAGTTTTTGACAAAGGCACCAGTACTGGCATTTTTTTTAAATGTCAGTTGCCATAATGTTGTTAGTTCTGATGCTAGCAGCTATGGATTAGGAAGAATGTTACTCCACGAATATGAAGGTGAGTTGAAACCTGTGGCCTTCTGTTCTAGGGTATTAACAGACCCAGAGACCTGTAATGCCAGGCATCTGTTTGAGCACATGAAAAATTTTCAAAGTACCTTTATGGTCTGGAGTCTTTCCAGCTAGATACAGATCATAAACCTCTGGCAGTTCTGATAAATTGCAAAGACTGGAATCGGGTACCAAGAAGATGTAGAATATTCCTTCTTTGCTTGATGTGATACAACTTTCAAGCACAAAACACTGATAACAGACATGATGTCAAGACATCTTCTGAAAACTGCAGTCCTGGAATCAATTCAACTTTAGATGAATATGCAACCATTTTTCAGCCTCAAAACTAATTTCAGATTCAGTATTTGTAAGTTTTTGCTGACTGACCTCTAGAGGTCCAGAAAGTACTGGGGAAAAGAGTTTGTGGGAAAACGGTGGACATCATATATTAGGGGCATACCATCTGAGCTCAAATAATTCTTTAAAGAATGAGGGAGACTTACTGAGTCACAGGGCTTAATTACTAAAAGCGAAGAACTTGCAAGGCCACAATTTAAGGCAAGACCTTAAAACACTAATAAAGAACTATGAATTCTGCCAGAAGAAGAGATCTAGTTTTGTGTTGCATGTGTTTCTATGTTTTTATTGAATTATTTTATGCACTAGGGGCCAAGCCCACTGCATTCATGAATACAACAGGTGCTAGATTGGGGTGGGGGGTGGGGAGTAGAAGAACTCTGCAGATGGCCTTTCCCTCCCCCAGGACCAGTAAATGCTGCAGGAAGTTATTATGGAACTCACCAGCAGGGGCAGCTCTCATGCAGTGGGGATCTGCAGCCTCCGAGCCTCCGAGGGAAGTGGAAGGAGGATGGGGTGGTCAGGGGTGGGGAACAGAAGGTGATTGGCTTACCACTGGACAGACAGACAACCTGGCTGGAGGAGGAGGCACTCAGGGGCAGGACAGCCACCCTGAGTGTTTGTTAAGCTTTGAGTGGCACTTAAGCCATGAGACACTCTCCTCCTCCAAGGCCGTACCAGAAATATTAATTGGAACAGATACTTTATTTTAAATGTTGCTTTCATGTTGAAATGTTTTAATGCACTGATGTTTGCCACCTTGGGTACCCTATTTATTTAATGTTATTTATAGTCAGCCTTTTTTACAGGGAGTCAAGGCGGATTACACATAGTAAGTCATTGTGTATCTATGTGTGTGTTACATGCTGTCCAGTCATGTTTGATTTATGGTGACTCTACGAATTAGTGTGCTCCAAACATCAAATTACATATAGCCTTGCTCAGGTCCTGTAGACTGAGGGCCATGACTTCCTTTATAGAATCAATTCACCTCATGTAGGGTCTTTTTCTCCCGCTGCCTCTAACTTTTCCTGGTCAATACAATCAACAAAATTAGACATTCAGTAAACAATGCATTAAGATTATAGATGAGTGGAACCAAACAGAAAAGTAAAGTAACGTTCAAATGGTCCAAAAATTACATTACAGGATTCTACTTAAAGTAAGCTATGCATCGCATTATAGACCATAGCCCCTAATCATTTATCCTAGAAAAATTTTAAAACATGTTGTGGATTGCAACACTTTTACTTTTGCATAAAAGCCCTCTTGAACTATCCAGTTTTGCATAGTTTTCAGAAAATGAGAAGGCTTCCTGACCTCCATGGGGTCATTTTCTTTGGAGGGCTATTACTCAGACCCCATAAATCTAATCCTCACCAAACAGTGGGCAGGTAGAGGGGAGAACCACACTACATTTTCTGTTTGTGCCTATCCAAGCTGATGAGATCTACAGTCATCAGCCTCTTGCAGAGAAGAGTGATTCCCAGATTTTGCCAGGGGCAATTGATAGTCTACTCATCACCTCCTGGTAGGATGTTCATGCAAGTGTTCATAACCCTAGCCATTAGACTTATTGTTTATATGACAAAAACCAAAGATAGGAGACACGTAGTGAAATGTGATTTTCTACTCAGCCCAATGAAGGGGGGGAAATGCCAGTAGTATTAACAGAGTAGAGTGAAATTGTAGAGTGGAAACATTCCACAGGGAAAAGGAACCGAGAGGAGAAATTGTTTTATGTTTTCAAAAAAAACATTACATTAAAAGTCATGAGATCTCAGGCGTTAATGTGACATCGGTGTACAGACCTGAAAATGAGCAAAGGTGTTCCATCTGTGGCTAGCTACTCCTTCCCGGAAATGGGTATGTGGCAAAATCTGGCAGGGACTCATGGGAATTGTAGTCCATGGACATTAGGAGGACCACAGTTTGACTACCCCTGCCTTACATTCTATGAGCCACGTCCTCCAAAAGTCCTGAGCAAAGACCTGTAGATTTATGAAACGGACAGCAGAATCCTCCTGACACAGCTCTGTGCTGGCTAGCTATCAGCATCGGTTGGCATGGCAGCTATTCAGAAACAGGGCTCGACAGGTGAATAGCAGATGAATAAGACCTTATCTCTGAATGAAAGAAATTCAATCTGACCTGTTTTCCCTATCTTCTTTCCATATTTTCCATTGATGCATTATTCACTCTAATAGCATCCAGTGTGATCAGTTCACAGACCAATTCTGCACGGAGGCGCAAAACTCGCACTGCCTCCTGCTTGCAAGAATGTGGTTGTTAGCTGTGTGTTTGAAAGCCTCCTCACCCCTCCCGCATTATCCCTCTGCCTTGTTGCAGCTTTTTGCCTTTTGACGAGATGGCAAGGGAAAACAAGTCGAATTTCTCTCCCCCCCCCCCACTCCTTGGCTTGTCAATCACAGCAAGCCACCAATCAAAGCACAGAGGTTGTCTTGGGGACTCAAATTTCTGTTTCCTCCGAGCCCCGAAATTTTTAAAGTGCACTTCTGCATTGTTATGCAGTAACGCCACAACATCAACACTTCCATGTTGCTATGGAGAAATGCCACAACAATAAAGCATTCCCGCCCTTTTGGGGAATTGTGGTGTTTTTGACTCTATGTTTGGGTAGAGTTGTGAGAGGCTAGACATGGTAAGTTGGCCCCAAAGAGTGATTGTGTGTAAACAGTAGGCTTAAAAACAAAGAGCACCAATGCCTAGCTGATCGGGAGAGGGCTGCTTCAACCCGCACCCCCCCCTTTCCCAGTTCATTCACCTCTGCCAGAAAAAACAGGACTCTATTTTGCCTGCCTGATCCCAAAAATCCCATTACCCCCTTGCTGTCTATTTTTCTTCCTCTAGTCTGGATACATCTCTGCTTGTACTCCCCCCTCCCCATCCACCTGCATGATCTTTCTCCATTTGTCCTCCATTCATTCCCATGAGAATCAGTTGTGCCTGGGCAATAAGCTTGATCTGCCTCCTGTTTCCCCTTAGTGCATGCACCTGGAGACCAACATTGCCATGTTTTCTGCTACTTAAATCTTGTCTACCCTCTTCATTCATCCCTTTTCATTATATTCCTTCATTCTGTTCCTCCAGTAGAAACTCTTTGGGTCCAATCCAAACTATCAAAGAACTATTCTTTCCTGCACTAAATGAAAGGAGAGAGTTGACCTTTTGCTTGACTTATACTTCTTCAACTACCAAAACTGTTTTCCCCAGAGCTATTTTTGTCTTGTCAAGGGACATATTGCAGCCCGAGATCCACTAAAGGGGGGGGGGGTGGAATTTTAGAGAGTATTTGGTGGTCATAGCATAGATGGCAGAAGAATTCAGCATCACTTCCCTCTTACGACTAATGCATTTTAAGTTGCTCAATTCCATTTTGTAGGGTCCTAGTTCTGAGACATGGGTCTGTCATTATGAATCATATAAAAATATAATTTAAATGTTTCCACTTACAATTACACCTATAAACATGACAGTCTTCAGTTTACAAACAAATGTTTGATACAGTCATGTCAGGGAGCTATGGTTGGTTATCATTGTTTGCTGAGAATCACTTTGTGGACAACTTGGGCTTGCCACCATCAAATGGCTGCTTGTCAGCTAGAATGTCTAGCTATTCCTGTCACATTCTGTTTTCTCTTCTTGAACGGATTTTTTCAAACCTCATGTTATTCTCCCCCTCTTACAGAACTGGAATCTGTTTTTAACTTATACTTTCCTTCCTCTATATAAAAAGAACGTGAAATCAGTCGAACTCCTGCTTCTTTTCTATCTTATACAAGGTAAAGATGTTAAATGCAGGAGCTAAAAACCTCAAGGACAATGAATTGTGCAAAGCCCTTAAAATGTAATGATTCAAGACATCCAAGGACATCCCCTAGAACTATTGGGGGGGGCGGGAATTGGTGGTATTTTGGTTTCTTCCAGCAGTGAAGTCTCAAGGACAACCTGGTATTAATAACATCAGCAGTAGGGTGTTTTCTTTTTATTATTCTACTATTCACACTTGAAATGTTTTTGTTGGTAGGTTTTTTTCTTTGCTAGATTTCCTCTAAACTGATTAGGTCTTATATTTGAAAGATATACCCTTTTAAAAAATACTGTGCACCCACTTAAGCTTTACAACTTTTATTAGACTTTATTCGGGGACAAATAAACAGATGGTGCTTGAAACTGTTATTTAGGAGACATTTCTAACCGTTAAATACTCTATGTAGGAAGAAGTCATTCAACTGAACTGCTTTCAGCTGATTGTCTTCTAAAGATATATGTTTTTAATTGCTGGTCACATAATTAGCGCCTAGCTACCATATTGAATCAAACAGCATGCTAAAGAGCAGAGAAAAGCATTAAGGGTGAGTGACCTGTGCTATATAATGTGAAATCTCATGTTGTTCAGCTCTGTCTCTGAAATAGCCAAGAGGAAATTCTCCCGGGTCTTCAGATAATGAGTAAAGATAGAGGGGAAAGATGGACCCTACATATTAGCTGTCATTTATGTTAATGACTGGGATTTTTTATTTGTTTCACCTGGCAGTATTCAGCTTTGTGTGACAGTGTTAGAAGTCTATGACTTATCACTGGCCCATTAAAAATAACATAACAGGGAATATGACAGAACAGAGTATTTTTCACCAAAGAAAGAAAGAAAGAAAGAAAGAAAGAAAGAAAGAAAGAAAGAAAGAAAGAAAGAAAGAAAGAAAGAAAGAAAGAAAGAAAGAAAGAAAGAAATCCCCCAGACTTGGTAGATAAAGCCAGAACTGCTCTGTAACTAGTTCCAGTGGTATGGCCTGATAGCACTTATCTATGGGCTTGTTCCAGTTTTCAAATTCTGGCTGAGAACGAAGACTTTGCATTAATTTAACAGTCCGGCATTGACTAAGAAATGGCAGAGGTTCTGAAAATTCAGCTTGGGAGATACAGAAATAGGGATAATTTTGCCAGATTATAAACCTTTCAGAGGAAATTTCTAGGAATGCTACTGCCTTTATAGATCTCTGCTCTGGGTCCAAACACTTATTTTTGCCAAACAATCACAATGTATTGCTATTTATAATGTAAGACAATTTATAACTTTCTATGAGGAAAATCAATAGGACCTAACATTTGCTGGCTAATGCTAAACCTCAGATTATTGGTTCCATTTTATTCATTGGGTGGCCCTGAACTTGAAATTGACAGATTATGCTTTTCGTCTGTTGAAGGTGCCTTGTTGCATTTTGCTATAGCTGCATATTGCATCCATAAAGTGGAATGAAATAATGCACACACAAAAAACCCCATCCAGGCATAGTTAGCCAGTAGGGCTTATGCCTGCTAGCCAAATAAGCTTTTTAAATTTCATTGTCTGAATGGAAACTGTAAGCCTTCATAACTCTCAAATATAAAACCACAAAAAAGTCAGTCTTAAGGCATTCAGTCCTGTTAATCTCTGAGCAAACTCAGGTGCTGGTGAAAAACTTGAAAGGCAAGCAGAAGTTTTTCTCCAAAAGTGACTTAATTAAAATGAAGCTGTGAAAGTTGCTGGTCATACAACTCTCTATCAAGCAAAATAACAAATGAAAGAAGTGTGAAGGTTTGACCCGAAGCTGTCATTTGTGCTCATATTGAGACAACCTAAATAGACTGTCAAGACTTCTTCCTGTGGATTTGACCTTTGCTGTCTTCATTTGTCCTTTCTGTCTTATCCAGGTGCCTGTAAAGTCCTTTCTGCTTGCAATGCAAGGTAAGTTAAAGTTAACAAACAAGAGTTGTATGTCAAAACTTTAGCCTCAAGACAACCCACACACACAGTTCTACAAATGGAGTTATGTTGAGATACTTCCCAAGACTGAAAATTCTGCAGGAAGTGGGGCTGCTTGGTTGTTTTTGTTTACTCTTTATCTGTGATCTTGATATCTTCTGCAATCACTGGTCACAGCAGAAAGTAAACCATGAAACCTAGCAGTTGATGGTTGATGTGTTGCCTCAATTGCAGACCTGATCAGTCCAATCCAATGCAAAGCCAAGGGTGCAGTCCCAGGAGTCCAGGAATCAGTATCTGATGATCTCATAAGAAAACATAAGATAGTTTCCCTAAATAAATCCCAGCTCTGATGCCAGTCCAAATGCAGAGAGAGGTCAAAGTGGCAGGAATATGGTGTCAGGTAGTTCTACGGCTCCCTTCCTTGATTCTTTGGGTCAACTTGACCAAGTTCCCATGAGTCCCTTTGCTGAAATATTCCTGTGTCTCTCCCCAATCCACCCCTGCTACTGTGTCTTCTCAGGCCTGAAGGCCAAATGGCCTTGCAATTAAAGAATGTTTAGACTAGTGTTCTCGTTCTTAGGTCTGATCTGCATTTTTTATCTTTGAAGGTAAGTAATTTCCTGTGTGAATGATATGACTTGCACATTCTATTGCTGGAGGTACGTGGGAATTCATCTCTATAAAGCAGTGGTCCCCAACCTGTGGGCTGCGGCCCGGTGCCGGTCCGTGAAGGCCATGGCGCCAGTCCGCGGCTCCCTCTCCCCACCCCCCCCTGCAGTAAAAATCTTCCCAGGCCACAAGCTTGCGGCCCGGGAAGCTTCTTACTGCGGGAGGGCAGGGAGAGGGAATCAGGGCCTCCTCAGTGTCAGAGATCACGTGAACATGCAATTTGATTCTGGGTCTCCCTAGAAACTGAGCCAACTGTATTGCCATGTAAATGAGAATTACTTCTGGTATGTGTGGCATTTCCTGTTACAGCCTTCCACGAACACTCCTAAGACTACAAAACTGTAACTTCTCTGTAGAACTGTAGCACACAAGTAATTACATGCAGCGGCAGTCTACTTCTGATTAGTGATCATGGCAGGAGGGACAACATTGTTTGACAGTTTAACTCTGCAAGGCGGAGGGGTCTTACCTGTGCCGCCTTGTGTGGGCTCCATGGCTGTTTAAAATGCCAGTTCCATCTTGCAGGAGAATGAGGAAGCAGAGCTACTTCAGGCTAACAAAACTTGATATCCCTGACGTTTGCTCACAAGTTGCTCAACTATTTCTATAGTAAGAAAAAAATCCATTGTACGTTAACTGTAAAAATAAAGCCAGGGACAAGAATGTGGATAAATGCATTGAGTCCTCAGTCATTCACATGTTGAATGTAAGATAAGAATAACTCAATCCAAGTAGTATACAATTAAAAATCATGTGTAAACTGTATACAAATTGTATGTACTTTTACTGTGACATTCTTACAAGGATTCACTTGATACCTGAAGTTCTCTTTAAACATTATGACCAAGTATAGTGAGAGCCCACTAACTGGAGTGCATCTGTGACGTTCCTAATACATGTGGTCATCATTTTGTATGAAGGCTGCAATGTACATGTGTATACAGCTTCAGTACATGTTACATGAAACCCATGCGTCACATGAAACCATCATGAGCAATGCACACTTTCAGTATGCATAATTGCAATGTCTGAAAAGAGCTTCCATGGCAAACATTGTAGTCAGAATGTAAGTACTGACTTTGATCAGAAGAAGAGTTGGTTCTTATATGCCGCTTTTCTCTGCCCGAAGGAGTCTCAAAGCCGCTTACAGTCACCTTCCCTTTACTGTCCCCACAACAGACTCACTGTGTGGTAGGTGAGGCTGACAGAGCCCTGATAACACTGCTTGGTCAGAACAGCTTTATCAGCCAGGTCAGCCAGCTGGCTGCATGTGGGGGAGCAGAGAATCAAACCCAGCTTGCCAGATTAGAAGTCCACACTCCTAACCACTACACCAAATTGGCTCCTGTGTGCTTCTGTGTGCATGTGCACTTCTTCAGATGCACATGAAAGCTTATACCCAGAATAACATTTTGTTGGTCTTAAAGGTACCACTGGACTCAAATTTTGTCCTGCTGCTTCAGGACAACAAAACTACCCATCTGAATCTGAGCAGGACGAAGACATTCTGAAGTTCTACAAAGGATCTTCAGCTTCAAATAATGCCAACAGTCCCTGGCTAGAAATAAATGCACTGACATCAATGTATTGCCCATTAAGACTAGCCTGGATTGAGAGTGCTTGTACTGCCTTCAGTTGAAATTGAACAGGGGACATTCCTGGGAATGGTAACAGGCTCAATACTTTAAACAATTAAGGTCATTCTGAACAGGTCTGTGACATTCTCATGACTCATGTTTCCAATCATAGGGCGATCAAGTTGAAACTTGTTTTCTAAGCTGCTTACCTACTTCTTTCCAAAAACAACACTTTTTCAAACAGAAAGTGTTGTGCTTGCTAAAGTGCTAAAAAAAAAAAAATCAAACCACCAAGTTCTCCCTGTCACTGTCTAGACTGTGCATTAAATTAATGTTTAAGAAATCAATAAACTTACACCAATGTTGTGGTTGGTGGGTGAAACAGAGGAACAAGCAATGTTTCTTTGTTCAAAATTGGAATTGTTGAGTACGGGTATCAAACAAAAATGCATTTTATTTTGATGTGTTGTTGGTGTGAATACTAGCTAACTTACTTGTTTTCTGGAATTTGATGATCAAGAACTTGAAAAGACAAGATTGTTTTCACCGGAGCATGGTGCAAAATGCAAAATAAAGTTGTTCACAGATTCATTTCTCATTCTGACACCATGATAATAGAAATTTCAAAGAGATACACATACACAGAGGGGTAAAATTGAAAAATAGGAGATGGCTTATTCTTCTGAAGAGTTTACTGAATGTTCAGTATTAGCATGGAAGAGCACAAAAGATTTTTGGGAGAGACATGGCAAATAATTTCAGACTTCATGAACTGAAAATTGTCATTTTGAAAGGTAAGCAATCCTTTACTTATGCAGTTGTACTAATAGTTCTGGTACAAATGACTTTTTGAACCCAAATACAGCTATCCACCCAGTCCTACATATAAGCAAAATATTAGTCATCTTCACAGGAACAAGAACAGCAAAATGACCCAGCAAATTTCACAGTTACACTAAAGAATACAAATCAAGCAGACTTGCATGCTTCTACTAATATGCATGCTTCCAAGTTCCATGTTTACAGATAACTTGGAATTCATTTTATTTGGTCTTGGTATGGAAGGAAATATACACAGCGGAGTTCTTAGAGGAAATAGTGAAAAAATAATAGGTATCATGGATAGATAAGAATATTTATTTATTTATTTATTTATTATTTATTTATTATTTATTTATTTACTGTATAACAAAGTATCACTACAATCAAAGTATCACTACAATCAATTCTTATCTGGTTTTTGAGATGTCACCATGCTCTGATGATTTTCACACAAAAACACACACACACGTGTACTTCATAGTATTATAAACTCGGAAGGAAGGAAGGAAGGAAGGAAGGAAGGAAGGAAGGAAGGAAGGAAGGAAGGAAGGAAGATCCATATTTGGGATTTGATACCAGATTAATTGCTGGGACACATTAAAAATATTATATATCTTAAAAGGGAATGCAGCAATAAAACTATGAAGTTTAGGAACTACAATAGAAAGAGCAACACGTTATTATTTGACATTTATTTTTAATAACCAGTTTTTCTACTGGTGAAATAAGGACCACCAAAAAGGCTATGATGACAATCATAATACCTGCATAGACAAATTCCATGTGGGAATGGGGACAGTAATAATAAGAGGAATTGGACAAAATTGAGTGGAAGAGCTGGTGGGATGAAACCTACTGTTACCACAAAGAGATGAGCATCAAACATATATTTTCTCAAACAAACTGATCCCCAGGACTTCCTTAGGGGAGACAGAGGTGAAGTCTTCCTTATCCTCTTACCAGATGACCCTGAAGAAGATTTTTGATTCTCATCTAGGGGCCTGCAAAATAAACCAGCTGCAATTAGGGAAATTCTCTGCTTTTCAGAACTTGCACATAGTTCATTATAGGCAGATGTAGTCTTTTAAATTTGTAGGTCTCAAGCCTTGAATGGCTTGAAAGTGAAGTACCAGCAGCATTGAGTCCAGAAGCGATTAGTACAGAAGCAATTCCTATGATAGGAACATAAAAGCTAATATAGTAGATATGCTTTATTCTGTACCAATTGAAGGCTCCTTGTCGAATTAAGGGATAGCCTTGTGTTAGTCTAGTTCAGGAGTCACAGAAGGATGGTTCAGCATGGCTTAGGTCAGCTGTGCCTGTTTGGTGGCAAGATGATTTCTGAATAAGATTATGTCAAAAGAAACAGCTCTTAGGAATGGTTCCAGCATTTTCCCATAGTCAACTCTAGGTCCTAGAGCACCACCAGGCTCTTTAGCTAATAAGCACCAAGCCCTCTCTTATAGAGGCAAGGCAGTTCTTTCTAGAATTTTAGCATTCCCGACCAGTATTCCTTCCTTTTGGTTGGGATTCGTAATGTCTGCTTGTTCATCTATATCCAGTTGATCTTATCATATAGGTACTGATTCAGGGCCGATCAGCTGCTCCTAGAGGCTGCATAAATTATAAATATAGATGGGCATCATCAGCATATTGACAGCGCTCAGCTTCAAAGCTATGGGTTATCTCACACAGTGACTTCATGTGACATTATAGAGTATTGAAGCCATCAAAGCAGTCTCTGTTCTAAAACCAGACCCCAAGCTGGATTGGTCAGCAAAGTGTCAACAAAGCTAATGAATGGTCAAGGGCAGACTCATAAGTAGGGAATGGTAGTTTTAATCACACTTAGTCCTGTATGACCCCCTTAAAGTCCTACTATATTCCTCAATGTGGTGAGGGGGTAAACTGAGGAGGTCACAGCCTGCAGGCCAATTACAGAGACACGGGGAAAGACCTGGCAAAGTCTTTTTTGCCAGGAAAATTCTTTGTAAAGTACATCAACTATGGTATGGTGTGGTAGCCCCCCAGGCCATGAAGGGCTGAACAAGCCACTGGGAAAGGGTGACAGCTCTCTACCAGTAACCTGGGCATCTATGATGCGGCTGGGAGAAACCGTCTGGGACACATAGCTGCCGATATAGCCCACAGGGAACGCAGAGGTCTGAGTCCAATGAAAAACAGAAAGATTGCAACATGGAATGTATGTGGAATGTCACAAGGAAAATTGGATATTGTGAAGTCTGCTCGGCGTCAGTGAACTACACTGGACAGACAATGGCCACTTCCCATCCTAAGATTTCATAGTCTAGTATTCTGGTCATGACAGTATCAGAAAAAACGGTGTGGCCTTTATTGTGGATAAGATGACAGCTCATGCAGTGGAAAGTTACACAAATGACCAAATTATGTCCATTTGAATTCAGGGAAAGCCAATGAATACAACTGTTGTACAAGTGTATGCACCAACCACAGCTACTGCTGAAAATGGAATAGAAGATTTCTGTGCAAAAGTGCATGAAACAAAGAAACAGATGCCTCAAAAGGACATATGTTACTGGGGATTTCAATGACAAATTTGGAAATCAAGAACAAGGCATCTGCAGTAGGTTTGGACTAGGTGAGTGAAATGAAGCTGGTGACAAACTTATCCAGTTCTGTCAAGACAACAAATTGACTAACACTAATACTCTGTATGAGTATGCCATTTATACACCTGGACATCTCCAGATGGTATATACCATAATCAGATTGATTTTATACTTTGCAGTCAGAGATGGCAGAGCTCCATTCTAGCAGTAAAAAACATTTCCTGGAGTAGATTGTGGCTCTGATCACGAACTGTTGGTGGCCAAGCTGAAAGTCAGATTACGTAATATCAAGAAAAATGTACCCCTAAAGAAGTTTGATGTCACCAAGATTCCGCCAACCTATGCCATAAAAGTGAAGAACAAATTCGAACTGTTTGATACTACTGAGAAGCTACCTGAGGAACTGTGGCAAGAATTTCAGTCTGATGTCATAGAAGCTGCTTTAGAACATATACCATACAAAAAGCCAGAAAGAAGATGCAAATGGTTACCATCTGACACCATCAAAATTGCTGAAAAGCAAAGAGCAGCTAAAGCTGCTGGCAAGAGAGATGAATTCAGGAAGCTAAATGCAGATTTTCAATGTGCTGCCAGACAAGATAAGGAAGCTTATTGGAAGCAACGATGCAAGCAACTGGAAGAGGAGTGTACTAACTAGAGGGCGCACCAGAAGCTTCTTTGCTGAGGTGAAACAAGGCATTTAATATCAGAACCTTACACAAGCACATTAGACAGACATAAGGGATTGGTGGGTAATACAAAGGGGCAGGACCTTTGTTCACTCATCAAAGGTGCCACACCCCTTTAGTTGTATGCAGCCCCTTCCTTCTGGCCATGTTGACAGCAGCTGGTTCAGCCCAGAGGCAGTGATAATTGAGACACATAGCAAATAAAATGAAATAAACATTGTGGGCACTGTCAGGAGACCTGCTGAACATCCTCTGTGGCCATTTCTGCAGCTGTTATTTGCTGGTGAATTCTCAGCACCTTGATTTCTGGATGCTGACTTTGTGCCTGGCATTCTACACTTGTGGTTTTCTCTGGCACCATCCAGGAGTCTGTTCGCGGCTTGCATTTTACACTTCCATCAAGGGAGTTTTCATTTCTGGCTTCTACATCACCTCCCTTCTCTTTAAAAAAAAATCTGAGCATGTGCAATAATGTAACAGCATCCATATGCTGTGTGTCTCACCCCCCCCCCCCCCAGCCTTCTTGGGAGCAATGCAAATTCAAAGACAGCTTGGGGGAAATGCTGCCTGCTTGCACCTTTGTTTTAATTGTGCCACTTCAGGTAAGCATTCTTTGCCACCAATTGCTTCCCCTTTACTCCCCCCATATAGTACAAGTTATTATTTTTTAAAGCTTCAGTTATTACATTAGGATGCTCCTACATAGTAACACGAGGGCAGCTTGGACAGAGTCATGGGGGACTTCTGAATGAAATGAATAACTGTTCCTAGCCTCCCTGCATGAAATTGACCAATGCTGTGCTTCCCTGCATTAAATTTACAAATACTACTCTGTTGAACATTCAGTCTTGCTGGAGGGGGAGGCGGGGAGGTTGTGTGTGTGTTGTGTTTGTGCTATTTTGGAACTAAGTTTTAATGCAATCATGTTCAATTTAAAAAAAAAACATCAGGGAGTGGAGGTGGGCAGGCAGAGATACAGCATCGGTTAGATCTCAAACATCATCATTTTGAGGCGGGAAACAGTGGAGGAAACCAATGCAACTTCTGAGCTTCCATTTTAGGTTACTGTGAATTGCCTCCCAGGAGAGAGGAGGAAATTGTGTTTTCTTGGGATTCACAAAACACATGGCAAGCAGGGAGCGAATTCGGTGCTGTGCCTGAATTGTGAGATTTTAGTGTGAAAGTAATGAAATTCCCTGGAGCTTTATGAGTGCTGCTGTGAAGTTTTTAGTGACTGTGGAAACAGTCTGTGAGTTGGAAGCTGTAGATGTAGTTTTGGTGTACTTCAGGAATCCTTATGTACCGCAAGCACAGTATGGAAAACTTTGAAACTGGCATGAACTCTGCATAGGTTCGCTTTGGCAGCAAGGAAGATATTGTGAGAATTAAAACAGAGGAGCATCAGGAACAGGTCAAAGGGCCATCTGACACCTAGAAAGGTTCCTGAACAGCTCTATGGAATGTCCCGGACTCAAGGAGGCCAGGAAGATTTTCTGCAGGATGATCATGGCAACAAGACCAAATACAGCTGTTAACCACTCTCTAATTGTAATTAACGAACTAGTAAATACCTTCCTATGAAGGGTCATTGGCATCATAACTTCCCTCCTTCCAGAGGCATTTCTGTCTCAGCAAGCTTTGGAAAATGAGGCTCCGGTTATCCAAAACTACGAACCTAGTGCTATTTCCATTGTTATTTTAATGAGCTCTTTAAACAGTTTTACTTTTTGTACTGCCATGTTTTATTCTGTTTGTGAATTATTGTTAAAATATATTATCCAAATATCATAAATAAATATATCTGTCTATGGTCAAATTAGGATAGTCAACAATTAATATAAAGAACTAGAAAGGAAGGTGTTACAGGTGGATTATTCACCCTGTCACATCCTGATTGTTTTAAACAAAGAATCTACACAAAGAACGACTGAAATAGAATCATCTTTACAGACACATTTTGTGGATCCTGTCTTAGGCAGGAAAAAAAATAGTGTTGGATGAGTTGAAGTCATAGTTCTCTATTTATAAAACTTAATTCTTAATATGTAATTATATTCTTGCTTCCTTCAGCTCCCCCTTCCCAGTTTAAATATACAGGAAGAGCGTGGGCAGATGAAGCATCTTTGCATAATTCTGACAATGCATGTCAAGTTTGCCTTGCTCTGTCTCTGGGTAGAAACTGTCAATTATGTCAATTGTGCTAGGTTTGGGGCCCAATCCACCTGCATGACTAACACCAACATCCATTGACACATGTGTCTCAACGTTAGATCCTTTTGTAAAAATGGGAAGATTTCCACAGAGACTTCAGCTGAAGCAATCAAACCCATATTTATCTCCTCCAGCACAAGAATCTGTATTCTAAAAATAGCTACAGCCAAGCATATCAACCCCAAAATGTTATAAATAATCACAAAATTCCAACAGATGACTATAATGGAGTTTCTACTTGACTGGAAACCAACAGAAATGTAAGGTGTGGCGATCAGAATGTGGGGAGAGGTCATGGTTCAGCATGCAGAAGGTCCTAGGTTCAATCTTCAGCATTCCTATTTAAAAGACTCAGGTAATGGGGAATGTGCCAGACTTCCACCCTGGAGGAAGTCTATGAAAGACCTCCAACCTGGAAAGATCCTAGAGAGCCACTGTCGATCTGAATAACAGTACTGACTTTGGTGGAGCAATGGTCTGGCTCTGGATAAAGGTAGATTCACGTGTTCATCTGTGTTTGTTCATACTATGACTTTGGACAGCCAGGTTTAAATCCCCGATTCTGCTATGTGGGTCAGTGGCTAGACAATCATTCTCAATCATTATTTAATATTGGAGAAAGCATAGTAAGCCAAATTTATCCATAAAAATGAGAGACTGCGGGAAAAGTCATAAAGGTAGGCCAGTGATCAGCGTATCTGTCCTGACAGCTTTTGTGTGTCAATATAAATTACATTTTCTGGGGCCTCTCAAATGGATTGTTAAGGAAGTTGCCACCTTGGAAGGAGACATCAGCCTCCGGCTGAAGACACCTGTCAAATATGAAACTTAATTTTGAGTCAGACAAGAATAGGTGACCTGGCAGTAATCTGTGAAAGATGACAAACATTCATTTTGAATGGGACAGCAAGGATGAGTCCCTATACAATGAAAAGAAAATACAGCATAGCAAGACCATGAAAATTGATGTTTCAAGCTGTGGCAGGGAAGTTGCTGCTGCACAGGAGAAAAAAAAGAGATGAAAATGAGGTCCCCTCTTCAATAGCTGAATCCACAACGTAGTTAAGCCAAAATGTTTGGGTGAGAGCCAATCATGTTTCTGCTGCTGGAGCCCATAGTATTAAATCCAAGTACTTCAGCTAAATTGGACTGAACTACAAAGAAAGCAATGAAGGCATTATGCAGACTGTATGGGAGAGGTCTGAATAGCAAGCTAAGTAAATATGTTCAAAGTAAAGCTTATCACGAACACAGCCATTGCTACATGCTAGATTACATCCAATCCCCATCTGTTCCAAGACAAACACAGAGTAATTCTTTGGCTTCCAATGTGTTTAGATTGAACATGAAAGAAAGAATCTTTGAGCACAATCCAGAGAAAGTCTGGATTGTCATCTAGAGCAGTGGTCCCCAACCACCGGGCCTCTGCTCCCTCTCCCCGCCCCCCCCACAGTAAGAAACTTCCCAGGCCGCAAGCTTGCGGCCCGGCAAGCTTCTTACTGTGGGAAGGGGGGGAGAGGGAAGCAGGGCCACGCATGCGCAATGTGCATGCGCATGCAGGCCGCGCATGGTGCATGCGCAGCTTGCGCGGGTGGGCAATCGCCCCCCCTGCTGTCGCCGGTCGCCAGCCTTAAAAAGGTTGGGGACCACTAATCTAGAGAGAGTCTGGATTGTCATATGAAGTGAAAAAGGCTGGGAAAGGAGAAGGATCAGTTCTACCAGATACTAATGAAATAGCACCCTAGCTCCTGGCTTCAACATGGCCTGTATGGTTTTTCTTGTTGCCAGTCTGGTGGCAGAAGCAGCAGGGCTTCCATGAGTCAGTTTTCTCAACAGTTTCCCTATCCCAGCCCCTCAGTGGCAGCGGTCACCCTCTCTCCATTGGGCTACTAGGCCTTTTTCAATTTCATATTATTATTATTATTATTATTATTATTATTATTATTATTATTATTATTATTATTATTATTATTAAATTTATATCCCGCCTCCCCCCCCGGAGGCTCGAGGCGGGTCACATAAAAAACAATCCCCTAAAAGCACAATAAAACATAATACAATTAATACAAAAGTTAAGACAAGAATGGCAGCAAAATTCAATATAACTAACCCAATTCTACACACTAAAAAGGGAAAAGGAGGGGGCAGATGACAGACGCAACCATCACATTTGTGAGGGGGGCTAGATCTTCTTGCTGCCCCACCTCAACCGAAAGCCTGGCGGAAGAGCTCCATCTTGCAGGCCCTGCGGAATGATGACAATTCCCGCACGGCCCACAGCTCTTCCGGGAGCTCATTCCACCAGGTTGGGGCCAGGACTGAAAAGGCCCTGGCCCTGGTCAAGGCCAGGTAAGCTTCCTTGGGACCGGAAATGACTAATAGGTTAGCCCCCGTGGAGCATAAGGCCCTGCGGGGGGGGGGGTAGGGCAATAGGCAGTCCCTCATATACACTGGGCCCAGACCACAGATGGCCTTGAAGGTCAAAACCAAAACCTTGAACCTGATCTGGAAGATAACCAGTAGTCAATGCAGCTGCCACAGCACTGGCTGGATATGTGCCCTCCAAGGTGTAGCCGTGAGGACCCTAGCAACCGCATTTTGGACCAGTTGCAGTTTCCAGATCAAGCCCAAAGGCAGGCCAGTGTACAGCAAGTTACAGAAATCTAATCGACCGTTGCATGGATCACTGTGGCCAATTGTTCAGAGGATAGATAGGGCGCTAGTAGCCGAGCCTGGCGGAGATGGAAAAATGCCTTGCCAGCTACCTGTTTGACCTGTGCCTCGAGTGTTAGTGAGGCATCCATGGTCACCCCCAGGTTTCTGGCCTGAGACGTGATCTTAAGTTGCGTCCCAATATCAATATACCACTGGAACAACAAGTGTTACAAATTCTATGAATTCCCAGTCTGTTGCTGCTTCTGTTGAGGAGCTGCCCCTTTCCCCTTATATCTACATAATGAAACGAACTAGAGACTTACTTTTAAAGACGAAAGCTGGAAATTCACAGAACCTGGTATACATATAATGACATTTGTTGAGTTATTAGGTTAACATAGCAGAGTTTGCCCAGTCCAAAAAGCAAGATATTTAGTGCAGTAAATAAATCTTCCAAGAAATATATTGCAAAGAGTTAAAGTTACACTTAATTCAGTTCACCTTCAGGATACAGTTGAAAAGAAAGAGAGAGGCCTAATCAAAAAAGCACTTTCCCTATCTCAAGTGCTAGGTGATCTGGCATTGAGTGTATGGAAGTGTGAGGGCATTGTTTCTACAGGAGAAACCTGTAGAGGCATGTGACTCTATGAAAAATCATAAAGAGTGGGAAGAACAAAGGACAGAAAGGGGGACTGAGCCAGAGGACAGCTCCCATGTTAAGACAAAGAGACCGTTTATGCACTGGAGGTTTCATGCCAGGCTGGGGGAGCATTTGGCTCGGTGCTCCTAATCTGCCCCCAATTTTTGCACCTGCATAGGAGCTGGGGCAGTGAAGTTCCCAGTGCGTAAATGGTCAAAGAGAGACATCCCATTCAAAGGTATAACATTTATACACACTTAAACTGGTGTGTATCCCCCAGTGTCCAGGCATGCTAAGTCACTCACTCCCACAATATTGCTATAACAATAGCAAAGTGAAGACTTTAAAAAGAAAGAATATGGTGGAAGATATAGCCTTGTGAGGACAGTTTCAGTCAAAATGGCTGCTATATGGGTGAAAAAAAAGATCCTAACTTTCTCACACACATGGCAGCCATCCTGGTTTTACTGTTATGGTTTCCCAAACGTTTTTGAGAATTTTGAGATTTGAGAGAGAAAGGAGAAAAGCTGGGGAGAAAAGCTTTGGAGGTGCATGAATGCCCTATGCCATGAAAAACCCACTTAACAACATGGAACCAGAAAATCTATTTAGAAGTCTTCTTCTTGTCTCCCCATAAGAAATGACAGGAAAAGGATACTGCCAAAAGCCTATGTTGTGTTCTGCATGTCAACTAACCTTTGTTTGCTTAACTTGAAATCATAGCAACTAGTCTCTCAATGTCATGAAAAATGTTCCATTTAAACAAAGGGGTTAAAAGATCATCTTGATTCTTAGAAGAGCTAGATTTGAGTACATTAGGCCCTTAGAGATCAGCAAAATGTTTCAGGGTATATATCTCTTCTACTGCAGACCAGCACAGCTATCCTTCTGAAACTGGTTTCCTAGAGGGCCTTTTCATGTTCTGTGTGTATAGACACTGCTTCTGCTCCATGTGTAGTATATGTGATGTAAACTCTCTAGTTTCCCATGCTGAGAGAGAGTAATAAACAAAGAAATCTCTCTTCACTCAGTGGATCATATTTCACTTTTTTCTATCTACACTTCCTTTTTGCCTTGTAATTTCATTAAGTCTTTTTCTTAACATGGATGAAAAGGGGACATGGGGAGTCTTTGTCATAGGCTCATCATGATTCTTGGCAGCCCTGCCTTCAGCTGTTTCAGTTGCCAGCCTATATACCACTCCTTTGTGTCCTCTGTCAACCTTTCTTGTCTTTTCTCTGGGTTTTTCATCTCATTCTCTCAACAGTACAAACTTGACTTTAACTCCTGAACATAGGTATTTTTAGCTTCAAATCCTTCTTCACTACAGCCTTTTCCAACTCTGGGAATCTACCTTTAGAAGGGTTCAAGTACTGAGTCAATCAGTTTAATGTGACTGCTTCTCCTTTGTGGAAAAACTGAAGCATTCAACAGGTTTCCTGATCTATGAAGCAGGGAGATGAAATGCTAGAAGATATCCTTTAATCTTGAAAAGAATAGGCTTTCAAAAAAGATGTAGCCAACTATCTCCTTTAAGAGTACATGGATACTTTCAGCAGTGCCCTTATAGCCAGCATTGTGCCCCTTCACCCAAACTAGCAAAGAGAAAAAATATTGTTTGTCCATGAAGAAAACATGAGTGGTGCAGAAAGCCTTTGAGGAGTTTTAGAAGAAGAAGAAGAAGAAGAAGAGGAAGAAGAGGAAGAAGAAGAAGAAGAGTTGGCTCTTATATGCCACTTTTCTCTACCTGAAGGAGTCTCACAGTGGCTTACAATCGCCTTCCCTTTCCTCTCCCCTGTGAGGTGGCTGAGGCTGAGAGAGCCCGGATATTACTGCTTGGTCAGAACAGCTTTATCAGTGCTATGTCGAGCCCAAGGTCACCTAGCAGGTTGTATGTTGGGAACCGCAGAATCAAACCTGACTTGCCAGATTAGAAGTCGGAGCTCCTAACCACTACACTTTTAAGTGGTCACTGAGCACCAAGTAGAGTTTAATGGTAAGCAGAGGGAAGAGATTTTTACAAATTATTTTCTGCTGAAAAGATGAAAAGCAAGTTGTTTATTGGCTGTGCCATGCAGGACTGAAGCTGGAGCCAGGACCCAAAAGTAGAGAATAGAGAAAAAGAAAGGGTGAAAAGCAGGTTGCACAAAACCTACACATTCCCAGTCATCACTTATCAGATGTTATCCTTTGTTAAACTGATGAGTGACAGCCAGGAGCTTTTCCACTAGTAGAAATGTCAGCTCCAGATCATTATTTGATGACTATCATTGCTCGCATAAAGGTCCCTGTGTAGAATAAAGCTAATGTTGCTGTCGTACAATTCAGTGCCCAGCCTGACATGGCTTTTGTCTGACTGTAGGCGACTCAACCTCCCCCAATAAAAAGGCTCAGCCAAGAATATCACATACCAAGGGATGTCATAGTTCTCATTTTCTTCTTCACACTAGTCTGAGATAAGGGAATGTTGTCTTCCTGCATATGTACAAATAGTGCTTTTTCTCTCACATACTAGTGCAATTCTTCTCTTTTATTTCTTAAGAGTCCCCTTTTTTGTTCTTTCACTTGGTTATTGAATTTGCTCATTGCTCTGTGCTAATACCTGTTCCCTTCTAAGCAGGACTCTTAGATTGTGCCTAGCTATGACTTCAAGACATTTTCATACATTATAAATCAAACAGGAAAACTCTATGGCTGGCATCTTAAGAATCATAAGATGGTTGCCTATGTACATAGGTGTTTTGAGGGCTGTCCTCATTAGGGCCAGGGGACCTTTTGGAACAGCAATTGAGATGCATGCCTTTTATGCCTTTTTGTTTAATGTATCATGCATTGAATTTGATGGTATGAGGTGAAGACAGAAACAATTGGTAAAGATTTCCAGAACTAATAACTGAGCTCTTGATTGTTTGTTTCAGAATTTTATTTAATACAGCATTTAGTCAGATAGATTAACTGATAGTTTGTGGATTTGAGGTCAGGGGTTATGAATTACTTACTTTGGTAAAAGCTGAAGTGGGAAAATGTGGTTGCTGGCCTCTAAACCAGTGAAGCTTTGTAAGTTTTGCTGCTGGCTGGGAGGGGATTCCAAAGGCATGTACTTTGATCTTTAAGTCGTATTACACAACTTTAAACAATAAAATCAGAGTCGAGTAGCACCTTTAAGACCAACAAAGATTAATTCAGGGTGTGAGCTTTCGAGTGCAATCAGTCTTCAGTGCTTGCACTCGAAAGCTCACACCCTGAATAAATCTTTGTTGGTCTTAAAGGTGCTACTCGACTCTGATTCTATTGTGCTACTTCAGACCAACACGGCTACCCATTTGGATCAGCTACTTTAAACACTGTCACTATTTGTTGGAGTGCCCATGAAACCTACTACCATTTCAGAAACTGAGCAACCATGACACTTAAAAAAAAACATTTCCATCACTTATTTGAACTCAGTACAGCACTGATAAATAGCCAATAACTAAATCATGAGAATGCTCAAAACAGAGGCTACATCATAAACACAACAGCAAAGAACAGGCAAGAGCAGCTTTCTCTATGGAATTTGCCAAAAATGCAGGTGAAATAGATTGTGCCAGGAGCCTTGTGGCCTCTTCCCTTGTGGTTAACTTTCACTGTTCAGCCATGGCATAGTACAGTAGCGTGCCTTGACAGGGCAAAAGTTGGGAAATTAAAAAGCAGGGAAATACCAAGTGATAGGTTTATTGTGCATGCTGTTTTGAAATATGAGTGCAGTTCCACCCCCTCACCATAATGGCAACAGAGGGAGTATATGGACATTCCCCCCATAGCTGCTCCACAGATTAGTTTTACACTGGGAGAAAATAAGGGGTATTTTCCCCCTCCCTCTTAAAGGGGAAAGACTATGAGTGCCATGAATAATCAGGGAGAATACCATATATGTATATGTATGCATACAGTGGAGAGAGGATTGTGCCCTGTGGGACCTCGTGATTCAGGTCTTGTTGGGCAGACTGCTCCTTTCCAATAGCAACCCACTGAGAACCATTCAAGGTGGTGCTGTTCATTCCAAAGAAGGTCAATCAGAATCAAATAGTCAACTGTATTGAAGGAAGCAGATAGATCTGAAAGGATCAACATTATTAGCACACCTTTATCTAGATATAACCAAGGGGACTAGAGCCGTCTCGGTCCAATTGAGGTCTTTGAAGCCTGACCACAAAAGCAAGTTAAATTTTGAAGGTCTGCATGTCACCTGTTAAGAATTCTTGTCATTTTCTCCTTTCACACACAACTTTAATCAAGCAATCAAGCTTTGCAAAAAGAAGGTACAGGTAACAAGTAACTTTAAAACTTTAAAGATTAGGGTATTTTTAATTACTCACCTTTCAAGTCAGTCCTATCACTCACTAATACTCCAATTCAAATAATTTGTTCCAGCCCATCTATCTGCAATGCTAACTTAAAATTGTTCAAATTTCAGCATATTTTTGCACTGTTGTACTAGTAGTTCTACTGATATGCTGTAGACCATGGGTAGTCAAACTGCGGCTGTCCAGATGTCCATGGACTACAATTCCCATGAGCCCCTGCCAGCGAATGCTGGCAGGGGCTCATGGGAATTGTAGTTCATGGACATCTGGACAGCCGCAGTTTGACTACCCCTGCTGTAGACTATACATAGTTATGCCAGAACAGTAGATCTTTAGATCAGGCTGCTATTTTGAAAAAGGAAATATTATATTGTGGTCCATATATGCAAAGCTATACAAATGAGATAGAGTCGAAAGAGAACACAATCCTGCCAAAATAGATATAGATAAGACCTTTGTAATCTACTCAGTGGCATTTTATAAACAAAGATAAAAGGTATATTTGACTTGGGAAAAAAAAACCTTTTGATTAACTATTCCATGCTAATACCAATGGTTTTCCATAAATTGCCATGAGTAAATCACTTCTACTTGCATTTCGGAGACGTCAGACTCTAAACATACAATTTTGGAAATGCAAGTCAAACAAAACAAGGATGGAATAAATGCTCTTGTGCTTTGGATGGAAAAGGACATAGTATTACTTTACTAAATAATATATAAAAATACACTGAAAGCTGAAATAATTCAATGAAGGGGGACATTATATGGTTCAGAAGATAACTTCAATTATCTTTGTGGTGAAATCATTAGGTTAACTCAAGGCAGATGTCATTGTGAGTGACACACAGAGCAAGAATATACAACCATACATCCTTGGATATCACCACCATGTGAAACTGGATTTCCTGGTGCAGACATGACAACTCAGTTGCAAAAGGATTCCTGACATGCAACAACCGAATATCCAATATCTATGGAGGCAACCATATGTCCAACCTTAGAATCATATGGCATTGTGTACCAGATGTACATAATGTAAGGTCAAAGGATGTGCCGCATGCAATCTTTAAATGGAAGAATATTCCTTAAACTTAATTTCTCAGGGTGACTGTGAGCTTGAAATAATATTGGCTTCTCATTATTTTGCCAATTTTCATGAACATTTGCAGTGCAAAATGGTAAGCTTTAATTAAGGAGTAAGAGAGTCATATTATTTTAAGCCTCATTTTCTAGAGGGGTTGGGAAATCGCATTTCAGGCCTACGTTACTTAAAACTTGTCCCTGTATTATAATTCTGTAAACTATGTAATAAAAAGACATTGATACAAATGACACTATAATATCAGAATAAGTATTTCTAGTTTTGTTTGCGGAGGATAGCTGCGGATTACTATCATTTTGCCATGGTAATAGAATCCCAAAGATAGCATAATTAAAAGGGTTTGATGTAACTGGGAGGGTTTGTCAAATAAGTTCAATAATTTAGCAAAGCTGGTTATTACAGAAAGACAGCTCCGTGTGCTTTTCAGACAAGAAACTGTTGGGGGGGGTAACCAGATTGTAGTGAAATAGCAAGAACTTTGGCTGCCCACAAGTTATTCACTTTGTCACTCTTTAGAATATGGCAGCTCTTGGATGAGTGGCTTCCTGTAATGAACATTTTTATCCTAGAAGGAGACACATATATCAGAAGGAAAATGACACTTATGAGACCATTTCTGCTACTGACAACTACTGCATGTAGCAAACTTGTAACTCTGATTGAAAGCCCACTAGTTCTGTGCAGATATGATCAGCCCAGGATCATCATTTGCATTTCTCAGCTCTTTTTTCTGAGAATGTCACTCAGTCAAGGGGCATTCTTATTAACAATGCATCAGGTACCTGTCTGGAGTCCCTGCTTTTCTATAGTTCTGTGTGTCTGTTTTCCTACAGCTTATCTTGAAAGACTTGGGTTGGAATTTCTTTCCCTATCATTTGAAAGAAGGAGACATGGTATGTATGAACTGGAAGAAGAAAAAGAACTGTTTTTTGTACCCCACTTTTACTACCCAAAGGGGTCTCAAAGAAACAATCACCTAGCCTTCCTCTCCCCACAGCAGACACCCTGTGAGGAAGGTGGGTCTGACAACCCCCTAAAAGAACTACTCTGTAAGAACAGCTCTAAGAGAACTGTGACTGGCCCAAAGTCACCCAGCTGGCTGCATGTGGAGGGGTGGGGAATCATACCTGGATCTCCAGTTAGGAAGCCACCACTCTTAACCACTACGCCAGTCTAGTATGTTTTTCTGTTTTTGTTTTTTTAATTTAAGAAAGACAGCTTAAGTAGGAGTTTCGGTTCTGCCCATGTCAATCTGGAGTTCAGCAGTTCTCATCCACTCCCAGCATCTCCCCAGGGAGAGGAAAGAGAAGGGCGATATCTTATTTCCTAATGATTTGTTTCTTCCAGCCACCTCAGCTTAGCATTTTAAGAGTCCTGCAATGAAACCAAGATTTCAGGCTGGATCCTTTCTCAGTCTTTTTGTGACACATTTAAAAGGCTATCAGTAATGGTGTTATATACAAGACAATCCCATAAAGACACACAAAGGAAATGAGCAGGAGAAACTGCTGAGTGTGATGTGATCAGGCAGCCTCTTCCCCATCATCAACACGAGGAAGGCATTCATTGTATCTGTGCTACCAGTGAGAAGACAGCAGTTTCACTAATAAAAAAGATGTCTCTGTTGCCCAGGAAACTTCCCTCCTTTGTGTGCAGTATCACAATCAACATATTGTTTAAAACACATTTGTCTTTAATACAAACCTATCATATTATCTACATGTTGCATCAAAAGCAGGGGGGATGCTGTAGCTTGGACCCCACAAATCCAATCCTCACAAAACATGGAAGGCAAGGAGAAGAAAAAACAGCTGAGATGACCCCCCCCCCACACACACACACATGTGTTTTGTGACTCTAGCACACTAGGAGGCCATTGCACTACATCACAAACTTTGTAAACCAAACCAATTAGTTCTTGATGGTCTGTGATTTGTGAACCATGAACAGAACTGAGGTGTCCCAGTTCATGCCCATCTCTGTCCATAGGAGATATCCTTAAAGTAGCACACAACAGAAAAGTGGAAATGTAAAAATGCTTCAAAGAGAAGCCAGTTAGAAACAGTAGCCAACTAAATATAATTCAGACCATTAAGAATGGGCAGAAAAATGGAAGCCCAACAGGGCGTGGTTAAAAGTCTTTGGCATGTTGGGGACCTTGCCATGTTGATGAACTTAATCCTACAGAGAAAGATGAAACAAGAATTATGATATACCCTACTGTAGAAAGATAGGCAGGATAGAATAAGTGTAAAATCAGAGTTGAGGAAGGTACAATGCCAGGCATGATAAACAGATGTAACTAACATCCATGAAAGGTAAACTGAGCTATTAGCACCTATATTGAATGAGGATACCAAGTCCATATTCAGGCCTGGGGCAGAGAGTGTTAAATCTCTTGTTGACTCCTTATTAGGTAGCTACTACATATTAAGTAGCTAATAAGGAACTCATAACCCAGTTTCTAATTTTAGTAGATTCCTGCTAAAATGTTATAGAACACTGTTACATGATTTATCAAGAGAGTAACTCCCAATTTAACAAAAACTGAGTGTTTTACTGGGTCGGGCCATGCTTTCCACTTGCTCTCCAAAATGGTATTTTCCTCCAGTGAGACCAGAACTTCCCTGGAGTCCTAACATGGAAGAGGACGCCTAATCCCTCCACCTCAGAAGGGAAATTCCTCCATAAAGCAATTACACACATGTATACACACACCCATACACGCACACAAGTCACTCTGAGAATCTAGTAAGACCACAGGACCAGAAAACAACAAAATTAGAAAAATTATAAGGAACATGAAGCTCCAGGCTCACAATTCATTACAGAGGGCCAAATGATGACTTGTGAAGGAGAATTTGGAAAACAGTCAAAAGAATGGCCTGGTGCAACAATCCCCTGCTTCTCTGCTTTCAGTCTTCCTTCGCTAGTAACTTCCTAATAAAAGTCATATAATAAAGGACATAACAAACCTTGCAGATTTGTTATCTCTTTTCCTGTCTTACTTGCAGGAGCTGTATGAAGTCTTAAGTATAAAGAAGCGATCTTAAGAAGCAGAAATCCAAAATCTTCTATGAAAAACAAAACTAAAGCAGACTACAGTACTTAGCTGTCCGAGACAAAGTCTCCAGTATTATAGAGGAAGAAAGACTCCTAGGATTTCTGGCAGAAATATTGGGGGAGGGCGGGTATGGGGTCACTGCCAAAGAGGGTAACATCACTTCTGAGGGAAACCCAGAAGTGACATCACAGTTCTTTAGGAATTTCCCGAAACTCTGAGGAGCAATAAATAATGCAAGCTAACATCATATCTGAAATTTTTCTGGAAGCAATATCATGCTGCTATTGATGACTATTTTTTACATTTTTTATACTTTTCTAAACATTTGTACATTATTTTCCTCATGACGCAGGATCAGCATACTGAGAGCTCTGTCAGCTCCAGTATGAAAGGAATGATGGGCTTACCGATACCTGGAGCAATATGTAATGGATTTATCAGCTAGGCAAATAGCCCACTGGCTGCCTGGGGAACCTGACAACCCCAGATAAGGATTATAGAGATGTGGGCAATTCCTAGATGATTATGCATCACCTCTGGGTTCAGATGCAGTTTGCACACATAAACGTACAAGCACATACAGTCTCCTACAGGGACTATCATCATTGGCAGGTAAGTTAATGGATTAACAGAGAGATGCCCACTGAGGGTGGGCAGATGGCAGCCTTATAAGACTAACAGTATGTAAATTTTGTTAAGCAATAAGTTCAGGTGGGTTGAGGGACATTTTTTTTTGCTTTCTTCAGTTGGTAACCCTTAGCTTCTAAGAGTACTTATTTCCTGTACCTCCTGACTTTTATTATGTGAAGCTGCACTTGTTCCCCAGGAAGAAGACCAGGCTAGATCTAGTCATTAGCCAGATCACATTTCCCCTCTATTCCCCTTCCTTAGACTGTAAGCCTGAGGACAGGGCTTCATCTTTATTAATGTGAGCTGCTTTGGGAGATGATTGTCAGCAAAGTTGACTATAACTACAGTAAACACACAGCAGGCCACACAGAGATGGCCCGCGCATGGAAAAACTGGCACCAAACTCCTTCCCAGTCCTTCAAGAGGGACATCCTTTGCCATTGACTCTGTCAAATCAAAGCATAACAAAGGGGCCCAGAGAGGAGATGGAGCTGGCTCTACAAACTGGACTCCCCTCGGAGTGCCTGCCTCGTGCATTGAAAGCCAGGCCACTAGACAGATTGAAAGTCATTATCAAAAAGACAATTTAATCAGCAAAGTCCATGGAAGTATTGCTCATCTGCTTTACACTTCCCTATTTTTAACAACTATTTCTAAAGCTTCTGCACTCTGATCAGCACTTCTTGTAATATGGCCAGCCAGCTGGCATCTTCTGAATTACAATGAGCGGCTTCTAACGGAGCCTAGATGTTGTGGGTGCAGGCATGCAATGGTCTAGCATCAGACACAGATATTTTAAAAGAAAAGGAATAAAAGGAAATGCAAAGAAACTAGATGGAATGTTATTCAGCCGCTCCTGCCCATTTCTGCCGTTGGCATTCGTTGGTAGTTTTGGCTGGCTGCCATGGGAATTGTGTACACTCATCCCGAGAACAAAACTCAACTGTGTGTCCTGTGCCTGACATATAATGAGCATACAGCAGGGAATTTTCAGAGTAGTGGCTAATGCTCGGGAAGGGAAAAAACAGCCTTGTAAAAGAATATTTTGCAAGTAAAAGACTCTGTTGAGCACAAGATTCTGAAAAGTTTGCAGAGTACAGGAATGGGTTCCTTGCTTGCATGCACACACACAACGCACACACGAACTCACTTCGACTTCAGCAGAGAATCTCGACAAGAACTGTAACACCTGATACATTTTTTTGAATTGTGGAAGCATCATGCACCACAATGGTAAGGCCAACTAGCATGGAATTGACTCAGAACAAAGCTACACAATTTAGAAACAAATGGAGAAGCAAAACCCCAGTAGCAGATAGGCTAAGCAGATTGCTGTTTAGACCTCAGATTCTGACAGGCATCTAAACACAAATAATTACTAAATTATCTTTCCATTTTTATATTGTCTGTGGTCCCCAACCTTTTTATCACCGGGGACCACTCAACGCCGGGGACCACTCACTGGGGACCACTCAACGCCTTTTACTGAGGCCCGGTGGGGGGGGGGGTAGTTTACTTCTCTACTCTCAACCACTGCCCTAACGCTCTCTGATCGCTATGGTAATGTTTAAACATCCCTTCAAAATAAGATACAGACATGCCACAACAATGAACATAAGGAACATTTTATTTTCATGGAAATTTTAACTCATGACAATGACAAATCAAATTTTAACTCATGACAATGACAAATCAATGGGAACTCTGAGCTTGTTTCTCTGCAACGAGATAGTCCCATCTGGGAGTGATGGGAGACAATGACACCCAAAGTGTGTTGTAAAGGGCCAGGGGGGGGGGATGAAGTAAAGGGCCGGGGGGGAGAAGGTGTCCTTCGGGGCCCACCTCCAATTAGTCAAAGGACCACATGTGGTCCATGGCCCACAGGTTGGGGATCGCTAATTTAGAGTCTTAGTATTTTATAGACTGTAAGTTGTGATTAGGGATGCCAGCCTCCAGGTGGGATCATCATGTAGTCATCTCCAGACTACATAGATCAATTCACCTGGGGGAAAACTGATGCTTTGGTGGGTGGGCACTAGGGCCACTGAGGCCCTTATGCTCCCCAGGCTCTATCCTCAAAATTCTAAGAGTTTTCCAAACAGGATGTGGCATCCCTACCCTGCATCATCCCCCTCCAGTGGCCAAAGGAGACCTGGCAACCCTGGCTGTGTGTGTTAGTGTCATACTGATAGTTTGGAGGTGCAGATTTGTATGCTTTAGATAAAAGCTCCTGCTTAGGATGCAGATGTACCGCACAGTAGTACGTCTGTGGCTACCAGTGTTCTTCTAATCTGGAACGTCTACTTACTTACAGCAGCAGGTTACAATTACAATAGAAGAGGAAGATGAGAGGAATAAGAACAAAACCAGGACTTCCCATGGAATAATTCTGCCGTTCATTTGAAGGGCTTCTGTAATAGCACAGGTCATTTAAGAATCTATTAGGCTTAACACAGAATACTTCCCTGTTGGCAGCTTAACTGCAGGATGAAAGAGAGTGCATGCATATTCCTTCAGCAGTGATTGGGAACAGTTGTCCCCTTACCCTCCTCCTGCTACAAAACTCTCTCAACAGAAATGTTGCAGGAATTATTGGGATCTCGTTCTTAGCACATGAAATATGGAGGATAAGGTGCTTAAAAGTTTAATACCAATAGGTAAATTGTTTGCCTTACTGAGGTGCCTTTAGTACACTGTCAGAAAATGCATATACTCATGATGCAGAATGTTCACCAGTAAATGCCCTCAGAATATGGCAAACATTTCAGTGAGGTCCACTCATTTCCTTTGTATGTCCTTGTGGGATTATCTTGTATATAACACCATTACTGATACCCTTTTAAATGTGTCACAAAAAGACTGAGAAAGGCAGCCATGAAGTAGCTAGAAAAGATTCTTAAATAAGTATAGTGATGTGTTGTTGGTGACCAAGCTTAAGTTAATTCATGCCATAGAATTCCCCATCACTATGTATGGACGGGAAAGTTAGACAATGAAGAAAGCTTTACAAAACCAAAAAGGGAAACCAAAAGCCAACCTAAATAGAAAAGTTAGGAACCCAAAGATTAAGCTGCAAAAAAATATTTTTTAAAAAATTGCAACTATTTTTTACATGAAGTGCAGTAGTTCAAAAATTGTAAAACATCAATAAATCATCATAATTTAGAAACATCACAATTCTAACTATACATGGAATAGACCAATAAGGACCAAATGCCTTTTGACCCTGAGGGGTCTTTCTTAGTGGTCAAATTCTTATGAGAAATGCACTCATGCATGAAATCAAAGGGCTTTCTGGGTGACAAAGAAAAATCTGTTTGGTGCTGTTCCAACTAGTAGTAGTAGTATTCTTTATTATGGTCATAGACCAACAAAATCAAAACAATTTCACAGTTACATAAATAATATGGCGAAAACATAGTTTTACTCCTAAAATAGCATTATGTTAAACACTTAGACTATGAGTCTGCTAAAATATAAATTAGAATTAAATGGAAATATAGGAAATTGTTCCAACTAATCTTCCTAACATAAAAATACCTGATTTGGAGCCCACTATTCAAAATATATTTCAAAGGCCACCACTTCTGCTTTTGCCCAGCTCTCAATCACCAGTGCATTCCCACTGGAGGTGGGGGACAGGTGGGAAGCTGACAGGAAGAAAATTGTTCCATATGAAATCTGGTGTTGGAGGAGAATTTTATGGGTCTTTTGGACCACCAAAAGGACAAATTAGTGTTCTAAATCAGAAAAAGTTGGGAATCCCCCTGTAAGCTAAAATGACTAAACTCAGGTTTTCACTCTCTGGAAAAGGCAAACATGCTAGGAAAAGTTGAAGGGAACAGAAAAAGAGGAAGATCTAGCATGGGATGGATTGACTTAATCAAGGGAGCCCCTCCCTCAGTTTGCAAGGCCCAAGTAAGGCTGTTAATGATAGGACACTGGGGAGGTCATAATACATAGGGTGGCCATAAGTTGGGAACAAATTGACAATACTTAATATGCACACACATATGCTTCTCTCCCAGGCATCATGATCTTTCTCAGCAGGCATTTCAATTATTTGTTATTTGATAAATTTTCAGGCAGTTAACTCTCATCCCAAAAGGTTTCAAAGCAGCTTCTAATTTTTTCATTGAAAAATACAACAAAAACAAAAGTGAAAACAGAACATTAAAAGTAAACACAATCCCATTGAAATAAACACAATCCTAACAATAAAATGGCCACCTAAAATATCCCTGAGTTCCGTTGTTACAGTTGTGCATCTCATCCCGATTCCATGTTTCTGCTGCTTCAATGTAAGAAATCATCTTCCTGGTACTATTTTTAAACAACTGCAAAATGTCTTAGATCTCTGTACTGTTTTTCTTTCTTAATCACAAAGCAATCATTTTATATCAGCATAGAAATTAACAGCAATGACTGTAACAGATTAACAAGGCCACACATCTGGAATTTGTGACCATAGTTGTGGTATTCATTTTGCTCCTGAACATTGCAGCATTTATGTGCAGCTTTCACAGGAAGTATCTTTTAAGGACATATCTGGAAGTTGACTGTTTACAGGAAGAAGAAGAAGAAGAAAACCTCCACAGTTCCAGTTGTTGCAACAATGCTGCATCGGCTCTGAAGGTCTTCAATACATAAATGCACAGTGGATTCAGCAAATGTTTTTGGTGAAAAACTCTTTACTCAGGAAGAGTGTGGATGAGAATGCATAGCAACATGGACAGTATAGAGCTGTATCTTAAAAGGGAATACTTAACCCATCAGGGTCAGACTGAGAAAGATGAAAGTTTGTGTGCAAATGTGGGATTCCCTAACTTATATCAAAAATTTAAATTAATTACTTGGGTGAAGATGCAGAGTATCTGGAAAAGATATTAAATTGGGAGGGAATGCAAATATTACAGAGGTCTAAAAGGTCCATTATATAGGCTAGGGGGTGAGAAAGATGTGGGAGAAAGAACTGATTTAAACTGATTAAACCAACTCTTGAAAAGTATTTATGTAGGAATCTGTGACAATGGTGAGAGAAGAATAGAATGATTTTCTTGCAAACACCATTTTAAAATGGGTTCACAAAGATCGGGCATGTAAAGTTGCAAAACCAATGTTAAGATCAAATGCAAAAGTGTAGAAATGATGACTCTGTGAATATTCCAACACTTTGAAGGAAGTAGGGTACTAGGTTTCTCATATGACTTCTGTATCATACCAGAGAGAAAGTTATGCAACTGCCTTTCCCAAATAATTTAAAAAATAACCTGGGATAATTCTAACTTCTGCATCTTTGTTCTAGATATTTAAATGCAAGGGAAGTAAGGCTTGTCTATGAAACAAGGTTATGGAGACAGTGTTGAATGCCAACATGCCAAACACAAGAATTGAACAAAAGTGGGTTCTTCAGTCCAGCCATTGGAGGGGAGACTGATCTACACACTGATAGTCAATATCAACTTGAGCTATTGGAGCTTATATCTATACTAAACCATAAAGGGACAAATTAGGCATTATAATAAATGGCTTTTCTATATTAAATTAAGTCCTAAGTTAATCTTCATGCAAACTTCATTTACCTTTAAATGTGATATTTTAAGTGGGGCACTAAGAATTAATTTTTTTTTAAAGCATTTACCATGGTCCATTGATTCAATGTTGTGAATATTTTATCTACAATTCTTTTTGACCCAGGCTGGATTTAATTGGAATTCATTGAGATGCTTAGAATATCAAGTAGTCCAGAGAAATAAAAATATGACATTTTTTAAATAATTACTAGTGCTAAGACAAGAAATTAAAAAAGCAAGGTGGTGAAGAAAGATGTTATACAAATAAATGTATAAATTGTGAAATGTATCCTTTCCTAGTGATCACATACATGTCTTACTGTCAAAAGCCATGATTTAAAAAAAATTAATTCCTTAAAAAACCCAGCAAATCTCTTCATAACTCAAGAATATCTTGGTATTATAAAACTAGATGCTCTTTCTTCCTTTTCTCTCTCTCTTTTCCACCACCAATTTCCATGCTTTCTCCATGCAGGCCATTCATGAATACATGTGTATTTTGTGCTCAGAAATCAGCTTTGAAGCCCTTCGCTGCTTCACAAAAGGCTGAATAGATGGGATGTCAGTTTGAGCCAGCTTATATCCAGAATTAAATTTTGTTGGTCTTAATGATGCCACTGGACTCAAAACTTGGTTCTTCCCCCTTTGTAAATGTCTTCCTGATTAAACAATACTAATTAAATGCAATACTAGTCAGAAGATACTATTGAAGTTGGCCTTCTCAACTCTGTCATCGTAGCTGATTTGCAACTTGAGAGATGGCCTCTGAGGGTAAGTCTTTTACTTCTTGCTCAGAGACAGACATCAAGTTATCCAATTAATGTTATGTTGTGACATGGGAGCCTCTCCTCTAGGCCAACAAGTGCCCTTACAGAAATTACCACAAAGCTACGTGTGGGCATGATTCAAACTAGCAATCTAAATGACACTGAATCAATAGCTAATTAGCAATTTCACAATATATTACACTCCTACTAACTAGCTTTGCTTTTGAAAGGAGGCAAGTTTCCACGAAACAAGAAGGAGCATCTATCTTTAGAAGACATTTGCATTTTGTTTTTAATTATTATCCACTATATGGTTAGAGGTGTAACTATCCACTGATATGACAAAATGCCTTTTGACAGTGATTAATAGAACCAAAATACATACATTTCAATAAGTCTGAACTAGAGGGAGGTTTCATTTCTTAATTCTTCATGCTATTCGTTATATTATGCACTATAGATCCATGTGTGAAATTTCTCAGGGTGAAATTTTTACCCTTCTCTTCCTCTACAGTGTCAAACTTGAACTGTAATCCAAAAGAGACAAACTTCTCAGTGTGTCAAATAAAAATGTGACACTACAATAACTTCCTTACAAACTGCTGGGGACCAATCCCTATGAGGAAAGTCTGAGGAACATGAGAATGTTCAGCCTGGAGAAGAGGAGGGTGAGAGGCGACATGATTGCTTTAAGTATTTGAAAGTTTGTCACTTGGAAGAGGTCAGAGAACAGTACCTGTTGTTAGCAGAGGATAGGATCCACAGTAATAGGTTTAAACTATGCATAGAATAATAACGTATAGATATCGGGGGAAGATTTTTTTGAGTCAGAGTTGTGGAGCAGTGGAATAGGCTGCCTAAAGAGGTAGTGAGCTCCCCCTTACTGGTGGTCTTTAAGCAGCAGCTCGACAGCTACTTTTCATGGATGTTTTAGGTTGATCCTGCATTGAGCAGGGGGTTGGACTAGATCAGGGGTAGTCAAACTGCGGCCCTCCAGATGTCCATGGACTACAATTCCCTGGGAATTGTAGTCCATGGGCATCTGGAGGGCTGCAGTTTGACTACCCCTGGACTAGATGGCCTGTACAGTCCTTTTGAGCTCTATGCTTCTGTGATTCTAAATATAAGTTTTTATTTCATACACTTATGCAACTGATTCCAAAATATCTATATACGGAGGGGCATGATGTGTCATTCACATCATATCCGGCAGATGTGCCCTCACCTTTCAATCAGATGTGGCTCGTTGTCTGAAAAGAGACTACCATATCCATTATTATTCTCATTTCAGCATGAAAAAATAAATCTGCAAATCTGCTTTGTCTCTCTCCAAAGGCTTGTTTCTTTACCTGTGCATAGCAGGATCGGTATCTATCTGTCCACAGCAGCAGAGCAAAGGAGCCGCTCTTGATTTTCATGTATGAATCAGCATAGCAAGAACAGTCCCGAGGATGTAATATCTTCGCACACATCAAGAGATAGCAGGATTGAGAACATTTCTTTAACTACTTTAGGTCCTGCATATTGTTCTTGTTTCAGGCTACATCAGGCTACAACAGAATGGTGATAAGTTCCGTGGCTGGCATCCTGAATATTGATGACGGAAGAAAGAACAGCAGACTTTATGCTTACTTAAATCTTCCAAATCATCACCGAAAAAACGTTACATGCAACATTTTGTTCCAGTGCGCGTCAATGAGATAACGTTTATGATTTCCCAATGTGGAAATTCTATATTTTTATAAACCTGTTGGAAGGCGTCAGTGTGGAAAACACTGACATTGTTAATGGGTGTGGCAGAAAGTACTGCCCAGGCTTAAAGCTCCTAACTAAACTCAAAGGTTCTTCATAATCCAGCGACGCAGAAGACAACTGGCAGGACAATAACACTGCGATTAAGGCACTGCATTTCAACCTTTGTGATATTAATTGGGAACATTTGAAGATGTGTAGCATAATGAAAGTAGAAATGACAGTTGCAATTAATGATTGTGTTGCAGAGGCATTCTTGGGAGCAATTAATGCTGAGATCTTGTTCCAGCTAATGACCAAGACAGTGCAAGGAAATTTCGAAAGAGCTGAGATGCAGGGGTCATGAAACCCCATGGTGATGAATCTGATACAGCATAGCAACCATAAGCCATAGAATGCCAGAACTCAAAAAGCATGACTTTAAATCAGGCAGGCAACCTATGAATGGAACATTAACAAACTGATGAAAGGAAGCAGATACCAAGGGATTTTTCTTTTCATTTGGGGAAGACGGCTATCAAGACAAAATTAGGGCAGCTTCCCCCCTCCCTTTTTAACCTCAACACATATATGGTCTTCTTCTTCAGAGCTTTTAACAGACTGATAGAAGAAAACAGTCTCTGTTGTTTAAATGGGTGTCCTGCTTATTGCATCTAGGTATTTTGATAGTAGGTGGAATTGTTGAAATATTTTACAGTTACTGGCCTCCGCAGTTGTTATCAAAGGCCAGAGTAAAACTTGTTTTTAAAAGATTACAGCCACTGTGACAAAAATAAAGCCGCAAAAGAAATGAGGATGATGAGTGGTATTTTTTCTCTCTTTTTCATTCTAAGGACAACACGAGCATAGAATGGTAGGTGGAGGCTGAATTAGGGGTTGGGGATATGCAAGAATGTTGGAAGAAGGCAGTCTGGGAGGTCTCAAGCTTCCACATGGTCTGGTTGGAGCTTTAGAAGGTGAGTCATTGACCCCTTCCGTGGCTCAAGTGGCTATGGTGAACGCCTCACAAGGAACCCTCTTTTCTGGCATTCCCCACTAGACCATGTCAGTTAGTGCCCATCTTTTTCTGCTTCCAGCACATGCGTGGTTGCTGCCAATGGGGGGGGGGAGAACCAATTGCATTTTCAATGGACCACTACTTTATTTGTGTTTTTTAAAATCTTTTATTCAAAGCACTATGAAGAGCTGCAAAGTAACAAGCTGTGCATCCTATGAAGCACTTAAACCAGCCTATTGGCACTTAAAGTCAAGTCCATTTCTTTGGCTTAAGTATACTTAATAAAAGGTTTGTCAATGACCCCCTGCAGGTACAAGCTGGGTTCACTTCGGAGGGGTTTGATAACCAGCTTGCCTGCTGCCAAACACAATTGAAGGGTTCTGGCGACATCATCTAAAAGGATTTGGACTGACGCCTTATATATATATTTTTTTCTCGGTACAATGTGTTTCTATTAGCGCAACTCATTGCCAGATGCATCTCTAGCAAAGCTTTTAACAGAACGTGCACAGAATGCAGAAATGTGTCCTATTATTTATTAGCCTTATACATTCGTTTAGACCTGTCAGAGAAGAAGGAGTTGTACAGAACATATTGCTCGTGGGCGTAAGACACATCTAAGGTTCCTAAAAAGTTAAAGGAGAATGCAAGAGCCCAGCCTGATGTGAGAGATTTCTGTGAGAAAATATGTGTCCCCTTTTTATATGGAACAAATCACCAAAACAGGAGATGGGTGCTCTCGAAAACAATAGGCCCACACCACCCTGTGCTGTCCCTGCTGGACCAGGACGTTGTGTTTATTGAGCTTCCAAATTTCCCAAGAGTCATGACACTGCTTCTTGAGAATGATGCAAGAGCAGGGATTTATGTTGCTTGAGTTGCTAAAATCTTTCCATACCATGAGAAGGGTGGCCTAGGATAGTTTTAAATAATTCCTGGTGGTCCTTGACCCCAAGGAAGCTCACTTGACCACAACCAGGGCCAGAGCTTACTCCATCCTGGCCCCACCTGGTAGAACAATCTCCCAGAGGAGATCAGGGCCCTGATTGAACTCAAACAGTTCTGCGGAGCCTGCAAAAGGAAGCTCCTCTACCATGCCTTTGGTTGAGGTTGATCTGAACCACCACTTCTCATTGGCCCCCAAGCCTCCCTCCGATGACAATCATTACAGATCTGCCCAAACCACTGGTAGTTTACTGTTTTACAATGTTGTTTATTGTCATCACTATATTGTTGTTATTGTTACCACCGCATTATTATAAACTGAGTTACCTGTATCATTCCTGTTTCATGTAAACCGCCCTGAGCCTTCGAGGAGGATGGTATATAAATAAAATAAATAAAAATAAATGCCCATTAAACACTCTGCAAATATCTTCCTAAGAGGAAATATCAGTTCATTTTGTCATCATGTACACTGGAGACCAAATATGAAATGTACATATACTGAGACTTGGTTATAAAGCGTCAATCTCCATGCCGTATATTAGGGAATAAAATCCCCTCCTCATTTCATAGGCAATTTTTTAAAATCACACCATATCCACTAGGCATGTCTCAGCAGCTATGCATCAAATAGTATAAAACATGCCAAGTGTGTGTGAATCAAAATATACAAAGAAAGCAAAAGCTCACTGATAATGCTTCAGCTGTTGCCTTGATATGGCAGAAGTCCTCTGCTCTTCAAAACACATTGTGCAAGCTGTTCTGGTTCGAAAGGCAGTGCCATGCACCTGTAATACTAGGCAATGGCAGTAGAATCTCTGTACGTGGTTAATATTTTTGCTGCTGGCAAGACTGAGGCAAGATATCCCTCTCTTTGAAATCAACAGGCAGCTCCTCTATGGATTGCACTGCTGCAGCGGAATGATACCAAGGAAAGCTATGCAGGTGGTGTTTTGTTAGCACATAAATGAGAGATTACAGATGCATATTTACTAACTGTGTTCAAAATTGTGTACTAAATTATGCCAAAAAGATTTTTACAGGCCCCAGCAGCTTGCTAAGCTGTGATATTGCAAACAATGCAGACAGTATTCAGAAAGCAAAATGAGAATAGCTCATGTATACTAAGACTCCAGAAGGGCATGGTTAGCATGGAAAAATTAGTTAATGGCCTCAAATTCCTTAAGAGGCTTTAAAGATTGTGATAATGACAGCACATACATAATCCTTTATTTTGATTTGCGAAAAGACAGTGATGGACTGTTCCTTCTGACAGGATCTCATATAAAATGCAAGCTTTTGGAACACAGCTCCGGAACATGGAAAATTGATAAAGAGCTGGGTCATATGATAAAGCAGATGTTATTTATCTGTGGAAAGTCTTAAATGAAAACTTTGCCATGGATGCACATCAGAGGAACTGCAAGCATAAAATATCAAGCACTATTCAACAGGTTTCAGACCTCATTAATACATGGAACAAGTGGCACTAATAGATGGGAAGCATGGCACCAATCCAATGAAGCTCCAGTTGAGGAAAGCACAGGGGGAGGGATGTGTTAAGGATTATTTGTGCCAGTGGTTAAAACAGGAGGAAGAACAAAGAGGCTAACATTCACGGTTTGGATAGAAATGCTCTTCCACTTTTACTAGGAGAACAGATAAACTGCAAAGACCTTGACAGATTATAATGTGGATAGATATTCAATCATTTCATATTTTAAAAGTTTATTTATTGTATCTTTTATAATGTTTTTATAGGGTGTATTTTATATGCTGTTAGGTGACCTGAGTCCTCTTTGGGGGAGAAGTATTATGACATAAATTTGATCAATTGTAATAATAGTTTCAGTGTGGTGGTATCCAGACTAGCTTTTGGAAGCATAATTAAACAAGGCAGAGGACATCTATATGGAAATGGCCTCATGAGCATTTCTTTCTGCTTGTGTGAGCTTAAGGAGGTTATGTGGCCTTCCAGGGTCTCCTGTCCTGTTTCTTTCAGTATTCTGCCACCATTTCTTTAGTTTGACAGAATTCTCAGCTCACAGACCTGAGTGTAGGTTCCATCTGCTGTCCTTAGCAGTTGTGTCTTTCTCTACTTTTATCCATGGTTATTGAGCAAAGCAACATGCCTTGTTGAATGCTCTATGGGAGTAGGGTTAATAATGCCGTGTTCCCTTGTAGCTTGCATGGATCAAGCAAGGTGCTTTAATATGGGTTACAGAAATCTGATTAACCACATTCAAAATAAAAGGAAATATATTAGGAAAATGAAAGGCATGTACATCCTTTGCAAACTCAACAAACTGAGCAAGGCTCAAAGAGAAAGTGACATAAACACATTTCTCGGCCCTTGAATCTTATACATCCCTAACAATGGCAACATCAGGATATGCCATTTAATTATGGAGTTGTAAACTTCGCAATTCATTTATACCCCACCCTTCTTGATAGAATGACTGTGTCATCTGCATACAATAGTTCCCCTGAGATGTGCAGGGAGATCACTAAGACAAAGGTTAAATAAATGGGGAGTAAGAATGCATCAATTTTTCACTCCAATATTAATGGAGATTTTAGCAGTTAGCCCTTCTTTTGTGTATTTTACTTGAAAGGAATTATTACAATGCAGTTGTTTTCATAGGTACAATAAGAGATCATCGATATTTAAGTCTGCAAGTTTTTGCCACAGTTTTTCTCTTGAGATCAAACCAAAACTGTCTTAAGATCCATAAATGCTACAAATAGTTTCCCTCTCTTTGGGTTTGAATATTTCTCAATTAGAGTGGATAATACAACACAATGATCAAGTGTAGCACAACCTTTCCTAATATATTGTTATCATGAATCTAGTTACAAAGTTTAATAGCTAAATATTTTGCATAAAGTTTACCTATTATTGATAGTAAAATAGTGGGATGATAGTTCCCTGGAAGATTGATGTTACCTTATTTAAGGTACTATGAGTACTATTTAGGACACAACTGGCTATTTGATTATTTCAATGCTTCATTTAAGTATTTCCCACTTTTTAGTATAAAAGTCAGATTTTTTTAGAAATCTGAAAATTGAAATATCTGTGTGCTGAAGAGAAACCCTTGGTGAAGAAGACTCTGAGTGAGAAGAGCCTTCAATGATTGTAGACACTGCAAAAGTTTTGTTGATTATTTTAAGGACAAACCTCTTTCTAATGTAGACTAGTTGTGTTATAAGCCACTTTCATTGTTTTTCATATGCCTCTGGTTGGAAATTTTACCTTTTGTTGTCTATGCACATCGAATTTTATGTCCATAAAGGTTTTCTGAATCTAAATCTGAGCCTACCCCACTTTTCTCCACAATGGGAACACAAAGCAACTTACATCATTCCCCGGGTCCTCCATTTTAGCCTAAGAACAACATTTTGGCTGAGAGTGTGTGACTGTTCGAAGGTCACACAGTAAGTTTCCATGGCAAATGTGAGGATTCAAATCTTTGTCTTCCATATTTTATTTATTAGTTGTTGTTTTTTCTTATGGATCTCAAGGCAGCTTACGGTACTAGAAACATGAAGCAATTCTATGTATGCAAACCCTACTGTGTTCAGTGGGGTCTACTGAACACACATTAATACCTAAAGCTACCTTATACTGAATCAGACCCTTGGTTCATCAAGGTCAGTACTGTTTACCCAGACATGCAGTCGCTCTCTAGTCAAAAGCCACTTGGCTTTGGATATTTTTTTCCTGCTTAAATTATCCATTTCTTCCCAGTCCTTTTCTAAAACAAAAAATTCTTCAAATGCATGTGTTAGAAGTGTTTTGATATTCTTTTTTCTCCAGAAGGCAAATAATTATGAATACAATCACTATGATGCTTTAGACTTAATGGACAGAACATAATTTCATATGGGAAAACATTGACCAAAATGGATGTTTAGATAAATGGGAACACAGTTTTCATAGAGTTAAAACGGCTGTAAATTGACATAGGTGATGCACCTTCAGTTCAGACAATAACTGAGGTATGGATAATGAGATTCTACAAAATAATCAGTGATCTGCAATGCTGTAAAATGTATTAATTGAATTACTTATTTAGAGGCCATTACACGCATCAGGAAACACATCAGGCCTTGACATGGCACATTTGTCTTATAATAGTTTACAGTGAAAATAAGTGTGTTAATATTGTTACTTCCATGGGCAATGAGAAGATCCAGAGATAGGAGTTTTCTGCATTAGTTCCCTTTGGAAGACAGGGCATTTCTGTAATATTTGCTTGTTTTACAAATATATGAGTAGGACACAAATGGGGTCAAAGCTGTATTCCTGCAGTACAGAAAATTCAATATGTATCCAATCCTTCCTAAAAACCTGCACTCCAGATATTTCACAGCAGTTAGTCTGCTTCTGTGTTTCAGATTCAAACTGTTTTTTATACACACACAAACACACAAAAAACAAACAAATCGAGAGGGAAGGCGGAGCCATGGCACTTGGATAGTGTTTTATAAACACAAAGCTACTAGAATGCTTTCCCCCAACAATTAGAATCAACTGAATCACCCAAAAAGGAATGGGAAGTTAGCAGCAGTATTAATATTTAACCAATCAATTAATCCAACATTTGAGCATTACACAACAGTAATATTAAACCCAAAGTAGTTGTGATTGACACATCAGGAAAAAAAACTTTTCAATTCTGCCATGTTTGGCTTTGCCTCTACCTTAAGAAGCCTCAAAGCAGCTGACAGTTGCATTCCCTTCCTCTCCTCAGAACAAACACCTTGTGAGGTAGGTGGGGCTGAGAGAGCTCTGAAAGAACTGTGACTGCCCCAAGGTCACCCAGCTGCTGCACGTGGGGTGGGAAATCAAACCCAGCTCGCCAGATTACAGCCTGTTGCAGTTAACAACTACACTACACTAGACAAAAAAACCCCAAACCTTTTACTATAATTATAAAACATGTGCTTGAAAATTAGTGAGATGAATAACTGAAAATTATTTAACAAAAGTTTAAGCACAAGCTCTGAAAAGTAAAGTAGTAGAAAGTGATTCACCTTCACCAGTGGAATCTAAAGAATCCATTATTTTCCTGAAGCAATATTAAGGTAGAGGCACAAGAATGTATTGAAACATAATTGTCTCTCTTGAATGATAAACTCAGGAGCCATGCAGGAATAACAAGGTCAAATGATTCAGGGTGTACCGCTCATTCATAATGATCTAGCCAACACTGAGCAGCCACAGAGTGTAATGACTTGAAACAGCATAAACAGAGTAGTACGTTGGCAAACTCATAATCAGCTGGAATAAAAGGAAGACATTGACAGGAGCACCTTACTGCCAGAATTGCCTGACCAAAGACGTTTTCCCCTATCTACATCCTGCTTTCAGGGAACACTGTCTAGTAACCAGTTGAGGTTGGGTTAGTCCCAGATTTTAATAGCATTGCTTCCCTATAAATATAGCATAACAGCTTCAACAGTACAATTCTATGTTTAGACTGAAGTATCTCTGCACAGGACTATACTGTAAATTATACTGCAGCTGTGTTCCTAACCACACTTCCTTGGAAGTAAGCTATGTTTAATATATAGGACTCAATATAAAATCCCTCAGATATGTTAGTCATCATGTGATAACTACATTGCCAAGTGATGACTTCCATGTGTCAAACAACCATCACAAATGTGAAAAAATAAATAGAATTTTCTGATTGAAAGAGCCAGTGGAGTGGTTAGACTGTCACTCTAGCCTCTGGGAGACTGGTGTTCAAATTTCACTCAGCCATGAAGTTCACTGGGTGACATTGGGCAATTTACTTACTTTCAGCCTAGCCTACCTTGTATAGTGCTAATTTTCTACCCCTAATCCAGTCTTTCTCAACTTCTTTATGATTGAAGACCCCCTGAAACATTCTACAGGCTTTGAGAAACCCTAGACGCTGCATGATGGTGCAGAATATGGTTGGGAAGCACAGCTGTGTAAATGCCCACCAGAGCCCCTCCCCTTCCCATCCCCTCCAGGCCCATCACAGGACATTTTGGGAGAGGTGGGTGGGACAAAATGACCATATATGCTCATATCGGCCCAATAAAGTCCCATTCATTCAGGAAACCCTTCTAGGGCTGACAAGAAACCCCAGGGTTTCATGAAACCCTGTTTGAGAAAGCTTGCCCTAATCACTTCTGTCCTGCTTTAATCAATCTGTTTCCGTTTCAGTTTATTTTGATATAAAATCAGCTGAAAATGATTATTTATTTATTTATATATTTTTACCCTGCCATTCCCCAGAGGGCTCAAGGCGGGTCCCAACAGGTTTAAAATACAATAATTAAATGTATATTAGTTTTCAAATCTAATGTTAGTCTTAAAGTACAATCAGTTGCATTATAAAAGATCTATGGTCACCTCTTTTTGCATAAGCAAATAAGATTTACTGGGGGCCATGTGGAGCATTTGAAGTGGTTCCTACTGGTGGGCTTTTGAACAAGGTGGCCAGCATCTTCTTACCAATGCAGTCCAACACTAACATCGGCAAATAAATTTGAAAATGTCATTATATCCCAGCCTTGTTCCTTAGCCATCTGTTTATATATGCTCCATGCCATCATTCAAAATTTTGCGACAATGTGAGTTATTCTGAAGGAAGAGCAGAGAGAAGCAGAGAAGTGTTGAACTGCTCTGATCTTCCAGGGGAGTTTACTAATGCTAGTGTGATATATTGTGAGAGAATATCACTATACTATGACAAATGTAATAGTACAGTCTCAGACTTTTCCATTTGGCAGGAATGTGGAATACTGAGGTCTCTGCCTTCCAGAAAGGCTGAAGGCAGGACATAGTAAATATTCTTGGGTATTTAGGGATGTCTGTTATTAAGTAATCTACCAGCAAGAAAGGGTTCTTTGGCCACTGCAGCAAGGCCCAATCAGACTAAAGGTCAGGTCCCAAATTTGTCGTTTAAGTGTTTCATGTTGGTAGCTGCTGTTCAGGATCTCTGACAAGGAAATGCCTTTCCAGCTACTTGAAGGCCTTTTAACTATCATATACAAGGGCTTAGACCTGTGACTCTCTGCATGCAACACATGTGCTTTAGCACAAAGCCATAGATCCTCTGCAGATTAGGTAACATTCTCTTCAGGTATTTTGGACTTTGATTCATTTTTTACTAGAAACTGTCACTTCTCCACAGAAGGCAAACCTGCCTCAATTACAAGGTGCTAAAAGTAAATGTATTGGTGAATTGCAAACTGATTATTTTGTCCCTCTTGGACATTGTGACCACCACTGAATTACAAAGCAAGGCAGTATGTATATGGGCCAGCCACATTGTCACCATATTGTCTTGCCAGGGTTGCTCTCATCTCATCCAGTTGAAGTCTATAGCATATCACTCAGCTGAAAGAACCAGTACATTTATTTAACAACTTTCTAGATAACCTTTATCTGCACAGATTGCGGACTCCAGGCAGTTTATATCAGAAATCAAGTGTTAAAATGAGCATACATCGTGTGACGTTACCTTATAGTGAGCTGGTCCATTGATCTATCAAGATCAGTATTGTCAACCATGATAGGCAGCAGCTCTCTAGAGTCTCAGGTCAAGGTCTTTAACCTCACCTATTACCTGTTCCTTTTAATCTGAAATGCCAAGGACTGAAACTGCTCCACCATCAAGCCATAAACCCAAAGACGACTCAATAACATGTGTTATTGAGCCAACCATCTCAACCAGCATAAGGACTAAATTAAAGGCACTTCTCAATAAAACAATTTCACTTAGCTTATAAAAGGTAGGTAGGGTGGGTAGTACTGACTTTATAAATAAGAAAAGGAAAAATCGAAGTGCAAGATTCAACACATGTCTAGGAATTAAACAAGACTCTGAGAGACCTCCTCAGCTTGGCTTGATAGATTACTTTGTGACTACCAAACACTTCCCATAAGTAGATAAAATCATTATTTGCATATTCAGTAGATCATAGTGTAATTAATCTCACCGTATACAAAGCATAAAATATCAATTACAGTCCTGCAGTTAGTTTTGTTAAAGAAAACAATATCTTAACAATAAACACAAGTGACCTATGACTAAATCCATTTGACAGATGTGATATACATTTCTGGAATTTTCCCCTCCATAATTCTATGATATACAAAGAATTTGCAATGTCAGCAGAAATTCAGCTAATCCTATAGCAGAGAGAGAGGGTGTAATTTCAAAAGGTAATTGATGTCTTTTTAACCTACAAATGTCAGACTGGATTGAGAATAATAGTGCCTGACAAGTTGAAAGTTAAAAGTGAAATTGCAAAATTCTTCCAGTTTCAACGCTGAATTTTTAAACAAAGTTACCATTGTATTCATACCAAAGCATTGTACACAAATACTTGGTTTTAAGGACTGTTTCAGAAAAGCACAGGTGCTGCTGATAAAGAAGGGTATCAGGATTCCTGTTTGTGATAGATTTCTGTGAAAAAATTGTTTAAGTTTCTGTTTTATACGATGGAGACATAGGAATGCTTTTTCAGCATCCGCATAATCAGCATCATCATTATTATTAATTATATTTTTATTTCTAGGCTGCACCTTTCTAGCAACAGTCTTGGGGCAGCTAATAATTAAACATTCAGACAAAAGATAAAACCATATACATTTTAAACAATCAATAAAAAAGGAAAAAATGTCCTTCATGAGAATCTGGGGACATATGGATCAGAATTCAAACCCAGGCCTAGATGATAGAAGAGGGGGTGGCAAGAGGAGCCCATCTGGATGTCAATAAGTGTTAGCTTTGGCCTCAACCTGGTAGAATAGTGCCATTTTACAGGCCCTTTGGAACTTTGAGGCCATTTCTGCACAAGGAAAATGTTCCTGGACAGCCTTGGCATGTTGGTTGTATATATAGCCCCTCTACATGATGTTGCCAGCATCCCAAGGCTGTCCAGTAGCCAGGTCATGATTTGGCTATTTTTAAATCATGATTTTGGAAATCCAGGATACTGGATTTACCACCCTAGATCATGTGAACCACCAGTGAGCAACCAGCTTTTAACTGCATTCCCTCAAGACATGGGAGGAGTGTATTTTAACTGAATTCCCTCAACACATGGGAGGTGTCTTCTGTTCCATTTCTTCCCAGCCTCCAGCTTCAGAGGATTAAACTTCAGGCAGTTTCACTGAAGCCACTCCACGGCTCCCAGACATCTGTCCAAGGAACCAGAGGAGTATTTGGCCAGTTGCTCATTAACTGATAGAGCTTTTTTTCATCCATATATTGATGACACCCAAATCCAAAACCCTGGACAAGATGGGCAAGAGAATGCATAAAGTTGTCTAATAGTATCAAGGAGAGAATCACATCCTGTGGTACCCCACATTGGATCTGGCAGTAGTGCAATTTTTCTTCCCCGATAGCCTTCTGGCAGGCCAGTGGTTTCCCCCCCCTCCCCTTGAAGAATGGATTCTCCTTGAAAACTGCTGGTTCAGATTATTTGCTCAGTTTAAAGTGTGTGTGTGTGTGTGTGTGCATGTGTTTACTATTAAGTCTTCTTTTAGGTGAGGGGTTGTGGGTCCATGGTATAGCATCTGGATTCCATGTGGATCTCAGCACAGTGGTGCTACATCTCCATTACTGTCACTATGGCTGAGGTCCGAAAAGGTACTGGGAGCCATGCCAGATAGCATGCACCCTGATTATTGCCTAGTTCTCATTGCATAGTATAGCAGGCCTCCGGTTCACAAATTACTCTACTCAGATTTCTTAAACTATTTTGATGAGCTCAAAGTGTTTTGGCATGCAGCAGTCTTAATATGAAATTAGGAGGAAGGCACATGACAGTCCCAGCCATAGATACCTGATTCCCAGAACAATGAGAATTAATTGACTATCCAAAATTAAAGGAGCCCAATTAACCTATCAGATCATTTCTGTATTTTGAATATAATGCCATTTCCAGTATGACAGTACATAACGAATATACATGTTGAGATGCGTGTGTGCAAAAATCTCTAAGCATTTATTTACATCCTATTCTGTAACAATCCACGTATAATGCATATTTTTGTTCATTCATGCCTTAAACCAGTTACTCTGGATGCATGGGTTTTCAGAATGCTATTTTAGTAGTCTATTGTACAAGCAGCATAAATCTTTTGTTGTTATTATTGTTATTTCCTCACATTGCCTGTCTACAAAATAGAAATAATTAATTGCAGTATTGTGCTATATAGTCCTAGAAATAATTTGATATGAGGACATTCTGTGCTAGCTAATGTGGTATTTCTACGGGATTTTGGTGGTTGTACCAACTGCCTATAAGCAACTACTGAAGCGGATGTATAAAAATTATTTCCTGTGACAGGTAGATATGATTCCCATTGTGATGTATTCACATGCAGACAACATTCCTAGGACAGGCAGAGAGGGAAGCAACTAAGATGTGCATGGGGAGGGTCTCACTCAACCCTGATATTAACTTGCCACTATCCAAATACAGGAAAAAGCAAAGGAAGTAACCCAATGCCCCTCCTCCCACTGTAAGGCATAATTAGGAAAAGGTCTGGAATGAACACTAGCAAAGATGTTCTGCAGATACAGGTTCAATTCGCCTCCTACAACTGTGTTGTCTGGTGCACACCAGGAATGTGCGCACACAAAGGGGGGGGAAGGTCCTTTTTGAATTTTGCCTGAATCGAATCGGTTATATCTGAATTCCAGATCTGGTATAGGGATTCTGATTATTTGGATTCAGCTGAATCACTTTGGCTCTGTGATAGCCTACATCACCATTAAATGGAAAATGTTGCTTGTTTGTCTATTCAGTGATCTGTATGGGGGGGGAGGTTGGAGGCAGAGGCACCAAATTTGCAGCAAATTTGAGGAGAATCTCTGCTCAACCCCCCCCCCCCCCATTTCAAAAAGACCTTTTGGGGTGCCCTTATCTGACCTCCATTGTTTTCTACAATTGAGGGGGGGGGGATGACAAGACCAGAGAATTACAATGGATGTTGGATGTGACACCCTCTATTTCTTTGTCTTCTTTGAGGATTCTTATGGTGACAGCATTGTCACTGGTGTCATGTGCCAGCACTGGAGGGGATGTGTGTATGTGTGGCTAGGATGGGATAGATGAATGCTGAATACGCTCTGCTCCTCCCCCATTAGGATCCTGATGTAGCCTATTTATGTACTGGTGCATTTTCAAAACCTGTAATAGGGCTGAGTTGCCTTCCAATGCAGGTTTGCCCTTAGTCAGTGTATTTTATGTTGTATACATAACAATATATATTTCCTGCTAAGTTATTTAGAAGAAGAGTTGGTTTTTATACCCTGCTTTTTACTGCCCGGATGAGTTTCCAAGAGGCTTACAATTACCATGCCTTCCTCTCCCCACAACAGACATCCTATGAGGGAGGTGAGGCTGAGAGGGCTCTGACCGGACTGCCCAGTCAGAACAGCACTATCAGAGCTGTGATGAGCCCAAGGCTACCCAGTTAGCTGCATGTGGAGGAGCAGGAAATCAAACCTAGCTTGCCAGATTAGAAGCCACTGCTCTTGACCACTACACCACACTGGTGTTATTAATTACTATTAATAAAGCCCATTGTGTGCTGTAACACAACAGGTTGGTTTGGTGTGAGTTTTGTGCCTCACTTGGAAGCTGGCAACCCTAAGAGAAGGTCAATATGTGCACAACAGTCCTTAGTCAAGTCAGGTTCAAGCATGCCTAGGAAGAGCTGAATTCCAGAGCATAAACCTACACTTGTCAGGCAACCTTACCTCCTCTTGACCTGAAATAGGCCAGTGGTGCTATATGGCTGGACAGGAGGCATAATACCCTTTTGAAGCCCCACTTTCAAACCTCAAGGAATATTTCCAACCCAGGTGGGGCCTGGAGATATCCTGGGATTACAGTTTAACTCCAGACTATAAAGTTCAGCTCTCCAGGCAGAATTGGCTGCTTTGGGGGATAGACAGAGCTGTTGTGCAAAAGAAGCATTTGAAGCCTCTTGTAGAGATGAAACATTTGGGGCCTACTGCACAGGGTTGTTGTGTAGATGAAACAGGAGGCAAAAGAACGCCTGCAACAGTTTCACCTGTACAACAACTTTGCACAGTGGGCCTCAAATGTTTTGCGACTGGTGGAGAAGAGACACGCATGGTTTGGCTGTGTCTTTCCTCCAGCAGCGATGGTGGCCAGAGCAGTATTTTAAGTGCGAAGGGGCTTTTCTGTGGCCTCCCTGTCAGCCAACGGTTCGGCAGAAGGGGAAAGCTTTTCCCCCTCAAAAGGAACGCACACACATGCCCACAGGTTCCCCTGAATTGCTCTCACCTCAGTCAGGGGCTGTTAGAGGCTCCCTTCACAGCAGACCTGAAGGAAGGGGGGAGGTGCAGAATCCTGAACAAGAGCAGCAGTGGGCCCTGAGGGGGGGGGGATCCCACCAATAGGAGACTTCGTAACCTTTAGCATTTTTTTTCAGGGTTTGCGGTCACAATTTTATGTATATAGATTATTTCTTAAATGTTTATATTTGTACATTTTGTAAGTCACCTTGAGCACAGAAAAGCTGTGGTAAATATTGCTTAATAAACATATTACTTAATTGCGTAACCATACGGAACAAGATATCGATTCTTATTGGCATCATACCAAAGAAAAGAGACAATAGCAGTGAAGGCCAAGTGATTGAGCTGACAAATGCCCCCATCCACTGGATTTCTAGATCTTCATGTATAGGTTTGTTAGGTATTCAATTCAGATTAATGAGTACAAAGGTAAGAGATGAGGAACATGAAACAATGGCCACCTTTTTCTTCCCCACAATAGATGAATAATGAGAATTCTGCTGTTATAGGTTCACTCCCACATCCAATCTATTTCTCCCAGTTTTATATTAGCAGGTCAGGTAAACATATCATCCAGTGCATGTCTACGATGAAATAACTATAATATGGAAGTGGCAATATGAAGATTTACATACCACTTTGAGTGTTCAAAGGGCTTTACATACCTTATCACCTTGTTATAATTCTACCACCTCTATAAGGTAGACCCATATTAATGATCATTATAATACAGATTGTGAGGTGTATGTGTGCATGGGCGGAGAAATCAACTTGCCTATGACTATCCATTGTGTTAGTAGGTGAAAGGTAGATTTGAGCAAGGGACCTTTTTGGTCTCAACACATTCTCATGGTCACTGTTTCCCTTGTTGACCATTTTTTCTTCTTGTAAAACTAAGGGCCATTCTGCACAACCACCAATGTAGCTAAATCTGAGCGCTATCATATAGCACTGCAATTAATAGTGGCAGGTCTCGGTAATGCACACAGCCGTTTTTATCAGAGAAAAGGCTCTCCCACTAGCGCTGTTTTTGTAATGTACAATTTTCCGGTCTCGCCAGAATCACAACAAAGGAGGCAATATTTTTCTGTGCTTCCTCCCACCCCTGGCTGTCAATCAAACAGAACAGCCAATGAACTGTTGTGTTTGTGCTTCCCTTTAAAAACTGTTTTTTTTTAAACCACAAAACACCTGTAGCAACGCATATTTGTTCATTCGATGTATCAGAAAGACCTTTTTCGCTGGCATAGGAGCTGGCACTTAATCATTTACATGCTCTTAAAGTAACCCCCCACCACCACCGTTGCAATTTCTGGCTGAAATTACGGACAGTGTCAAACAGGGGGTTGTATTGGGCTCGGAAACTTTGTTATACTGTTAAGCACTCCTGAATTGCTTGTGAAGAGATTTCAGCCCAAGAAGCATTGCTTATTCGTTGCTTTTGCTGGTTTAAGGAGGGGGAAATGGCGATCGCGATGCCAGAAGCTTGGTTGCAAGTGCTTAGGGAGGGACATTCTTGCTACCGCTATATTGAGAAAGCACATGTATTGTTCGGATGTGTTACAGGTTGTTCTCAAGAGTCAAGCAGATTTTTTGAGGGAGAATCCACTTTTGGATTCATGCCAACACTTTTGTTGGCTATATGCCAACACTTTTGTGGATTCCCCGAAAAGTGCTACACCAAAACAATTTTTGCAGGAGTGTTGCAGGATTGCTGTGGATTGTATACGACGTCATGCATAATGTTAAAAAAATAGCGTTACACAATGGTAAGACTTCAGCAACATTAACACTGTACGGAATGGACCTAACTTGAACTTTCTTTTATGAACCTTAAATTTGAGTAGAATATCTTTACCATACAAACATTGGATTTTCATACTAGATTTCTACATTTTTATGTTAGAATACAGGCATTTGCTTTGTTCTTCTATTTTTAATACCTGATTTCATAATAATTTAAAAGACATTCTTAAAGTCCCAGGATGGTGGTAATAATCACAACTGAGCTAGCATGTAACTAACAGCATGTTTCCCCGAGAACTGTGGTTTGTGCTAAGTAAATACCTCTTCCTACTGCTCAGTATAATGTTTTGGAGGTATTTAATTTCAGATGGTTTGTATGCTTGGAACTGGGTCTCCCAAAAATTTCTGCTCTGATTTGGAAAGTCATAATTGATTTTACATATAAGCTACTTAATACTGAGAATCTTCCACCTATTTGATTGGCAGCTCAAGTGTGTTTCTGGTCTCAGTGGAATAAAACTGCAGATTTCAAAACTGCACAACTGGCTCCTTTGAGGTCTTTGACCTCTTTGGTAGAGAAGGAGAAAGTGTTAATTATTAAGAAGCTTTTTTTAAAAGATTGGAACCTATTATTTCAAGATGTCAGCTGGAAATGTTCCCCACTCTGTCTGGGAATCAAAAAGCTGAATTTGAATTCCCATAGGATCTGTGCATGGTGATGATACCTAAATTAAGAGAACCATACACTGTAATACACTATTTACAGCAGAGAATCCTCCCCCTCTCCCTGCATGCTTAATTTTCAACCAAAACAACTCCCCCCACTTCCCGGTGGATTTCATCAAGAAGAAGAAGAGTTGATTCTTATATGCCAGTTTTCTCTACCAGAAGGAGTATCAAATTGGCTTACAGTCGCCTTCCCTTTCCTCTCTCCACAACAGACACTCATGGGGTAGGTGAGGCTGAGAAAGATATTACTGCTCTGTGAGAACAACTATCAGGGCTGTGACTTGCCCAAGGTCATCCAGCTGGCTGCACATGGAGGAGCATGCAATCAAACCTGGTTTGCCAGATTAGAAAACGCTGTTCTTAACCACTGCACCATGCTGGCTCTCTAAGCATGGTAAATAAAGTAAACCTCCAGTTCAGAGGCAGCAAACATCTGAAATTCAGTGCTAAGAGGCAATGTCAGGGGAGAGCTTTGCTCTATATCAGGGGTAGTCAACCTGTGGTCCTCCAGATGTCCATGGACTACAATTCCCATGAGCCCCTACCAGTGTTTGCTGGCAGGGGCTCATGGGAATTGTAGTCCATGAACATCTGGAGGACCACAGGTTGACTACCCCTGCCTATATGATGTAAGTTGGTCCCTCGAGGAAACTGACTAACCACTGTAGGTAACAGACTGCTTGACTGCTTGACTCTATATGATGCTTGTTGGTTCTTTGAGGAAATTGATGAATGACTGTAGGAAATAGACTGCTTGACTAGGTGAACCAGCGGCCTGATCCAGGTCGAGGAGAAGAGAGCCAGCAAGTGCTGGAAAGGACAGTCCAAGTATGGGTTCAACGCAGTGAGTTGCAGCAGTAGCTTTCCTTCGACATTGTGACTTCCCCTGATCTCATATATATATATTTAAACGGGGTGGTTGACATGAGTTTAGAGGGGAATAAGGTGGAAAGTGAACACAGCATAATACACATTGGAAGTGTCAAAATGGCAGCATAAGAAGGCACAGAGCAAATGAAAGCGGCTGCAGTCGCCATTCAACAGGGTGAGGCTTTTACAACTGCTTTGCCATGCATTCACAGAAAAAAAAAAGCTAAAGAAAAAGGGCACAGCATGAAGCATGATGAGATGCTGCCTCCTTTTTGAGTCTAATGCAGAATACATGCTGTGGAGGGGGGCAGCCCTAACACAGAAGGAATAACGCACACTCATAGGATTCCATGGGCATTCCAAACAGTGCGGAAATGGTCCTCATTACTTCTGCTTAGTACACTGTGAGACTTTATGGTCAGCAAATTGATTTCACTGGCATAAGGCAATCCTTTCAAGGAAACCTATAGGAGAAATTCATGATAGGTCTTTTACTAGTGTGGGCAAAATGGGAACTCAGAAGAAAGATTTCATTTAAAAATAAAAAACAGCACCCGGAGCACTACACAAATGGCTGCATTGTGCCTCACCATTCCAAATCTGGCACTACTAGTCTTGCAGATGAGATTAACGGAGCTGCCCTTGAATCCCACTAAAAGTGTGAACCTCCAGTGCCATAATATTTGTTCTTTTACAAAAGTAAGGATTTAAAAAGTGGAACTTGATGCAACAATAATCCATCACAGAAATGGCTCTCCCTGTTTGTGTGTGAGTGTGTGTGAATGAGAAAAATAAGAATGGACTTTTTTGACCTTTTTAATTAGGCCCATGTAAGGAATCTGGTTCAATGATGGTCCACAATAAATAACACCATGATTAGAGATTTGTTTTCTCAGCCTGAAGATATCTGAGACGGTCATCAAGGATGGCTGCATGAGTATGTGCTCTGGGGCGTTTTGTTAAGTACCTTTTTGTTGTTCTTTTAGGAACGTGGCTGTCACAGTAGTTTACTGCAAGAGGTGGAATGCGTGCACATAATTTCCCCAAAACCACAGTGCTAGCATGTGTTCTGTTTTGTTCTCTGCCAGATTTGTTCTTGCCTGAAGGTGCTTTCCTCTGCTCCATCATTTTCTTTTAAAATGAAAGGAAGGAAGAACAAGCAGTATTCAGCTACAGGTAAATTACCACTTTATTGGTTGCTGTTTGGTTTTGCCTTCTCAGTTGGCCTCATCTCAGAAGTAAAACACTATGGAGCACATTGATTTATTACTTTTACAGCATAGACACTGGCCAAAGCTCTGTCCTCAGCTATTAAAACATTCCCTCTACATGAACTCCTTGCAAACAATTTAAATAGTCCAGGTTTAAAAGAGTTTGAGTCAAAAAGCTAAGGCAGGATTAGGTTTTCGTTCACACTGTGTTTCATGGGTTCTTTCAAATACCTCCTAAATATTTGTTGGTTAGGAGAGGTGTTCTTCTTTAGGTAATAAAGAATACATCAAAAACACCTTAATTTGGAATATGATAGAAATTTGTTTTAGAACTGCTTTGAGTATATTCAGTACTAACCAATTAGTTCATCTAGCTAGTTGCATTAGACACTGTGACCAATGGTGGAGCCATTAAACAGACTGTCTGGAATGAAGCTGTAATGGGTGCCATTTTAGGAAGCTTCAGTTGCTACCAATTGTTGTGTCGGTGGATCTGCCGAGGACTGAGCTTAAGGTCCGAGGGAGGATCCAAGCAGACACTGTACTGACCAATCAGTTTAAACCAATCAATGCTAATCTGGAAAATTGTATGCACAGGCAGGGAGACTTATTGTCTGCTTCGTGTACATAAATTGGCATTTATCACTAATAAAGAACTGTTCATTTACCCAGTAGCCAGGCATTCTTCCTACAAACCCACATATTTTACACTAATACTGTTTTAAAGTAGTTTTAAATGCAATAAGGTTCCCAACACTGCCTCAGCAAATGCCAGGAGTTCTTGGAGGCAGAGTTTGAGGGAAATGTGATGACACTTTTGGGTGATACTATAGGCTGTCTCTCCAAGTCTGTATTGTCTTTACCTTAGAGGCTAAGAGAGGCAGCCTAGAGCATCACCTAGAATGTCCCCTAGTCTCTATTGGCTTTACCAGTGGGACTAGGGTAAATTATATAGCACCATTCAGAAGAGTTAATTGCAATACTCTACAGGCATATTGCCCTTCACCCAAATCTCCAGGGATAAACCAGACACACTTAAAGGAAGAGAGAACAGTTGCAGCACTATAAGAAGTATGGTCCAACACTCCATGCTAGCCCGTGTTCCAATGATACAGTTTTACCAAGTTTCTATGAATACAGCTGTATAGCACTGGATTGTTGGATGAGGCATGGCATTACAGAGACATACAGAAGCATCTTGCTTGCAAACAGGAGTTTGAAAGAAAGAAATTCCCTCCCACACAGATCTTTTTGTGGTCACTGCTCACTTCCAATTATGTTGTACCACTGCCTAATGTCTGTTGTCAGCCAGAAACAAAGAGCACTGGTAGAAAAACAAGTTCTAAGCAGTGAAATTGTTTCTTTCTGGTACTACAATGGCCTACAGAAAAAGAAAACATTCCTGCGGAAGTTACATAATTATGTGTTAGATAACCCTGTCAGAATCCCAGAGGAGGCCCAGCAAGGCTGTGTTATTCCCATTAAAGATCAGTGCCCTCCTGTCAGTTACCTGCCAACTTGAGGTCACACTGCTTCTGGGAACATACCTTTCCTGAACAAAAAGCAAGCCAATATTTGTACTGAAGCTCTTTTCCAAATAACAGCCTACACACAGTAGAAGTAGAAAAGGTAAAATCCCTTTTGCAAAATGCAACTCAATATCCCGATGGACAATCAGGTCAGAGAATCTGCTATTTGTTATCCACGGAGGCATCTTCAACTTCTGTTCGGCAAAAAGTAAGCTATTATCACCTGTGATTCTGAACGCCATGGCAAAGAGAAGGGTCAGGAACTCCGCTTAAGACAGATTTTCAGGGTTCTACTCTTCAGAGGCCTGGGAAGATGAGGCACAAGCAACTTATGAAATTCTAAATTACATTGTTTTTTCTTGACACCTTCTAAATAAAAAATTCTTGATTAAAAAAAACAATCCTGAGGGCTTATACTTGAGATGAATTCAAATCCAGACTTAATGTAGCTGCCATCTTTTTCCCTATCCAAAGATGGACAGTCCAGCCATTCCGTGTACCAGCAGGGCAAAACGAGAAGCTTATTGAAACCATTGAGTGTTAAGGAGTAGTAGAGCACATATTTTTAATTATTAAATGCAAAGCTGGAAAATAAGTTTTTATTTATTTGCTTTAAAACATTTATACTCTTTTCCTCCACAAAATGCTTACTCAGAACAACTCTCTAATTGCTAGCGGTTATTATAGTCCTAATTCTAGTCTAAACATCATACTTACCACTTTCCTGGTTGGTGACATGATGTGGCAGGAGTTCTTGCGATGTGTGATGTTCACTGCAGAGGACAATATGTCTTGTGTGGTTCATAGGATTTTTTTTTTTAAGCAAAAGCTCTTCCACTATGATGTGTTCTCCCTCTCCCCATTTTGGAGCTCTGGAAGTTTTATACCCTATGAGTCTTTGCAAACTTTCTAATGGAAATTGTAGAAGATATATGCAAAGCCAGTGTTATGAGGATGGATGGTAAACATTCAGAACGCTAGACTGTCTCCATTCTTTCTGATGGTTTGGAATCAGTCTAGGGTGCCAGTTGCCCTCTTGCAGGCCTCCTGATGGTTGGGCCTTCCCGCATTTTCTTGCTTCTCTGAATGGCATGATGAAGGCCTTGGATGGGAAATATTGTTTAACAGTACATGAAACCCCAGATGTGACAGCAGTGTGCTGTGTGACACTGTGGCTGTCCCTGAACACTCCATGGTTATTATAGTCGTAAATCTAGTCTAAATTTACCCCTTTCCTGGTGAGCTCATGCCATGTGTGTTGATCACTGCAGAGATGGAGAGCCAGAGTGTTGGCCAGCATTCTGAATCCACATCTGGAATTTTGGGTAGATGTGATGGCATGCACTACTCACCATCACTCCACCCTGAAAGCCCTTGGGGATACCACCTGGTGTCCTGGCATCCCTACATCACATATGTGATGTGACTGAAAGCCTCATTCCTTATGAAGTTAGTCCAGATGTTCAAAACATCTTGGCTAAAAAGATCATGTCAAAACCTCACATAATTCTTAAGGTATTAAGCACATGACTCAATTTGCCAGAATCATGCAGTAAGCTTTGTAAGTGAATAAATGTGTATCATGAAAGCAGAAAATGCATGTCATAAGTTGAATATTTAGATGAGCCCTTACTGTAACTGGTAAAACTGGATGCTTTCTGTTTCACACAAGAACCAGGATTATGCACTGCTTGTCTTCTCTATAGACCAGTGCAGAGAGCAGAGACTCCTGGATTCACAGAATCATACAATTGGAAGGGACCTCCAGGGTCATCTAATCCAACCCTCTGCAGAATGCAGGAAATTCACAACTACCTTGGAGGGCCCATGTCCAGCCTTTGCTGAGGCAGCTGAATTGGCTACCAGTTATGGCCTGGATCAGGATCAAGATTTTGGTTTTGACCTTTAAGGCCATCTCGGGTTTGAGCCCTGCCTATCTGAGGGACTGCTTTTCTACTTATGTCCCCCACAGCAGGGGTAGTCAACCTGTGGTCCCCCAGAGGTCCATGGACTATAATTCCCATGAGCCCCTGCTAGCATTTGCTGGCAGGGGCTCATGGGAATTGTAGTCCACAAACTTCTGGAGGACCACAGGTTGATTACCACTGCCTCACAGGGCACTTCACTCTTTGGGTGCTAATCTCTTGGAAGTCTCTGGCCCTAGGGAGGTACACTTGGCCTTGACCCAGGCCAGGTCCTTTTTGGTCCTGGCCATGATCTGGTGGGACGAGCTCCCAGGAGAGCTGAGGGTCCTGATGGAGATATCACAGTTCAGCAGGGCCTGTAAAACAGAGCTCTTCCACCCGGTCTTTGGTTGAGGCCATTAATAAGATCTATGATGCCCTTCCTCAGGCTAAGCATTTACATCTAGCAATCCCCCCAAAATGGATGTCTTCTGGGTGGGGAGAGAGCTATGGAATTATGTAGCCATCTGGGGTGTTTATTTTATGGGGAGGTTTATGGGGTAAAGGTTTTATGGTGATTATATGACATAACACACATCGAGTCCACAGAGAGTAGTGGGCTAGAAATAAAATAAATAAATAAATAAATAAATAAATAAATAAATAAATAAATAAATAAATAAATGAACGAATGAACGAATGAACGAATGAACAAACGAACGAATGAATGAAATAAATGCCTTTTAGAAAAGAGCTGTATCCACACACAAAACAAAGCAGGAGGATCAAACCCCTTTTTCAGCTCCTCAAACAGCCATGTTCTGAATTCACCCCCCCCCCCCCACAAACACACACAGGTATCATTTGTTCTGAATGTGGGCAGGACTCTGTTGCACATGACTCAAAGCTGTAATTCTGGGGCATTCCCAGGTCCCACCTGGAGGCTGGCATCCCTAAACCTCAGTGGGGTGCAATGCCATAGAGACTCCCCTCCAAAGCAGTCATTTTTGTTTGGGGAGCATGAGCTGTAATTCTGGGAAATAGCCAAGCACCACTTGGAGGTTGCTAAGTAAGGAATTTTGTCTCTACTGGCTGAATATCCCAAGTTTAATCCTTTGCAGCTCCAGGGGAAAACCTCTGCCTAACAGGCAGAAGAGTCATTCCAATCAGAGTAGATTTATTTATTTTTTATATTGTTTTATGCCACCACTCTTGGCACAGCCAGCTCATGGCAGCTCGCAACAGAGCTTAGTCACAAAGTTTAAAATATGCTGAACAAAATTACAAATATACAGCATAAACTACCCCATAATCACCTGATCCCCTAAAAACCCTCCCCCAAGATTACCAAGGTAGAAGAACTAAAGTTCTGGCTCATTATAGGACAGTATGAGCTTTCCGCAGCTCTCTGTGAGTCAGGATATCAGTAAATACACAATTATTGCAATGACTTGACCTCTGCTTGGGATGAATCATAGAGAGGGAGAGATGAAGTCATATTCATAATCTGAAGTCATATTCAGATGATGCCAGCATTTATGTGAGGGAGATGGCAGCACAGGTTTCTCTGCTTTGTTTCTTCTCCAGGGAATCTCTCAGGTCATCCAAGATTGTATGATCTATGTTTAGGATAGACAGACAAATGTAGGAATTTGGCACAAACATCTCTAGGAGTCATCTTCTGCCTCAGAAACAGAAAAACTGTTTACGTAGAGGCAGCTTGGTGTTGTGGTTAGGAGTGCTGACTTCTAATCTGGTGAGCTGGTTTTGATTTCCTGCTCCCCCACGTGCAGCCAGCTGAGTGACCTTGGTCTTGCTAAGGTCAGCATGATAAAGCTGTCCTGACCGAGCAGTAATATCAGGGCTCTCTCAGCCTCACCTACCCCACAGGGGAGGTTGCGGGGAGAGGAAAGGGAAGGCGAATGTAAGCCGCTTTGAGACTCCTTTGGGTAGAGAAAAGCAGCATATAAAAATCAACTCTTCTTCTTCTTTTCCCTCTCCCTCTCCCTCTCCCTCTCCCTCTCCTTCTTCTTCTTCTTCTTCTCCTTCTTCTTGAGGAGGTCCACCAGGGAAGTGGGGGGGGGGAGTATTTTTGGTTGATAATTAATCATGCTGGGAGAAGGAGGAGGATTCTGTGTGAAGGCTGCCATTTACTACTGGTTGCTGGGTGAGCCTGGAGGAGGTGGAGAAAGAGGATAGCAAGAGCCAGCCTCTCTCTTTCTCTGCTGCCTCTCAGTGCTAGAGCAGCTTGCTTCTACTGGGAGAGAGGAAGATGTGAGGTTCAGGAGATGAGGGTCTCTGTCAACGCCTGTGTTAGGAAGGAGGGTCATGCCTAGCAAGGTAGACTTTGCCCCTTTTCCTCACAGGGAAGTCAGCCCTTCATGGGCACGGAGCACTGCAGGAGGGAGAATGATGGGAGATTGGCCCTGAGTGCAATTACTGGGCAGATCCCTTGAACTCCCTTTTTCCTATTGGTGGAATACCCCTATTCAGAGTCAATTGCCTCCTGTTTTAGGAAGTGAGTGACTTGGCACCACAGTACACATTTTATTAGATGGAAAGGAGGTTGTCAGTGTATTTTTTTCTTGGAAGAAGAAGAAGAGTTGGTTCTTATATGCCGCTTTCCCCTACCCAAAGAAGGCTCAAAGTGGCTTACAGTTGCCTTCCCATTCCTCTCCCCACAACGGACACCTTGTGGAGTGGGTGAGGCTGAGAGAACTCTGATATCACTGCTCGGTCAGAACAGTTTTTATCAGTGCCGTGGAGAGCCCAAGGTCACCCAGCTGGTTGCATGTGGGGGGGGGGGTGCAGAATCGAACCCGGCATGCCAGATTAGAAGTCCGCACTCCTAACCACTACACCAAACTGGCTCTCTTCTACTGGGAGAGAGGAAGATGTGAGGTTCAGGAGATGAGGGTCTCTGTCAATGCCTGTGTTAGGAAGGAGGGTCATGCGCTCCTTGGGAGGAAAGGCATAAAACGAAGATCCTGCAGTACATTATTGTTGGGTATTCTCAAGTTCTATGATCATTTCAAGATTTGCCTTCAATATTATTATATCTGGGGAGGCCAAAATAAGGGGGCCAAAATAAGGAGGCCAAAATTCACACCTTTCATGTGAAACACAAAAGCAAACACACTCTTTTTTTGAGATAATTATCTTGTATGATTTGGCCTCGCCAGCTAGTAAACTATAAATATGCAATTACACAGACAGACATTGCATTGTACATGATTAGCATTTTTATCTTTTTGGTTCTCTCCTAAATGTTCTTTCCATTTCTGCAATCACTTTATTAACTGTGCAGAAAACTTAGTATGTTGATATATCCATGAAGAGTAAAGGGTTTGAAAGTTGTTCAGTGTTTGTTCAGAGTTGTACAACCCATCAGAATGGTTTCATTTCTTATTTGCTGCTTTTGAAGGCTATACACATACATCCTGCAATCGTCAAAGCCACACTATCGATTGCTCTTACATTTTGGGGGGTACATAGTATTATTCTTTTTTATTACAATGTCAATCTTTTATTGGAGACCTAGGCTGGGAAAATATTAGAGGGAATATTTGTTCTTTTTGAATTTGTCACATTGTTTGAAAGCTCTTGTTTATAATAAATCATGAGAATTAAAAATCATATATACAAATAAGAAATTTTGCAAATTAACGTTGAACGTTTTAGAATGTCAACTTTCAGCATGTCAACTTTCATTGCAGATTAATCAAAATATAATTGTACTCTTTAAAAGTTCACATTTGGAATTCTAGTATTCTCTTATTATTGGAATATGCAAGGTCTATAGCGTGCATGATTCAAGAGGATATGTCCTATCAGAGTTTATCACACGTATTTAGCATTAGGAACTTTCTAGTATTTTTCAAATAGTCTCCTATGTCCTGGTTGGTTGATTTAGAGCAGGGGTAGTCAAACTGCAGCCCTCCAGATATCCATGGACTACAATTCCCATTCGCTGGCAGGGGCTCATGGGAATTGTAGTCCATGGACATCCAGAGGGCTGCAGTTTGACTACCTCTGATTTAGAGACTTACTCCTCCTTAGCATGATCCCTGCTTGCCTCCAGAACAGATCGAATGAAAAACAGAACAGTTAGGTCTCTCTCTTCTCTCTATCTATACAACGTTGTTCTTATTCTTTTAAGCAGCCTGGCACAGCATCCTCTTTACAGATTTAAACTCTGCCAACATTTTTACAATGGATATATCCTAAATATCAGGCTTGCAAAGTTTTCTGTAGTTTCCACCACATCTCTCTTCTATAGTTCTTCCTCTGAAAGGGCTATTGAGAATTTCCCCCCTTTTGTAATCTGTGGTTCAAAAGTGGTTTATTGCTACTGCCTTTTTAAAAAGTTTTCCTACTACATTGTGACTCCATATCCTCAAGAGAGGCAGGATTTAAGTTATAGAGAGACCAATTGTTTAATGGCCTCAAAACTCCATTGTAAATCCCACTTTCATCTCTTGGAAGAATTATGAAGTTATTTTATGAAAAATCTGACCTTTGGATCTCCTATTTACATTTTACTAGCAGTACCCTCTGGATGTATATATCAACAGTAGAGAAATGACAGTGCAAGCCACTGTATCATAATAAAATATACGACAAATTTAATTTTAAAAAGTTTTCTATAACTTTATTTATGTATTTAATTTGTAGGCCGCCTCTCTCTGGCAACAGTCCAAGGCATGGTTAACAGCATGTAAAAACCCACACATACATATTTTTTTTAAACTGAAACCTAATTTCTTATTTAAAATGCTGCAACCATCCCCTTAAGTGAAATTTCTAGGTTGAATTTAGGGTCTGAGCACCTGGACTCCAGTTATGGAGGGCAGTGCAGAGGAAGGAGGCCAGTTCCAATGTTACTATATGCTTGTGTTGGACTTCTAATCTGAGTTGGCTATACCTCTGGCGGGAAAGCACCATCTTACACTTTGATAGCTTTGATAGGGCCCAGATCTCTTGTGGTAGTTCATCGCACTGGGCTGGTGCCAAGGCAAAAAAGGCCCTGGTTCTGGTTGGGGCCAATAGCACCACCTGCAGGTCAGAGATCCCCAGCAGGTTGGAATTTGCTGATCGTAGCATTCTTTGGTGGACATATTTGATGAGGCGGTTCCTCAGATATGCAGGGCTCAGACTGTATAAGGCAGGCTTTCCCAAACAGGGTTTCATGAAACCCTGGAGTTTCTTGATGGTCCAGGAATGGTTTCCCGAATGGGCGGGAGTTAATGTTTTATATATTTTTTAAAAATGGTTAAACCTTTATCAGTGATATGACCACATATGGTCATGTTGACCCATCCCCCTCCCAAAATGGCCAATGATGGGCCTGGAGGAGGGGAGGGGCCCCAGGTGGGCATGTGCACAGCTATGATACTTAACCATATTCTGCACGATCATGCCACTTCTGGGGCTACTCAAAGCCTGAAGAATGTTTAAGGGGTTTCTCAATGGTGAAAAAGTTAAGAAAGGCTAGCTTAAGGCCTTGAAGGTTAAGATCAACACCTTGAACCTGATCTGGAATTCAACCAGAAACCAGTGCAATTGTTGGAGAACAGTTTGAGTATGGACTGTCCACAGAGTCCTCATAAGGGCCTGAGCAACCATACTCTGTACCAGTTGTAGTTTCTTAGTTAAGAACAAGGGTAAACCCATATAGTTACAGAAGTCTAACTTTGAGTGATTGTCACATGAATCACTGTAGCTAGGTATAATGGAGACAGGTAGGGCATTAGTAGCTTCACTTGGCATAGGTGGAAAAATGCCTGCCAAGCTACTTTTGTGACCTGCGCCTCCACAGAAAGGAAGACATCAAGGATTACTCTCAAGTTGCTGATGGTATGTGCAGCTGTCATTAGAAGACCATAAAGCATGGGAGGATGTGCTTCCCCTTCCGGACTCTTCCTTCCCAGCACAGGAGCTCCATCTTCAGAGGGTTAAGCTTCAGGTGGCTTTGCTGAAACCATTTTGTCATGGCTCCCAGACACTTGGCCAACGTTTCGGGTGGAGAATTAAGCCAGTCGCTCATTAACAGATACAGCTGGGTGTCATCCTGCATAATGGTGACACCCAGGCCCATATCTCCAGACCAGCTGTACACATAAAGTTATTAAATAGTATAGGGAAAATAATCATGTGGAACTTACATTGGAGTTGGCAGCAGCTCAACTGTTCTTCCCTCTGTCCTTGACCTTGGAAAAAGAAGATCAGCCACAGTAGTGCTGACCCCCATATCCTCACTTCAACAAGGTGGCGAGTTAAAAACTCATGAACTACTAAATCAAACACTGTTGTGACAGCTCAGTCTAGCTGTCTCTGGAGTTTATCTGTAAGAGCAACCAAAGAGGTTTCCACTCCATGACCAGGTCAGAAACCACACTAGAATGGGTCCCGAACTTCAGATGCATGTTAACTTTATGCACTGTTTAGCACAGAAAGCCTCTGAGTGGAAGTTGCAAAAACAGAACAACTTCATGTTTTATGTATTTAAAGTCTCTATTGATTGCTTATCCCTAATCACCTTCCTGCAGAATGCTATGTGGTTCGTCCTTCTGTAGGTTGTCCTCTGTTTGCTGGTTGTGAAACAAAAACTTGCATTCAGCTTCGTGGCTTGAAAAATGCTGTAGCAAGTAAAATCATTCAACACATAATCAACGCTGTCATCTCCAGTAGTGCTGCTTTGGGGGGGGGGGATAAAATCTAAATTCTCTTGGCCATCCCCATCTCAACTGTTTGATAATTGCTATCAAGACCTGAAAAGATCAATATCATTTTGGAGGATAGTGAAAAGAAGCAGAAAAACCTCCCAACACTTTTTCATGTTTTTTTCCCCAAAATCTTCCCATAGAATATAATTAACAGATGATGAACATGCACTTGCACAGCATCACCCTAAGCAGAGCCACACCCTTCTACATTTGTTGAAATATATGGACTTCAGAGGATATGCTCTGCGTAGGATAGCACTTTTATTTATTTATACATTTGTATCCCATCTTTCCACCCTCAAGGGCTACCAAGCTGGCTAACTAAAACATAATCACTATTTTTAAAAAGCGTTACAATCAACCTCTCCCAAAACTCAGAGCAGTGGAATAGGCTGCCTAAGGAGGTGGTGGGCTCCCCCTCACTGGTAGTCTTCAAGCAAAGGTTGGATACACACTTTTCTTGGATGCTTTAGGATGCTTTGGGCTGATCCTGCGTTGCGCAGGAGGTTGGACTAGATGGCCTGTATGGCCCCTTCCAACTCTATGATTCTATGATTCTATGATTCTATGATTCTATGATTCTATGATTCTATGATTCTATGATTAAAACAGAACTAAAATATAAACAAAAACAAAAGAACAACATTTAAAATATTGGTCAGGAAGGAGGGATGACTGAGGGAATGCCAAACAAGCAAAAAATCTGGCAGAAGAAGGCAGAAGGGGACAGATGAAGATCCCTGGGGAGCGAATGCCAGAGCTTTGATGCAACAACTGAGAAGACCCTCTCCCAGGTTGTTCCCCTACCTAATCTCAGAAGGATAGGGTAGTCAAACTAGGGCCTCCAATAGTGGTTGGGCAGATTTGTAAGACAACAGGTTGTCCCTCGAGTATGCTGGTCCCAAATCATATAGGACTTTGAAGGGCAAAATTAGCACCAACAAATTGAGACTTGGTGTAGATGAGCCAAGACTGAAGTGATATGGTCCCTATAAATAAGAACTGACATTCATTCTCACTGCCTGCGTCTGCCAAAACTATACTCCTTGAGGAGACCTACATCATGTTCCCCAATCCCTAGATAGGACTTTTATGGCTAATATTTGAGTCTAATTTATTGTGGGATTTTAATCAAATTAGGTTTTATATTAGATTTCAGAATCTTATGTAAATTAATTATGTTGTAATCTGCCCAGAGTCAGCTGAAACAAGGAGGAATAAAAGTTTAAATTTTATCCATTTGGTGCCTCTTAATAACAGCCTTGGGGGACGAACTGTCTGGCCTCTCCAAGGCTAATCAGAGTGCAGCCAGCTGCACCCTGATTGGCCCTGCCCTTACAGCTCCCTCACCAAGCCCTCACTCCTTGCCTCATAGACTGCCTGGCTGTTAGAGCTGACAGTCTGTGACTCTGCCGCTCCACTTGCAGGGCCCCAGGTAAGAGGCCTGGCCGGGGGGGGGGGGGGAGGGAGCGCTTCCCAAATGACTGGAAAGCACCCTGGGTGTGCTTTCCAGGCTTTGGGGGACCCATCTAGCCAAGGGGTGGGGTGTGGGGGGAGAGAGGGCACCTCCCAAAGGCCTGCAAGTGCCCCAGTTGTGCTTTCTAGCCCCCAGGGGAGCCATCTGGCCATGGGGGGGGGGAGATAGCACTTCCCAAAGGCCTGGAAAGCACACCTGGGCCCTCGCAGAGGTACCACTTGTCCCTGCCAGGCCCCTGGGAAGCGCTCCCTCTCCTCCACCCACCCCCACCCCACATTGCCCTCAGAGCTGACAGGGAGGACCCTTTCAAAGCCCATTCTTATGAACAGGCTTTGCAGCTAGTAATAATATATAAAATAATAAAACGCTCCAGTCATCAAATGCAATTTCTGAATACTTCTGAAGGGCAGTCCCTTGTAGAGTGCATTACAGTAACCTAGGTGTAACCAGTCATGCATCACAGTGGCCAGACCTTTTCTGCCCTGGAAAGGCTGCAGCTAGCTAACTAATCAAATCTGGGAAACTTACTTCTGGCCATAGCTGCCACCTGT